>NC_086448.1:54679186-55011686 GCF_028390025.1 Pseudophryne corroboree
CCTGTGACACATTATGACACACACCGCAATGTCCGTGATACATTATGCCACACACGGCAATGCCCATTACACATTAAGTCCTACAGTAAGGCTTCTAATTACTGTTAAATTACCTGCTCGTTGCCAGAGGTTTCATGCTCTTGGTTCCATGCACAGTGCCAGGGGTTTTCATGCTCAGGGTGTCATGCTCGTTGCCAGGGGTTTCATGCGGTAGGTGTTATGCTTGTTGCCAGAGGTCAGTATCGGACTGGGGCATGGAGGGCCCACCGGGGGGGAATGCTGTGGTAAAGGCCCATGCTTAGGGGTATGGCCAGCTGCCACAGAGGCTTGGCTAACAAAGTATGGGCCCCATAATAAATATATATAGTAAATACTGCTAGTGCATGCATGATAATGTACCAGATTAATAACTGCAATGTACTGTAGATAATATGTATAATGTACAATTCAAGTGCACAGTCGGGACCTGATCCATAGGGGAGGAGGTAGGGCCCCAGGTAGTGGGGCCCACCGGTGGTTTCCCCTGTACCCCTGTGGGCCAGTCCAACCCTGCCAGAGGTATCATGTGCTGAGTTTCAAGCATGTTGCCAGGTGGTAATATTCGTTGCCAGGGGTTTCATGCAGTGGGTGTCATGCTCGTTGCTAGGGGGTAATGCTTGTTGCCAAGGATTTCATGAGCTGGGTGTTGTGCTTGTAACCAGGGGGTTATGCTTGTTGCTAGGGCTGTGCTCCTAGTGCCACATATGCCCCCAGTGCCAGATATTCCCCCGCAGTGCCAGGTACACATATGCCCCAGTGCCAAATATGCCCCCCCCCGGGCCAAATATGCCCCCCAGGGCCAAATATGCCCCCCCAGTGCCAAACATGCCCCCCCCCCAGTGCCAAACATGCCCTTCCCGTGCCAAACATGCCCCCCCCCCAGTGCCAAATATGTTCCCCCAGCGCCTAATATTCTCCCCCAGTGCCTGGTACCCCCCCTGGGCTCACCCGCTGCTGTGCTGTGCTGGGATGGAGGGCACAGCGCACGCCTCTCCTGTGTGTCCCTCCGGCGGCAGCGCCGTTTCTGTCAAATGACATGCCCGTTCATGAGCCAATCAGAGCTCACGAACGGGCACTTCATTTAACAGACACGCAGGTGCCGCCGGAGACCCAGGAGGGACACACAGGAGAGGCGTGCGCTGTGCCCTCCGTGTCCTCCTTCCCTAAACAATCAGTGGCGGCTATGGCGCCCCGCAGCCCTGCGCGCCTCCAGGCGATTGCAGGGGCTGCGGGGCCCTAGTCACGCCACTGGACATGCTGGTCTATTTACTAAGCATTGGATGGAGAAAAAGTGGACGGAGATAAAGGGCCTAATTCAGAGTTGATCGCAGCAGCAAATTTGTTAGCACTGCAGTTGTGCAAAACCATGTGCACTGCAGGGGGGGGGCAGATGTAACATGTGCAGAGAGAGTTAGATTTGGGTGGGGTGTGTTCAAACTGAAATCTAAATTGCAATGTAAAAATAAATCAGCCAGTATTTACCCTGCACAGAAACAATATAACCCACCCAAATCTAACTCTCTCTGCACATGTTATATCTGCCCCCCCCCCCCCCCCCCGCACTGCACATGGGCCCTCATTCCGAGTCGTTCGCTCGGTAAATTTCATCGCATCGCAGTGATTTTCCGCTTAGTGCGCATGCGTAATGTCCGCACTGCGCCAAGTAATTTTGCAAAGAAGATAGTATTTTTACTCACGGCTTTTTCTTCGCTCCGGCGATCGTAATGTGATTGACAGGAAATGGGTGTTACTGGGCGGAAACAGGCCGTTTTATGGGCGTGTGGGGAAAAACGCTACCGTTTCCGGAAAAAATGCGGGAGTGGCTGGAGAAACGGAGGAGTGTCTGTGCGAACGCTGGGAGTGTTCGTGACGTCAAACCAGGAACGACAAGCACTGAACTGATCGCAGATGCCGAGTAAGTCTGAAGCTACTCTGAAACTGCTAAGAAGTTTGTAATCGCAATATTGCGAATACATCGTTCGCAATTTTAAGAAGCTAAGATTCACTCCCAGTAGGCGGCGGCTTAGCGTGTGCAATACTGCTAAAATCGCCTTGCGAGCGAACAACTCGGAATGAGGGCCATGGTTTTGCCCAACTGCTAACAAATGTGCTTCTGCAATCAACTCTGAATTATCCCCAAAGTACCAGCCAATCAGCTCCTAAATGTCATTTTTCAAACATAGCCTGTAACATGGCAGTAAGGAGCTGATTGGCTGGTATTTTATCTCCGTTCAAGGCTTAGTAAATAGTTACATAGTTACAGTTTTACGTGGCAGAGCAGGTAGGTATGTCATGAGCCCTCTACAGACCTGCATTCTAAGGGAGGGGGGGCAAAAATAAACTCTCTGCTGAGAACTTCTGTCTCACCTACAATTTGTCAGAGAGCAGGTGGGTGACCCTCTCCCCGAGTGGTACAAGATTCTTTGGGGGCGAGCATATAATTTTATCAAACCGCTGCAGTCTGCAAGACGATTTATATTCCATGAGGTCATGACTGAAAGCATACAGCAAATATACATTGGAGTGACCTGTAAAATCAGGAGGGGATGCGTATAGCATCCAGGATGTCACTCAGCAGACCGGTTCCGGATCACCGACAGCCAACATCCCGTGGGTGAGTATCGGAGTGTGGTCTAGGGCCATGGTGGGGGTATTAGGGTTAGGCACTAGTGGGGGGGGGGGTCACCCTTAGCCGACACCCCCGGAGGGTTAGGCTAGGAGACAGGGGGATCCGGATCTCATGGAATATAGTATGTATACAGTTAGGAGAGGCCAGACAACGCTCAGCCCTTAATCACTGCAATGTCGAGGAAGCAAGAGGTGTTATCGAGATCCTGGCGGCCAGAATACTGACACCAGCATCATGACACTTACTTGATAAATATGCTATCCCTAATACCCAACCCTCCCCCCAACCCAACCTTATCGTGCCGCCCGTAGCCTACCCCCCTCCCCTGCCCCCAACTGGTGGTGCCTAAACCTAACCCTCTTTAGTGGTGCCTGCCTTGCCCTAACTCCTCCCCCCAACCAACCCTCTCTTCTGTTAGAGAATAGAGCACTCTGTGATCTGTCTCCATCCTAACGCTAGATGCAGCTTCCCTGCTCTAGTGTTTTCCCTCCTAGTGTCAGCTCAGTGCAGGAGGAGGAGCCTGATGTTACTGTCTGGGCGGGACCGCGCACTTCTTCCGAGTTCTTCCTGGGAGAGACAAATTGCACGGACATCATGACACTTACTTGATAAATATGCTATCCCTAATACCCAACCCTCCCCCCAACCCAACCTTATCGTGCCGCCCGTAGCCTACCCCCCTCCCCTGCCCCCAACTGGTGGTGCCTAAACCTAACCCTCTTTAGTGGTGCCTGCCTTGCCCTAACTCCTCCCCCCAACCAACCCTCTCTTCTGTTAGAGAATAGAGCACTCTGTGATCTGTCTCCATCCTAACGCTAGATGCAGCTTCCCTGCTCTAGTGTTTTCCCTCCTAGTGTCAGCTCAGTGCAGGAGGAGGAGCCTGATGTTACTGTCTGGGCGGGACCGCGCACTTCTTCCGAGTTCTTCCTGGGAGAGACAAATTGCACGGACATCATGACACTTACTTGATAAATATGCTATCCCTAATACCCAACCCTCCCCCCAACCCAACCTTATCGTGCCGCCCGTAGCCTACCCCCCTCCCGTGCCCCCAACTGGTGGTGCCTAAACCTAACCCTCTTTAGTGGTGCCTGCCTTGCCCTAACTCCTCCCCCCAACCAACCCTCTCTTCTGTTAGAGAATAGAGCACTCTGTGATCTGTCTCCATCCTAACGCTAGATGCAGCTTCCCTGCTCTAGTGTTTTCCCTCCTAGTGTCAGCTCAGTGCAGGAGGAGGAGCCTGATGTTACTGTCTGGGCGGGACCGCGCACTTCTTCCGAGTTCTTCCTGGGAGAGACAAATTGCACGGACGTGCAGCTTATAGTCTACCGCGTAGTGTGACCTTGTCTGTCCGCAGCCGCACCCCGCATATGTATAGCCGCTGTATTACGCTGTCACCCTGGTGTAAGTTCCTGCTGCTGCAGAACCTCTTATGTGTACCTACTGTTCTCTGAATAAACTAACAATCTGGCTAGGTGCCGTCGTGTGGACTAACATCCCTATCCCGTAACACTCTGCCAACATCTTCCCCCTGCGGCCTGACCCTAAGCATCCCTGCATATTTACATTCAGGATCCCGGTGTTTAGTATTCCGGCGCTGGCATTGCAACCCATGTCGGTATACCGATTGCTAGGATCCTGACCAGACTCCAGGGGCAGGGCTGGCGACATGGAGGGTCAAAGGGGACACCTGTACCGGGCCCCAAGCATCAGAGTGGCCCCAAGGATTCACCACTTAGTGCCAAGCAGGGATGTGAGCCGTCTCGTCCAAATAGAGCAGCGACATAGGCAGTGGTGCGCGGCCTCAGACTAGCAGGAGCCTCTCACACCCAGTGACTGTGCGGTGCGAGTCTGTTGCAGGCAGATACGGGACATGGTAGCAGCACCGCTGGCCTTCCGCTGGATTCCTTTGCCCTGCGCCGGCCTCTTCTGGTGGGGTGTGAGGGCCACATGGTACCTGCTGTGCGGTGTTTGGATCTCTCCCCGGGGTAAGAGTGGGTTGGTGAGAGGATACAGGGCTTTGGGATGGGGTGGGGGAGCTGGGAATGCAGCATGGAGTTATTGGGGAGAAACAAACTGTGGGGTGTGTGGGAGAGGAAGGAGAGAGGGAGACACAGACTGTGCGTTGTGTGGGAGAGGAAGGAGAGAGGGAGAAAAACTGTGGGGTGTGTGGGAGAAGAAGGAGAGGAAGACAGACTGTGGGGTGTATGGGAGAGGAAGGAGAGAGGGAGAATAACTGGGGTGTGTGGGAGAGGAAGGAGAGAGGGAGAATAACTGGGGTGTGTGGGAGAGGAAGGAGAGGGAGACACAGACTGTGGGGTGTGTGGGAGAGGAAGAAGAGACATACAGTACATATTTATACACTAGGTGATTCATCGCGCCCTACGGGTGCTCTTCACACCGTCGTAAGGGGGTCCGGAGCCACCACGGGTGGGGAAGGAGCGGTTGCGGGGGTGACGCGTGAGCGGGGGTGCCACAGATGGGGGAGGGGCGGATGCGAGGGTGCTGCGGGTGGGGGAGGGAGTCCTGAGCCACTGCGGGTGGTGGAGGGGGGGCGTGGGGGTGCACAGATGGGGCCCGGAGGTACTGTGAGTGGGGGAGGGGCGGGTAATGTTTCTCCTGCTTCTCCTCCTGGAAGCAGCTAAGCTGGTGTCCTCCCTTTGGCAGTGGCTCTCCCGGGGACTCGCACAGCAGCCAGTCACTATTGTTAGCGCCGGTGTTCCAACGCGCCGCATTACATGGAAGAAGATGCACTCAATAAATGACAGCTCCCAGCAGCCCTTAGCGCCGGAATGCTTTGGCGCTAAGGGCTGCTGGGAGCTGTAGTTTATTTAGTGCGTCTACTTCCCTGTAATGCAGCGGACACCTGCGCTAACAATAGTGATTGGCTGGCAGAACTGACTGACTCGCTGAATCAATGTAAAAGGTGAGAGTGCTGTGCAGTGTCAGTGACACTGCACACCCACTGCACTGCACTGCACAGCACTGTCACCTTTTACATTGATTCAGCGTCCAGCAGGGACGTGCAGTCAGGGGAGGCAGGGGAGGCAGTGCCTCCCCTGTCATTAATCAGTAAAATAATGTAAAGAAGATATTTATGACACATATTCTGTGTCATAACTATCTGCTTTAGCCTTTACATTATTTTAATCTTTTTAATTTTACAAGAAAACTGCCTGTAGTGTGATTCGGAGGCACTGCTGCCAGTGCCTCCCGCTAGCAATGTGAAATGTCCGGAAGCGGGGGGCGGGGCTAAGCTTTGGCCAGTGAAAGCCCATTAAAAATATCAGCAGAAGCGGCACTTACTATAAGTGCCTCTGTGATAGGGGGCGTGCTTTCAGCCTAAATGAAAGCACACCCCTGTCACTACCACCCATGTCATTGGCCAGTCGCGGGAATAGAGGGAAGAGGGGGCGAGGGGACGAGACACAGCATGGATTTTATCTTACTTTATCTACATGTGCGGGTGCCTATTAGCTCCCCGATCTCCCATCCCCCGGTAATGCAATACGACCCGAGGCAGAGAGATAGGAGCCGCCAATTCGAAACCCTGTCCACTCGGCTAACAAACCCCTCCGCACGGCGCACTGACTCCTCGACTGCCTGGTGTGTGGCAGCCAGAGCCTCACACCAGGCAGACGAGGAGTCCGTGCGCCATGCGGGGGGGGGAGGGGTCGCAGTGGCCGCTCTTATCTCTCCTCTGCCTCTGGCCGGACTGCGTTACCGGGGGTTGGGAGGGCGGGGAGCTAATAGGCGGCTGCACGTGTAGATGTAGACTATGAAAAGGTACACGTTTCTAAATAGCAGGGAGACATCGCGGCCGGACCGGGAGCTGTAGGTGAGGTGACAGTGATGCTTGACTGCGCGCTCCTTCACAGTACTACTCCCATCCTACCCCCTGCTATGCAACACTACTCCCATCCTACCCCCCCTGCTCCACACCACTACTCCCATCCTGCCCCCCCCTGCTCCGCACCATTACTCCCATCCTGCCCCCCCCTGCTCCGCACCATTACTCCCATCCTGCCCCCCCCTGCTCCGCACCACTACTCCCATCCTACCCCCTGCTATGCAACACTACTCCCATCCTATCCCCCCTGCTCCACACCACTACTCCCATCCTGCCCCCCCCCCTGCTCCGCACCATTACTCCCATCCTACCCTCCCTGCTATGCACCACTACTCCCATCCTGCCCGCTGCTCCACACTACTCCTCCGCCTCATTGACGTCACACCACGCGAACGGCCGCCCACCTGCCCGTGTTCTCCTGCTGGGCCCACCAACTCCACTGATGAGGCTGAGAGACAGTGAAGGTCGGGCGACTGAGAGGCACAGACAGAAGGGGTGTCGTACGGTATGCCGGCGCTCGGGCTCCCGGCGACCAGCATACCGGCGCCGGGAGCCCGACCGCAGGCATACCGACAGCGTGGCGAGCGCAAAGGAGCCCCCTGCGGGCACGGTGGCACGCTATTTTTATTCTCCCTCCAGGGGGGTCGTGGACCCCCACGAGGGAGAATAGTTGTCGGTATGCCGGGTGTCGGGATTCTGATGCCGGTATACTGTGTGCCGGGATCCCGACATTCGGCATACAGAAGACCACCCGACAGAAGGGTGGGAGGCTCAGAGGCACAGAGTGAAGTGGGGAGAATGAGAGACAAAGTGAGGGGTATTGCGAGAGATTCAGATGGGAGATGATGGTGCGGCTGAGAGACGACGCAGGGAGGAGATGATGGTGTGGCTGAGAGACGACGCAGGGCGGAGATGATGGTGTGGCTGAGAGATGCAGGGAAGGGGTAATGGCGTGGCTGATAGATGCAGCGGGAAGGAGGTGACACGAGTCTGGTTGAACCTATGTTGTATGATGATGACATTGGTTATATTCCTACACAAACAGGCATCTTCCGGATCATGTGATCTCCTACAGGAATAGTGATCACTGACTGAAGACACTGTCTGCCCAGGAAGGATACATTTCTTCAGAGGTTCCCCGTTATGAGAAACCACCATATACTGTAGGTAAGGTGCATATTGAATAGAAAAGAATGCCAGTAGGTGGTGCTAGACACGCCCGATAGGTGTTGCTAGACATGCCCAGTAGGTAGGTGGTACTAGACACGCCTCTACGATGGTGCACCCCCTAATAAAATGTGCTGCGCACGCCTGTGTGCGGCGGGGGCTGCGGCGGGGGAGAGTGGCGGGTACTTTAGTTTGTAATGGGCTGAGTTCACCCATGCTTTATCAGTGACCCAAGGCTCAGGGCTGTACTCCTTCTGTTGTATTCTATACTGCTGGTAGAGTGGGACAGTAATGTGCTCTCCCTGGCATCACCCTCTTCCTGTCACCCTCTCACTGTCACCGACTGCTCTAACCCACAGCTGGCACCGACTGCTGGTACCCTCTCACTGTCACCCTCTCCCTGGCGTCGCACTCTCGACATCACTCACAGCTGGCACCGACTGCTGGTACCCTCTCTCTGGCGTCACCCTCTCGACATCACCCACAGCTGGCACTGACTGCTGTCACCCTCTTCCCGTCAGCCACAGCTGGCCCCGACTGCTGTCACTCTCTCCCTGCCACCCTATCCCTGGCATCACCCTCTTCCTGTCACCCACAGCCAGTGCCGTTTCTTGCGGCGGGCGAGCCGTGCAACCGCACGGGGCGCCCGCTGCGGCACTTCTTCAGCACTTTGAAACCCCCTTCTCCCTCCTCCCGAGTGCCCAGTTCGGGGGGCGGGGTTTCGCGGAATGACGCGTTTGCGTCGTGACGTCACGACGCAATCGCGTCATTCCGTGAAACCCCGCCCCCCGAGCTGGGCACTCGGGAGGAGGGAGAAGGGGGAGCCGCGCAGATGAGGGAGAGGCGGCTGAGGAGCGGCGAGAACCGCTTCAAATGTAAGTCAGCCCCTCTCCCTCTCTCTCCCTCCCTCTCCCCACCACCTGCCGTACTGTGTAAAATGGGGACACCTGTCTGCCGTAATATGTAAAATGGGGACTCTTGCCTGCCATAATGTGTAAAAAGGGAACCTGTCTGCCCGAATGTGTAAAATGGGGACACTTGCCTGCTGTAATATGTAAAATGGGGACACCTGTCTGCCATACTGTGTAAAATGGGGGCACGTGCCTGCCGCAATGTGTAAAATGGGGGCACTTGCCTGTCGCAATGTGTAAAATGGGGACACCTGTCTGCCACAATGTGTAAAATGGGGACACCTGTCTGCCGCAATGTGTAAAATGGGGACACTTGCCTGTCGTACTGTGTAAAATGGGGGCACATGCCTGCCGCTATGTGTAAAATGGGGACACTTTTTCCTGCCGCAATGTGTAAAATGGGGGCACGTGCCTGCCGTACTGTGTAAAATGGGGGCACGTGCCTGCCGTACTGTGTAAAATGGGGACACTTGCCTGCTGTGCTGTGTAAAATGGGGGCACATGCCTGCCGCTATGTGTAAAATGGGGACACTTTTTCCTGCCGCAATGTGTAAAATGGGGGCACGTGCCTGCCGTACTGTGTAAAATGGGGGCACGTGCCTGCTGTGCTGTGTAAAATGGGGACACTTGCCTGCTGTGCTGTGTAAAATGGGGTAGCGTGCCTGCTGTAATGTGTAAAATGAGGACTTTTTTTTTTTTTTTTTTTATATCCTGTGGTGGCCGTGTTGATGAGATCAGATGAGGCAACGCCCATCTTAACAAAGCCATGCCCATTTTAACAAGGCCACGCCCCCTTACCGGGAGCGCGCGCGCCTTCGTCGCGCGCATGCTTTTCCTCTTTATATCTATGGGGGGGGGGGGGGGGCGCATTTTTAAATCTCGCACTGGGAGCCAAATTGGCTAGAAACGGCCCTGCCCACAGCTGGCACCGACTTCTGTCACCCTCTCCCTGTCGTCACCCTCTCTCCATTACCCACAGCTGGCACAGACTGCTCTACCCTCTCACTGTCGCTCACTACCTGGCGTCAACTTCTCCCTGTCAACCTCTCCTTGTTGCCCACAGCTGGCACCGACTGCTGTCACCATCTACCTGGCATCACCCTCTCTCTGTCACCCACAGCTGGTGCCAACTGCAGTCACCCTCTCCCCCTCTTCTGTCACCAACTCCCTGGCATCAACCTCTTCCTGTGACCCACAGCTGGCACAGACTGCTGTCACCCTCTCCCTGTGATCCTCTTGCTGTCACCAGCTCCCTGGCATCCTCTTTTCCCTGGCGTCACCCACTGCTGTCCCCCTCTCCCTGTTACAAACTGCTGTCATCCTTGCCCTGGCATCACCCACTGTTATCACCCTCTCACTGGCAACACCTTCTCCCTATCATCACCCACTGCTGTCACCCACTCCTTCTCCCTGGAATCGCCCACTGCCTTTCTTGGTCTCCCACTGACCCAGGGACAGCTGTGGTAGCAGGCATTGGCTTGGGTGCGGTGGCGCGCATCGGCGGGACACAGCAGACATTATGGCTGCAGTGCCTCACCAGCCACTGAGCTCACCGCACGCCACTGGCGTCCAGACATTACCCTCCGCGATATCACCCACTCTATCCGTTACATTAGCCATCTCAGGGCTTCCAGGCCTGCAGCCCAGGTGCTGTGTTGCGGAGTCAGGGCCTCTGGGGATCTAGGCGTGTCTATGGCGGGGAGGCACTTCTGTGACATCACATGCAGAGGGGTCTCAGAGTATGCGGCGCATGGAGGACTATGAAAACCTTCCGCTGTGCCCCTTTCATACACATCTATAGCAGTGGCCGCAGCAGCTTTTGTTCCACCTGCGCTGCGGCTAGGGAGTGGGGATTGTTGATGCCGGAGGGGGCAGGCGGACTGGCAGCAGAACATAGGGAAAAGTAAAAATCCTTTTACTGCAGCATCCTATCTACAGTGCAGAGCCTTGCTGCAGATACAATGGCATACCCTCCAGCTGCACCTTTTTGGCAGGTACAGGACCTTTTTTTTTTTTTTTATGGTCTGTACCGATTTTTGGCTTGCCAAACTTTCATTGAAAGTATAATAAAAGGGGCATGGCCACACCCCCTTTTCAAATTTGTAGCGATTTTTATGTATAAATTGTTGGGGTGTGGACCTGGAGCTGCAGCTCCATCAGCCCCATTGTTACTCCTGCTCGGAGAACACACAGCAGCCAAAGGGCAGAGCCTCCCATTGGATGTAACCTGTGTGAGAGGGTGTTTCTCACCCAATCAGCTGTGGACTGGGAGTGATAGACCTGCTGCTAACCCAATGAGAGCTCCTAGCCACACCCAGCATTATCCACTCAGTCACAGATCAGGGCTATTTTATAGGAGATGTGTATAGATAAATATATATATTTATACTTTCTTGGGATCAGTACGAAATCCCGCTGGATAGGGTCCCGACCAGCACAATCCCGACAGGGCTGGAGAGTGTAATGCAGCCCCTTGTGGGCACGGTGCCTCGCTACGCTTGGGCCACTGATTTATTCTCCCTCTATGGGTGTCGTGGACACCCAGGGAGGGAACATACATATACATGCCCAACATTTCTGTTGCCGGCCCTGCCCGGGCCAAGACTAATAGGGTCTTACAAAGAATGTTATCAATGTAATACGTCATCTGGTCTTCTAACTAAGAAAAAAAAAGTGACAGTAGAATGTTTGCATTGTTCAGTGGTAGAAGTTCCAATAAAGTGTTACAACTCCATTGTGTAAAGCAGAGGTTCTCAAACTCTGTCCTCAGGGGCACACACAGTGCATGTTTTGCAGGTAACCCAGCAGGTGCACAGGTGTATTAATTACTCACAGACACATTTTAAAAGGTCCGCAGGTGGAGTTAATTATTTCACTTGCGATTCTGTGAGAACTGGAAAACATGCGCTGTGTGGGGTCCTGAGGACCAAGTTTGAGATCCTATGCCCTAAACCAGTGGTTCTCAAACTCGGTCCTCAGGACCCCACACAGTGCATGTTTTCCAGGTAACCCAGCAGGAGCACAGGTGTATTAATTACTCACTGACACATTTTAAAAGGTCCACAGGTGGAGCTAATTATTTCACTTGCGATTCTGTGAGGAGACCTGGAAAACATGCACTGTGTGTGCCCCCGAGGACAGAGTTTGAGAACCTCTGGTGTAAAGAACAGTAAACGTAAAAAAAATGCCAGAGAACATTTTGCAGTCTCTACCGAAAACCTGTGCATGCAGCCATACATGTCACATGTACAAAAGGGGTTGGTATCAATATACCAGCGCCTGTCATCCCAGCGGTCAGAATCCCGACCCCGGATGCCAGAAGCAGGGCAAGCGCAAAAGAGCCCCTTGCGGGCTTGCTGCGCTCACCACGCTATTTATTCTCCCTCCGGGGGAGGGGGAAAACAGAATCTCACTACCATACGCTTCATCTGTATGGAGAGATCCCTATGCCGATGAGCCCCAAATTGATCTTCCTGGATGCTCTCCTTGTCCCATATCCTGGGCATCAAACTGCTTTCTGCCATCTCCTCCTGACTCACCCAATAAACGCAATGCAACTAGGACGCACGAGGAGGCTATGCTGAGTAAATGTGATAGGACGCTTGTATAGTGTGTGTGTGACTTGTCTGTACACAGACCAGAATTTTTTTATTTTTCTTCAAAATAAATCTGCAGCTGCTACATTGTAGCACTTCGCATACAGACTCATTGAGTCTCAGGGGACTTGCCGTGACCACAGCAAAAATGAGACCTCAGTATCTCACTGCCATCTCCAAAACATCCCCAATGCATCAGGAGATTACATAGGAGACGTCATATTTGTGAAGCCAGTGTACACCCCCTGCAAGCGCCTATATACACTGTGCAGGAGCAACAAATTGGAAACTCCTCTTTAAAATAGGGCAAATCTCACTACAAAAGAGATTAAAAAAAAAATTGTAGCTTTCTGAAAAGCCTTAACCCAAGGCCCTAAACTAAAACCCTCCAGTCTTAGTTCATCCTCTACCCCAGGCTTTTTCAACCAGTGTGCCGTGGCACATAAGTGTGCCGCGACCAGTTGCAAGGTGTGCCACGGAGCCAGAGCAGCTTCCTGCACCTTCAGAGTGAACTGTTGTCCCAGGCTCTTCTTAGAGAATCAGTCATGCTCCGGCTATGACCTATGACTTGAAAACTATGTGATATCATAGGTCACAGCCGCCACATCTCACCACCCAGCCAACCCACATACACAATTACACATCTTCCAGTTCCCGCCTGCATACACAGCTTTCCTTGCCCATCCACACCTGCCTGACCGCTGCTCCGTATTCACTGCACTCCACTATGAACAATCCCCACCACTGAGGGACAGGGAGGAGGACAGCTGATAATATTTGTTATTTTATTTCTCATGTGGGGAGCAATAGGATTCATGTGGGGAGCAATAGGATTCATGTGGGGAGCAATAGGATTCATGTGGGGAGCAATAGGATTCATGTGGGGAGCAATAGGATTCATGTGGGGAGCAATAGGATTCATGTGGGGAGCAATAGGATTCATGTGGGGAGCAATAGGATTCATGTGGGGAGCAATAGGATTCATGTGGGGAGCAATAGGATTCATGTGGGGAGCAATAGGATTCATGTGGGGAGCAATAGGATTCATGTGGGGAGCAATAGGATTCATGTGGGGAGCAATAGGATTCATGTGGGGAGCAATAGGATTCATGTGGGGAGCAATAGGATTCATGTGGGGAGCAATAGGATTCATGTGGGGAGCAATAGGATTCATGTGGGGAGCAATAGGATTCATGTGGGGAGCAATAGGATTCATGTGGGGAGCAATAGGATTCATGTGGGGAGCAATAGGATTCATGTGGGGAGCAATAGGATTGTTTTTTCTGTGTAGGCCAATGTATGTGTAGATTTTTATTTACTTTATTGTTTTTACTGTGAGGGCCAATGTGTGTGTTTTCTTTTTTTTCCTGTGAGGAACTGATGGTGTGCCTTGGCAATTTTAAAATATTGTTTGGTGTGCCGCAAGTAAAAAAAAAAAAAAAAAGTTGAAAATCACTGCTCTACCCCGAGTTACACCTTCCCAAAAATCCCCCATCGACTAAAGCAGAAGACTGGCAGTTTCAGCCAAACAGAAAAAGTGGGATTAAAAAAAAAAAAAAAAAAAAAAAGCCATCATTCAGCTGTAGATTGTTCCAAATGTCTTTATTTTTTTGCCCTGAAAGTTGGCGTGCAGCACCAAGCGACAGTTGTAAGTGTCCATTCCAAATTTTAGCCAAGTACAGTATCTTTTGATGTGTAGCCCCTCAAGCACCATGACCCCTCTCAAGAACTCCCTATGGTAGGATTCGGTTTACTCCATTCAGCCTTAATATAAAGGCTTAACCATACCTATAGATGGGTGTGACATATATCACAAGGCACTGACCAGGTGAAGGTCAGGGCATGTTAAGCCCTTGTGCTCCATAGCAATACTGTTACGCCAAGTGTACACTATTCCTGAAGTTTTAGAAGCTGTCCTGTATTGGCAGACTTGTTGCACTTAACCACTGTAGTGGTCTTCATGGCAGCATACCCATGATTTTGGCTATTGGGGGGAAATGTGGCACCCCCCACATGCAAGACTGGAAATACTGGTATGTCAATAACCGATTCTGCTTTCAGAAACATGGCCTAGGGATTTACTAGGTTTAGCAAGCAGGCAAAGTCTCAGCTCCATGACCCTAGTCTGTAGCAGGGTCATGGATCTGGTGCTTCAATCCAGTGGTTTCCTGTTACCCATGTAGAAATCCTGGGTTGAATCACATTCACGTGCAATAACCCAGGATATACTGTAGCTGCATGTGTGAAAGGGGTATTCTGCAAGTTGCACCATTGTTCTGCTTTCAGTATTTAAGCCTTAAATGCAGTCCCTTTCCAGTGTTTGAACCGATCTACTAGTCCCAGATAAATCCAGTACAGCTTATTTGTTCACATGCTTTACACCCTAGGTTCTCCACTTTTGTATATCTACTGCCCCTAGGCCCTGTTCCCAGGATGTACCTCAAGTTGGTGCAGCCCAAACACACCTCACCCATATAAACCCCCCCCCCCCCCACCAAAAAAAAAAAAATTTATGCCAACTTTCAACTAGCGCAGGCATTCCCAACGTCCATCCTCAAGACACACCAAGAGTAATGGTTTCTGTAGACCAACTTCTCAGCCCAGCTGGACAACATTTAGAGACACCAAGTAGGGATTCATCTTTTAATGATCAGAAGACATCCACAGCATAACAGTTACACTTCACTGTTCCCTGCCGATCTATTTAAATTGTATATTGAACACTCCAAACACTAACTGGAACCAAACTCCTTGGGTTCTTTGTTGCACAGACGATTTCTGGACAAGTCACTTAGCCAAGCCTTGATTTTCTTTCCACAGATTTTACGACTCCCACAGCAACAGTTTGCTTCAAATCCCGGGCAGCGAAGCGCCCTGTAGAGAATAGTGACAAGAGGTCATGCGGAGGTTAGTACACCCAGCATCCTACAAATTGGCAGGACCCAAAATAGTTACCCTTAAGGATTTGTTCCATCACATAACTAAAAGCCAATAACTTAATGCCATAACTTTTTTTTTTTTTATAAAAACCAGAGTCAACTCTGCATGACAAGAGCAGTGATCAACCCACCTCACCAACTGCCATTCCTGGTCAAGCTCTTATGACCACTGCCCATGCAGAGTTCTGCCAGTATTTAGATTTGTAGACGTAACCTCTATGCAAGAGAATCTCTGGCTTGTACTGGTTCCAAACGACTTGCAGATTTAGGGATAAGGTTACTTAAGTGTACAGGAGTGGATGCATTACCCAACCAGAATCTAGCTATCCTTTTTCTAAACCAGTTTGTGTCTGATGGGTGTTCTTGCAGCAACCTACTTTTGTAAAACCAGACTTTACTGCCGCTTTCAGAAATGCAACCTGGGAATTTGCCAGGTCTAGCAAGCTGGCATGTTCCTGGGTCTCCGGTCCATGACCCTGGTCAGGCGCAGGATCGTGGACCTGGGACCAAGTCCTGGATTGTTTCTCCACACATGTAGTAATCCCTGGTTGATATGCATTTACATGCAAAATACCAGGCTATAGCACCACTTGTAAAAGGGATATTCATTTTCTCATTAAAACCTGTACCACCAGTGTAGGTTAATCCCAATAAGTAAAGACTGATAATTACCCAGAGGTGGATAGTCAAAGAATCTCTCCACACAGAAAGGCTTGATGGGCTTCAGCTTGACAATTGCTGAATCTCCAGACTTCAGTAGAGCAGGACTGTCCTCTAGTTTTTTGCCAGACCGCCGATCAATCTTCTCCTGAAGTTCTGAGAACTGGCAGGTGATGTGAGCCGTGTGACAGTCTATGACTGGGGAATAGCCGGCTTTGATGAAGCCAGGGTGGTTCAGTATGATCATCTTGGAGAGAAATGAATTAATGCAAACAGATGCCCTCCGCGTGTTACCAGAATTAAAACTACCACACCCCAGATACAATGTGGCTCTCCATCTACTCAGTCGTGTATTTGAAACAATGGTTAGTTTTTACCAGGGGATGTGGGGGGGGGGATGTTAAACTGATAGATACCTGGGCTGTGAAGCTGGTGGCCTCTGTGGGTGGATCGCTCTTCGAGTTGCCAGCAACATTTCCACGCTTCAGATTCTTAACAGCTATGTTCTTAACATTAAACCCAATGTTATATCCAGGGAACGCCGTCTGCAGGGGCTCATGGTGCATCTCTATAGACTTCACTTCCGCAGTGAAGTTTGATGGCGCAAAGGAGATGCTCATCCCTGGTTTCAGGATCCCAGTCTCAATCTTACCCACTGGAACCGTGCCAATTCCTTGTGAAAGCAGGAAGGTACATTAACATAAGCAGTAGAGCAACAGCTGCATGAAATATGTAATACTGTATAGAGATTGTCATTTACTTATTGACCTTTCTAGACAAGAATTAGACTAGTTAGAAGGTACAAGACCACTAGGTTCTACAGTCCAACACTAGTGTAAAGGTTAAGAAGTTGTTTTAAAACATGCTAGATGTTGACTTTGATAAGTTATTGGTGGACTTGAGCAAACCAAGTACAATATTGGGAACAATTTCACTACTCATACAGGAACATCACTGTTCTAGCAAGAGGTCATGTCCCATAAGGGGCCACAAGGGAGGATTAGGCTGCTAAATGGGGCACTGTCAGGATTCTGATGGACGGGATACTGCTGTCTGTATACAGATTGCCAGCATCCCATTCATCGGTAAATCATACTGAACCCCTTCCACACAAAATTCTTAAACAAGAGACCCTACCCTTCCACATGGGGCTTTAGAGACATCAGGTAGCCGAGCTGCTTTCAGTTACCAGACAAATTGCAGTAGCATATAGTTTGGGCAGCAGATTGCCCGAGGCCTGGTACTCGGAATATTGATGTGAAGGGGGCCAGAAGGACTGTAGTTTGCTCTCTAAGGCATCTACCAATTTCTAGGGTCAGCAATATGTTCACTTATTGTGGACAGGATGAATGGAATCTTACCACCTATCTTGTACACATCTTGTAGGGGTAATCGAAGGGGCTTGTTGGATGGACGCACTGGAGGAATGAGGGAATCCATCACCTCCAGAAGAGATTGTCCTTTAGCAAATCCATCTTTCCGTTTCACCTTCCACCCTCTAAACCAGCTCATCTGAAAAGAGATCATAGTATTTATAAATGGACACCGAGGACTGTTGGCAGTGATGGTCAGGCAGAAGAAGCTTCCTTTAGCTTAAATGGTTTATCTGTGACACAGTCACCCACTGGTATTATGGTCTAAGTCAGTGGTTCTCAACTGTGGTCCTCAAGTATCCCCAACAGTTCATGTTTTCAAGGTCTCCTCACAGGATGGAAAGTTAAATTTTTGTTGCTCCACCTTTGGGTCTTTTAAAGTGTGTCAGTGAGTAATGAACACCTGTGCACCAGCTAGGTGACCTGGAAAACATGAGCTGTTGGGGGTACTTGAGTACCGAGGTTGAGAACCACTGGTCTAAGTGGTTTAACATTTTTAGCCAGAGACCGGTAATTTTAGCACAAATCTGACAAGTAGTCCCCCGATAACCAAGGGCCAAGAATGTTATCACAGGGTCATGGCGACACCACATTGGGACTGTAGTCCCACAATTGCCTATTCAGTAACTAATGAATGGCCATTCCCTGGTATAACCCAGTTTTGTTGGGCAATTGGCCCAAGGATCTTATACACAAGAAAATACCCATGGGGTAGATTAGATCATTGGTGTTGCCCAAAGCATGCAGATCCTAGCTATAATTTTTTTATTGCATTATATTCAATCTGGCAACACCATCACTTTTCATTTTTAGAAGCTTTAGTAAGTCTAACCCCAGAAGTCTTATGCACTTATCTGTAAAGAAACCACAGAAGTTACAGTAATTATGTATTTTGCATTTCTACATTTGGCTCCACTCTTACCCCTGATAGCCATATTGAAACAATGTTAGGAGACTTTAAACCTATAAGGCCAAAATGGACTCCAATGAGCATTGAAGGAAGAAGTTACCTTTGGACTTGGGGATGTGATGTTTTCTCCAGTCCACCCAGACACTGGGACAAATGGGATTGTGTTTGGGTTATACCCAATCTTCTTCAGGTAGATAGTGACATTCTTTGCCACTTCATCAAACCTCTTCTGGCTGTATGGTGGGTCAGTCATATCCATCTTGTTCACGCACACAATGAGTTGCTTTACACCCATGGTGTAGGCCAGAAGAGCATGTTCCCTGGTTTGCCCATTTCTGGACACACCAGCCTCAAACTCACCAGTGGCAGCAGAAACCACTAGAACAGCCACATCAGCCTGAAATGAGAGTGGATTAGTGACTGGCCAGAAGGTGAACCATGCAGAGCCAACCCCAACACAGATCCCTACCTGAGACGTTCCAGTGATCATGTTTTTAATAAAGTCCCTGTGTCCGGGAGCATCAATGATGGTGATTGTGTATCTGTTAGTTTGGAATTTCCAGAGAGATATATCAATGGTAATTCCTCGCTCCCTCTCTGCCTTCAGCTTGTCCAGGATCCATGCATACTTGAAGGAGCTCTTCCCAATCTAGGAGAAATGTTCATTAAGGTCACCAATAACATGCAGACACATTGCACAAGGAAATAGTTACCAACGGTTACCCTTAACTAGTCATCTTACTAGGTAAGCCACTGGACTCCACTGCCAGCAATTAAATTCATTTTGTATCTTGTGTATTAAAGGTGTACCTACTTAACCATCACCTTTTTTTGTTTTTTTAAATGGTATATACACATATTTGTGAATGGTCATTGTCCTTTATTTTGGTTTGTGGTCCTGTCATAACACCAGAACACTAAAACCACGAGTCGGCTGTGATTACAGCTCACCTACTGCAAGCATGTTCCAATTTGAACAATGCAACTCATGGTTGAATGTAGAACTACAGTCGCCTGCATGTCCTGCCAGACATTCAACAGAAAAGCTGGGATTTGTAGTTCCACACAAGCCAAGTAGATTTCAAGAAGGGGGGGGGGGGGGGGGGAGGAACAAAACACCACACACCCCAGGTGATTCCTATACGGAAGAGACAGCTGTCCAAAGGAAGCTATCATTCTATCCTCACTAGTTTACAAGATGTAATAGGTACTACTGCCTAGCCTAATGCAGATTGCAGCCTTCTCAATACCAACCTCTTACTGATGCTCTCTGTATGGGGACAAACCTGAGCAGATTTGCCGGAGTATATTTGTTAAGAAGCACAGTGTCAGGGAAGCTCAGGCTGGCATCCCATGTGGTCAGGACTATGCATACAGTAGCATAGCGTGAGGTGTGTCACATCACCCATCCTGACCGAGATTCTAGCCTTGTTTTTCACTGCAAACATCTGGCCTGCATTTTTGTAGCAAAAGACTTTAGGTGACAGTGCTCAGGTTACTGCAGCGACAAAGCCAACTCTGGGGTCTATTTATTAAGCCTTGGATGGAGATAAAGTGGACAGACATAGTACCAGCCAATCAGCTCCTAACTGCCATTTTTCAAACAGCTTGTAACATGGCAGCTAGGAGCTGATTGGCTGAATAGGTGGAGATAAAGTATCTCCACCCAAGGCTTAGTAGACCAATGACTTTAAAGGTGCATACACTGATATTTTGGCTCTTTGATTTTGACTATGCGATATTGGCCATGTGCTATTTTGACTATACTAAAGTACTTTTTAGCCAAAATTGACATGCCTGCATAGTCTGTCTAACCTTGCAATACCGACCCCACATCAGTGTCGCAAAGTGGTTGACACCTTGTTATTTGCACTAACTTTCCTTG
Source organism: Pseudophryne corroboree (assembly GCF_028390025.1). Lineage (NCBI taxonomy): Eukaryota > Metazoa > Chordata > Amphibia > Anura > Myobatrachidae > Pseudophryne > Pseudophryne corroboree. The sequence continues at coordinate 54,699,146 of NC_086448.1, forward strand.
TTATTTTGACTATATAGTCAAAATTGCAAGAATAAAGTCTCACCGTGTGTACACAGTCACACCTTAAAGCAGATAGACTGGTAGGTGGTATAGGGAGGGGTGACACTTTACAGAGTAGTAAGACAGTAACATGGTGAGGAAGCCACCAACCAAACAGTCCAAAATAGATAACACATACTAGTGGCTTTACACTGCAGACTCCACACTTTTTAACCTAAATACTGGAGTGTTGATAAAGCCTTCCCAGAAAGGCAACAACTGGTTATTAATCCATGGAGCAATGGTCTTTCCTATACACATAGAAGGCTTGCTCTCACCAAGGATACAGTTAAAGCAGAGTTTCCCCAATCCCCACCATTTCAGTCCAGCCATAAAAGATAACCATGCCAGAGTCCAGATGGATAAATCAAGTTGACTGAGGTACTAATTAAGTCACCTGTGCTCAAGTATGGTTCTCCTTAAAACCTGGAATGTAATGGCAGAGTTTTGGAAACTGATACAGAAATCCCACAGCAGTCATGCACTGTATAGGACAGGAGCCTCTTAGGAACATTAGGCTTTGTGTGGATTGGCAAAAGACCTGCGAAGTACCAGAGGCAAGAATAGCTGAGAGCTGCATGAGACACATGGGGTGACTGTATCAAGGCTTAAGACATACAGTGGAGAAGTTGTCCATAGCAACTTCTAACTAGTGTTTTATTGCACTCTATAAAGAGGTATAATGGGAACCAATTGGTTGCTATAGGCAACCTCCACTATTTCTCAAAGGTTTGGTACACCTCCCCAAGGACAACTTATGTTATTAAATTCTCATTCATCCAGTTTAGGTAGTTACCCACTGAAATTTGGACTTCAGCCTACATACCTGACCAGCTGCAGCTTCCAGCTTCTCCAGGGACCTGGGGTCAAAGCCACCACACTTGTAGATGAGGTGACCAGTGGTGGTGGATTTTCCAGAATCCACATGTCCAATGATGACAACATTCATGTGAGTCTTTCCTTTCTCAGTCATGTTCTCCTCCTCTCCCAATACAGCTCCACAAACCACAACTCTCTTCCTTTCCCACTACAACCTCACAAACCACAACTCTCCTTCTCTCCCACTACAACCTCACCGCTCCTTCTCTCCCACTACAACCTCACAAACCACACCACTCCTTCTCTCCCACCTCACAAACCACACCACTCCTTCTCTCCCACTACAACCTCACAAACCACCTCTCTCTTTGTTTGGCAGAATGCATACAGGCCAGCTAGAATATATAGTATCAGGCTATGGTAATGGGCTGGATTAATTCCACCTGAATCCTGATGTGCTCTCCAGGTTACCATAAGCAAGCAAAACATTCTTCTGTTAACCCATCGTGTACAGATCAGATTGATTTTAAGACTCTTGAGTGGGTTGTAATTTAAAGCTTTATACAAGAATAAGTACAGCAGGCATTTTCAACCACGGTCCTCAAGGCACACCAACAATGCAGGTTTTAGTGATATCCAGGCTGCAGCACAGATGGTTAAATCAAAATAACTGAGCTACTAATTAAGTCACCTGTGCTGGAGCCTGGATATCACTAAAACCTGCACTGTTGGTGTGCCTTGAGGAGCGTGGTTGGGAATGCCTGAAGTACAGTATGTAGTAATAATTACCAGAGGTGTAGCTAGGTGCCATGGTGCCTGGAGCAAGGGTATGTTTTGACGCCCCATCTCCTGTACTGAATTGGGGGCATGTTACATTTAAAAATAAAAAATATTGAAAAATCCTAAATTGGTGACAGGGCCGGTTCTAGACCTTGTAGAGCTCAGGGCGAAAGTTTCCTTTGGGCGCCCCCCATGTTTACAACAGGGACAGTGCACACCCCCTCTGCTTCTCCTCCTGCTCTGCGGCTGCCTGTACAGCAGCTCGCAGTATAGCGGACAGAAGGAGGGGGTGGGCAGGTAGCGACGCGCCCTCTAACTTTTCCAGCGCCTGCAGCTCGCGCTCCACCGGAGCTTCCCTCGCTACACCCCTGGTAATTACCCTCAGGAATTTAGCTACTGTTAAGGTAGGGGTGGGCAAAATACGGCCCGCGGGCCGGATGCGGCCCGCAAACCGATCCTGCCCGGCCCACTGCCTCCCACCAGCAAGCAATGACAAGCGGCCCGACCAGCTGAGCTGCTTGTCATTGCTCTGCACTGCAGTACCTCCAAGCTGCCAGCGGCGCCTCTCTCCCCTGCTGCTGCTGCGTTGTAGCAGCCTCCTCCTCCTGCCTCCAGACTCCCCAGTGATAACGGCTGTGTTCAGCCGAAAAGGGGGCGGGGCTACACGGGGACCTCAGGGGGCGGGGCTACACGGGACAAGAGCCAGACTGCTGCAGATCCATCCTTCCTGCCACTGCCAGCCAGTAGTTAATGGGAAAAGTGAGTGAGAGAAAGTGTGTGTGTGTGTGTGTGTGTGTGTGTGTGTGTGTGTGTGTGTGTGTGTGTGTGTGTGTATATATATATATATATATATATATATATATATATATGTGAGAGTGTGTGTGTGTATTTGTGTGTGCGGACAGTGGCGTCAGACTGTTTTTAGTTTGGGGGGAGAGATCTTTAGCTCTCGCTGTACCAAACCCTCCTGTGTTCTGTCACCGTGTCACCCCCTCCCCCCCCGTGTTCTGTCACTGTGTCACACCCCCCGTGTTCTGTCACCGTGTCACCCCCCCGTGTTCTGTCACCGTGTCACACCCCCGTGTTCTGTCACTGTGTCACACCCCCGTGTTCTGTCACTGTGTCACACCCCCGTGTTCTGTCACTGTCACCCCCCCGTGTTCTGTCACTGTGTCACACCCCCCGTGTTCTGTCACCGTGTCACCCCCCCGTGTTCTGTCACCGTGTCACACCCCCGTGTTCTGTCACTGTGTCACACCCCCGTGTTCTGTCACTGTGTCACACCCCCGTGTTCTGTCACTGTCACCCCCCCGTGTTCTGTCACTGTGTCACACCGCCGTGTTCTGTCACTGTGTCACACCCCCGTGTTCTGTCACTTTGTCACCCCCACCGTGTTCTGTCACTGTCACCCCCCCGTGTTCTGTCACCCCCCCCGTGTTCTGTCACCGTGTTACCCACACCATGTTCTGTCACCATGTCACCCCCACCGTGTTCTGTCACCCCCACCGTGTTCTGTCACTGTCACCCCCACCGTGTTCTGTCACTGTGTCACCCCCCGTGTTCTGTCACCGTGTCACCCCCCGTGTTCTGTCACTGTCACCGCCCCCGTGTTCTGTCACTGTCACCCCCCCCGTGTTCTGTCACTGTGTCACACCCCCGTGTTCTGTCACTGTGTCACACCCCCCGTGTTCTGTCACTGTGTCACACACCCCCGTGTTCTGTCACTGTGTCACACCCCCGTGTTCTGTCACTGTGTCACACACCCCCGTGTTCTGTCACTGTGTCACACCCCCGTGTTCTGTCACTGTCACCCCCCCGTGTTCTGTCACTGTGTCACACCCCCGTGTTCTGTCACTGTCACACCCCCGTGTTCTGTCACTTTGTCACCCCCACCGTGTTCTGTCACTGTCACCCCCCCGTGTTCTGTCACCCCCCCCGTGTTCTGTCACCGTGTTACCCCCACCGTGTTCTGTCACCATGTCACCCCCACCGTGTTCTGTCACCCCCACCGTGTTCTGTCACTGTCACCCCCACCGTGTTCTGTCACTGTGTCACCCCCCGTGTTCTGTCACCGTGTCACCCCCCGTGTTCTGTCACTGTCACCCCCCCGTGTTCTGTCACTGTCACCCCCCCCGTGTTCTGTCACTGTCACCCCCCCCCCGTGTTCTGTCACTGTGTCACACCCCCCGTGTTCTGTCACTGTCACCCCCGTGTTCTGTCACTGTGTCACACCCCCCCGTGTTCTGTCACTGTGTCACACCCCCCGTGTTCTGTCACTGTCACTCCCCGTGTGCTGTCACCGTGTTACCCCCACCGTGTTCTGTCACCGTGTCACCCCCCCCATGTTCTGTCACTGTGTCACACCCCCCGTGTACTGTCACCGTGTCACCCCCATGGTGTTCTGTCACTGTCAACCCCACCATGTTCTGTCACCGTGACACCCGGAGCGCACTCTGTACTATTACACCCCCCCCCCCCGGCTCAAGCAGTGTGGTGCCCAAAAAGGGGGTGTGGTTTTATCTAAAAGGGGCATGGCCTGGTGGGTCTTTTCTCTTTCGCTCCGGGGGCATGTCCAGCTTCCCCGAAGATGCTGGCTGCCCCCGGAGACTGGACTGTGTGTGTGCCGAGTCTTATCTGTGACCCCTCGTGTTCTGTCACTGTGTCACACTCCCCGTGTCCTATCACTGTGTCACACCTTTCCCCAGGGGCCATAAGACACTGGATAATTTGCTTGCTGCGCAATAATTATCCTAAATAAAATGTCAATGTGTAAAAGGGGACTCTATCTTCCGTACTGTGTAAAAGGGAGCTCTACCTGCTGTAATGTGTGTAAGTGGCGCAATTTGAATAATGGAGACTATTGTGCAACCTAATACGAATCTGTATTATTTTTTGTTCACATGAAGCCACGTCCCTATATTTTTGGCAAGTGGGGGGAGCTGCTATTTTGTGTGTGGCCCTCGGATACTGACAGGAAATGTCAAGTGGCCCCTCAGCTGAAATAATTGCCCACCCCTGTGTTAAGGGGACTACACACGGTGTTATTCTGCCTAAAGACCGATTTTGACTTTGTGATTTCCTTTGAACTCCCCGCAGCTCAGAACCACTGATATTGTCTATAAACACGGTGCAATATTGGCTATGTACAATTTTAACTATACTAGAAACTAGATTGTACACTTTCAAGTCTAAACTGACTTGCCTGCACAGTCTATTTTTCCTTGTGATGCCGGCCCTGCGGGAATGCACATCGGCATCACAAGCTGTATACACATGGTACAATATGCAGTAGTTATATCGCAGCCACAGGCGTGCGCAGAGACTGACTGGCGGGTGCCGCTCCGGACTTCCCCCCCTCCACGGCATTATAATGTTCTCTCACCTCCCCTGTCCTGGATATAAACTGCTCACCTGGGCGGCCCAGGTGAGCGGACCAGGTGAGCAGTCTATATCCAGGACAGGGGAGGTGAGAGAACACTATAATGCCGTGGAGGGGGCGAAGTCCGGAGCGGCACCCGCCAGTCAGTCTCTGCGCACGCCTGTGATCGCAGCGTGTGTATGCGGCTTTAGGATGATGTGTCAGTGTTTAAACTATAAGGTTTATATTTATTTATGTCATTATTTTATTTTTAAGAGGTGGACACCGTTATAAACTTTTGCGGAGATGACAATACTAATTAAACGTAAGTATCAGAAATATCCCTTTTACACTAGAAGCAAAATCCCAGGTTATTGCACCTGCAGCAACCTAGGATTTTGCTCAATGTGAAAGCAAACAACCCGGGACTAAGTACCGGGCTCCCAACCCTGGTTCGGGGCTGAGACCCGAGAAATTGCCGGCTGCTAGCTGCAGGGGAATCCTGGCTCTATTTCCTTAGGATAGTGGTTCTCAACTCCAAACTTCAAGTAGCCCAAACAGGTCATGTATTCCTAGGCTTACCCTACTATCCCTTTAAACCAGGACACTAATGAATTACACAGGTTCTGTGGCTGACTTCAAGCCTTCATTTCAGCTGGTATTAGTCTGCCACAGTACCTGTGTAATCTATGAGCATCCCAATTTAAAGGGATGGTATGGCAAACCTACTAATTATCCCACCTGTTTCCACTGATAGATATCCTGAAAACCTGACTTGTTGGGGCCGGGTACTGGTTTTGAGACCCACTGCCTAGGACAAAGGGGTAACAAGATCAAACTCTCTGATCTAGACTTAGGGTTACCACCTCAGCGCTGTAATTCTGGACACATATTAATTACACAGGTTCTGACTTCAAGACTCCATTTCACCTGGTTTTAATCAGCCACAGAACCTGTGTAATTAATGTGATCAGAATTAAAGGGTGAGGCTGAGGCGGTAACCCTATCTATACTCCATGCCTTTAGTTACTGGCTTATCAAACTCATGGTCATACAGCTGTTGTGACGCTACAAGTCCCAGAATGCTTTACCAGCTGATCAGTGGAAGGTATGCTGGCAAATCATGCTGGGACTTGTAGTTTCACAACAGCTGGAGGGCCATGAGTTTGACATGAATGTCCTAGACACTGCCCTGACAGACACGGCCTAGTCACTGGTTTATACCCATCTATACAATTTAGGTGTGATTTTTTGCATGGTAAATGCTTGTACTGTAACTTGTTTATAAAGCACGAGTTCTCCATGCTGGTGTTTCTGTGCATTACAGAAAAAGGTATCATGGCCATACATAGGTGTGTATTTCACGTGCACACTCCAAAATAATAATTCAATATGATGATGATGATGATTATTATTATTATTATTATTATTATTATTATTATTATTACATACCTCCCAACTTTGAAGGGGGAGGAAGAGGGACCCGCGCGACCCAACAAGGGGGCGTGGCTTGCCAATGAAGGGGCGTGGCATCTGCAGAGTGGGCGTGCCCAAGCGCCACAGACCCGTTTTCGACATTTTGGGGGCATGCCCAGCGCTCCCCTCCCAGCTGGGCAGCCCTTTGCTCCCCTCCCAGCATTGAATAGATGCAGTGCGCGTGCGCATGGCATCTATTCAGTGATCACCGGTTGCTTTGCAGAGCAAAGCAGCGGGTGATCAAAGCTTCCCCCAACTGCCCCCGTGCCCGCTGGACACTGCGACCCGCGGGAGGGACAGCGGGACAGTGTCCGAATAGCGGGACTGTCCCGTTGAAATCGGGACAGTTGGGAGGTATGTTATTGTAAGCTCTGTATAGACCAAGCGTCAGACTCTGCTGCAGGGTTACAATAAACAGGCAGATGAAGCCACATCTACACTGATGTGATAAGACAAACTCCATTTTTCGAGCTTATAGCTGCCCCACTTGAAACATTTAGGGGTCAATTCTAGAGATGTGCACTTGAAATTTTTTGGGTTTTGTGTTTTGGTTTTGGGTTCGGTTCCGCGGCCGTGTTTTGGGTTCGACCGCGTTTTGGCAAAACCTCACCGAATTTTTTTTGTCGGATTCGGGTGTGTTTTGGATTCGGGTGTTTTTTTCAAAAAACACTAAAAAACAGCTTAAATCATAGAATTTGGGGGTCATTTTGACCCCAAAGTATTATTAACCTCAAAAACCATAATTTCCACTCATTTTTAGTCTATTCTGAATACCTCACACCTCACAATATTATTTTTAGCCCTAAAATTTGCACCGAGGTCGCTGGATGACTAAGCTAAGCGACCCTAGTGGCCGACACAAACACCTGGCCCATCTAGGAGTGGCACCGCAGTGTCACGCAGGATGGCCCTTCCAAAAAACACTCCCCAAACAGCACATGACGCAAAGAAAAAAAGAGGCGCAATGAGGTAGCTGTGTGAGTAAGATAAGCGACCCTAGTGGCCGACACAAACACCTGGCCCATCTAGGAGTGGCACTGCAGTGTCACGCAGGATGGCCCTTCCAAAAAACACTCCCCAAACAGCACATGACGCAAAGAAAAAAAGAGGCGCAATGAGGTAGCTGTGTGAGTAAGATAAGCGACCCTAGTGGCCGACACAAACACCTGGCCCATCTAGGAGTGGCATTGCAGTGTCACGCAGGATGGCCCTTCCAAAAAACACTCCCCAAACAGCACATGACGCAAAGAAAAAAAGAGGCGCAATGAGGTAGCTGTGTGAGTAAGATAAGCGACCCTAGTGGCCGACACAAACACCTGGCCCATCTAGGAGTGGCACTGCAGTGTCACGCAGGATGGCCCTTCCAAAAAACACTCCCCAAACAGCACATGACGCAAAGAAAAAAAGAGGCGCAATGAGGTAGCTGTGTGAGTAAGATAAGCAACCCTAGTGGCCGACACAAACACCTGGCCCATCTAGGAGTGGCACTGCAGTGTCACGCAGGATGGCCCTTCCAAAAAACACTCCCCAAACAGCACATGACGCAAAGAAAAAAAGAGGCGCAATGAGGTAGCTGTGTGAGTAAGATAAGCGACCCTAGTGGCCGACACAAACACCTGGCCCATCTAGGAGTGGCACTGCAGTGTCACGCAGGATGGCCCTTCCAAAAAACACTCCCCAAACAGCACATGACGCAAAGAAAAAAAGAGGCGCAATGAGGTAGCTGTGTGAGTAAGATAAGCGACCCTAGTGGCCGACACAAACACCTGGCCCATCTAGGAGTGGCACTGCAGTGTCACGCAGGATGGCCCTTCCAAAAAACACTCCCCAAACAGCACATGACGCAAAGAAAAAAAGAGGCGCAATGAGGTAGCTGTGTGAGTAAGATAAGCGACCCTAGTGGCCGACACAAACACCTGGCCCATCTAGGAGTGGCACTGCAGTATCACGCAGGATGGCCCTTCCAAAAAACACTCCCCAAACAGCACATGACGCAAAGAAAAAAAGAGGCGCAATGAGGTAGCTGTGTGAGTAAGATAAGCGACCCTAGTGGCCGACACAAACACCTGGCCCATCTAGGAGTGGCACTGCAGTGTCACGCAGGATGGCCCTTCCAAAAAACACTCCCCAAACAGCACATGACGCAAAGAAAAAAAGAGGCGCAATGAGGTAGCTGTGTGAGTAAGATAAGCGACCCTAGTGGCCGACACAAACACCTGGCCCATCTAGGAGTGGCACTGCAGTGTCACGCAGGATGGCCCTTCCAAAAAACACTCCCCAAACAGCACATGACGCAAAGAAAAAAAGAGGCGCAATGAGGTAGCTGTGTGAGTAAGATAAGCGACCCTAGTGGCCGACACAAACACCTGGCCCATCTAGGAGTGTCACTGCAGTGTCCCGCAGGATGGCCCTTCCAAAAAACACTCCCCAAACAGCACATGATGCAAAGAAAAAAAGAGGCGCAATGAGGTAGCTGTGTGAGTAAGATAAGCGACCCTAGTGGCCGACACAAACACCTGGCCCATCTAGGAGTGGCACTGCAGTGTCACGCAGGATGGCCCTTCCAAAAAACACTCCCCAAACAGCACATGACGCAAAGAAAAAAAGAGGCGCAATGAGGTAGCTGTGTGAGTAAGATAAGCGACCCTAGTGGCCGACACAAACACCTGGCCCATCTAGGAGTGGCACTGCAGTGTCACGCAGGATGGCCCTTCCAAAAAACACTCCCCAAACAGCACATGACGCAAAGAAAAAAAGAGGCGCAATGAGGTAGCTGTGTGAGTAAGATAAGCGACCCTAGTGGCCGACACAAACACCTGGCCCATCTAGGAGTGGCACTGCAGTGTCACGCAGGATGGCCCTTCCAAAAAACCCTCCCCAAACAGCACATGACGCAAAGAAGAAAAAAAGAAAAAAGAGGTGCAAGATGGAATTGTCCTTGGGCCCTCCCACCCACCCTTATGTTGTATAAACAGGACATGCACACTTTAACCAACCCATCATTTCAGTGACAGGGTCTGCCACACGACTGTGACTGAAATGACGGGTTGGTTTGGACCCCCACCAAAAAAGAAGCAATTAATCTCTCCTTGCACAAACTGGCTCTACAGAGGCAAGATGTCCACCTCATCATCATCCTCCGATATATCACCGTGTACATCCCCCTCCTCACAGATTATCAATTCGTCCCCACTGGAATCCACCATCTCAGCTCCCTGTGTACTTTGTGGAGGCAATTGCTGCTGGTCAATGTCTCCACGGAGGAATTGATTATAATTCATTTTAATGAACATCATCTTCTCCACATTTTCTGGAAGTAACCTCGTACGCCGATTGCTGACAAGGTGAGCGGCGGCACTAAACACTCTTTCGGAGTACACACTTGTGGGAGGGCAACTTAGGTAGAATAAAGCCAGTTTGTGCAAGGGCCTCCAAATTGCCTCTTTTTCCTGCCAGTATAAGTACGGACTGTGTGACGTGCCTACTTGGATGCGGTCACTCATATAATCCTCCACCATTCTTTCAATGGGGAGAGAATCATATGCAGTGACAGTAGACGACATGTCCGTAATCGTTGTCAGGTCCTTCAGTCCGGACCAGATGTCAGCATCAGCAGTCGCTCCAGACTGCCCTGCATCACCGCCAGCGGGTGGGCTCGGAATTCTGAGCCTTTTCCTCGCACCCCAGTTGCGGGAGAATGTGAAGGAGGAGATGTTGACAGGTCGCGTTCCGCTTGACTTGACAATTTTCTCACCAGCAGGTCTTTGAACCCCAGCAGACTTGTGTCTGCCGGAAAGAGAGATCCAAGGTAGGTTTTAAATCTAGGATCGAGCACGGTGGCCAAAATGTAGCGCTCTGATTTCAACAGATTGACCACCCGTGAATCCTTGTTAAGCGAATTAAGGGCTCCATCCACAAGTCCCACATGCCTAGCGGAATCGCTCCGTGTTAGCTCCTCCTTCAATGTCTCCAGCTTCTTCTGCAAAAGCCTGATGAGGGGAATGACCTGACTCAGGCTGGCAGTGTCTGAACTGACTTCACGTGTGGCAAGTTCAAAGGGCAGCAGAACCTTGCACAACGTTGAAATCATTCTCCACTGCGCTTGAGACAGGTGCATTCCACCTCCTATATCGTGCTGAATTGTATAGGCTTGAATGGCCTTTTGCTGCTCCTCCAACCTCTGAAGCATATATAGGGTTGAATTCCACCTCGTTACCACTTCTTGCTTCAGATGATGGCAGGGCAGGTTCAGGCGTTTTTGGTGTTGCTCCAGTCTTCTGTACGTGGTGCCTGTACGCCGAAAGTGTCCCGCAATTCTTCTGGCCACCGACAGCATCTCTTGCACGCCCCTGTCGTTTTTAAAAAAATTCTGCACCACCAAATTCAAGGTATGTGCAAAAAATGGGACGTGTTGGAATTTGCCCATATTTAATGCACACACAATATTGCTGGCGTTGTCCGATGCCACAAATCCACAGGAGAGTCCAATTGGGGTAAGCCATTCCGCGATGATCTTCCTCAGTTGCCGTAAGAGGTTTTCAGCTGTGTGCGTATTCTGGAAACCGGTGATACAAAGCGTAGCCTGCCTAGGAAAGAGTTGGCGTTTGCGAGATGCTGCTACTGGTGCCGCCGCTGCTGTTCTTGCGGCGGGAGTCCATACATCTACCCAGTGGGCTGTCACAGTCATATAGTCCTGACCCTGCCCTGCTCCACTTGTCCACATGTCCGTGGTTAAGTGGACATTGGGTACAACTGCATTTTTTAGGACACTGGTGAGTCTTTTTCTGATGTCCGTGTACATTCTCGGTATCGCCTGCCTAGAGAAGTGGAACCTAGATGGTATTTGGTAACGGGGGCACACTACCTCAAGAAATTGTCTAGTTCCCTGTGAACTTACGGCGGAAACCGGACGCACGTCTAACACCAACATAGTTGTCAAGGCCTCAGTTATCCGCTTTGCAGCAGGATGACTGCTGTGATATTTCATCTTCCTCGCAAAGGACTGTTGGACAGTCAATTGCTTGGTGGAAGTAGTAAAAGTGGTCTTACGATTTCCCCTCTGGGATGACCATCGACTCCCAGCAGCAACAATAGCAGCGCCAGCAGCAGTAGGCGTTACACGCAAGGATGCATCGGAGGAATCCCAGGCAGGAGAGGAATCGTCAGAATTGCCAGTGACATGGCCTGCAGGACTATTGGCATTCCTGGGGAAGGAGGAAATTGACACTGAGGGAGTTGGTGGGGTGGTTTGCGCGAGCTTGGTTACAAGAGGAAGGGATTTACTGGTCAGTGGACTGCTTCCGCTGTCGCCCAAAGTTTTTGAACTTGTCACTGACTTATTATGAATGCGCTGCAGGTGACGTATAAGGGAGGATGTTCCGAGGTGGTTAACGTCCTTACCCCTACTTATTACAGCTTGACAAAGGCAACACACAGCTTGACAAATGTTGTCCGCATTTCTGTTGAAATACTTCCACACCGAAGAGCTGATTTTTTTGGTATTTTCACCAGGCATGTCAACGGCCATATTCCTCCCACGGGCAACAGGTGTCTCCCCGGGTGCCTGACTTAAACAAACCACCTCACCATCAGAATCCTCCTTGTCAATTTCCTCCCCAGCGCCAGCAACACCCATATCCTCCTCATCCTGGTGTACTTCAACACTGACATCTTCAATCTGACTATCAGGAACTGGACTGCGGGTGCTCCTTCCAGCACTTGCAGGGGGCGTGCAAATGGTGGAAGGCGCATGCTCTTCACGTCCAGTGTTGGGAAGGTCAGGCATCGCAACCGACACAATTGGACTCTCCTTGTGGATTTGGGATTTCGAAGAACGCACAGTTCTTTGCGGTGCTTTTGCCAGCTTGAGTCTTTTCATTTTTCTAGCGAGAGGCTGAGTGCTTCCATCCTCATGTGAAGCTGAACCACTAGCCATGAACATAGGCCAGGGCCTCAGCCGTTCCTTGCCACTCCGTGTGGTAAATGGCATATTGGCAAGTTTACGCTTCTCCTCCGACAATTTTATTTTAGATTTTGGAGTCCTTTTTTTACTGATATTTGGTGTTTTGGATTTTACATGCTCTGTACTATGACATTGGGCATCGGCCTTGGCAGACGACGTTGCTGGCATTTCATCGTCTCGGCCATGACTAGTGGCAGCAGCTTCAGCACGAGGTGGAAGTGGATCTTGATCTTTCCCTAATTTTGGAACCTCAACATTTTTGTTCTCCATATTTTAATAGGCACAACTAAAAGGCACCTCAGGTAAACAATGGAGATGGATGGATACTAGTATACTTATGGATGGACGAGCGACTGCCGACACAGAGGTAGCTACAGCCGTGGACTACCGTACTGTGTCTGCTGCTAATATAGACTGGATGATAATGAGATGAAATTAATATATATATATATATATATAATATCACTAGTACTGCAGCCGGACAGGTATATATATTTATTATGTAATGACTGATGACGGACCTGCTGGACACTGTCAGCTCAGCAGCACCGCAGACTGCTACAGTAAGCTACTATAGTAGTATGTATCAAGAAGAAAGAAAAAAAAAACACGGGTAGGTGGTATACAATTATGGATGGACGAGCGACTGCCGACACAGAGGTAGCTACAGCCGTGGACTACCGTACTGTGTCTGCTGCTAATATAGACTGGATGATAATGAGATGAAATTAATATATATATATATATAATATCACTAGTACTGCAGCCGGACAGGTATATATATTTATTATGTAATGACTGATGACGGACCTGCTGGACACTGTCAGCTCAGCAGCACCGCAGACTGCTACAGTAAGCTACTATAGTAGTATGTATCAAGAAGAAAGAAAAAAAAAACACGGGTAGGTGGTATACAATTATGGATGGACGAGCGACTGCCGACACAGAGGTAGCTACAGCCGTGGACTACCGTACTGTGTCTGCTGCTAATATAGACTGGATGATAATGAGATGAAATTAATATATATATATATAATATCACTAGTACTGCAGCCGGACAGGTATATATATTTATTATGTAATGACTGATGACGGACCTGCTGGACACTGTCAGCTCAGCAGCACCGCAGACTGCTACAGTAAGCTACTATAGTAGTATGTATCAAGAAGAAAGAAAAAAAAAACCACGGGTAGGTGGTATACAATTATGGATGGACGAGCGACTGCCGACACAGAGGTAGCTACAGCCGTGGACTACCGTACTGTGTCTGCTGCTAATATAGACTGGATGATAATGAGATGAAATTAATATATATATATATATAATATCACTAGTACTGCAGCCGGACAGGTATATATATTTATTATGTAATGACTGATGACGGACCTGCTGGACACTGTCAGCTCAGCAGCACCGCAGACTGCTACAGTAAGCTACTATAGTAGTATGTATCAAGAAGAAAGAAAAAAAGAAAAAACACGGGTAGGTGGTATACAATTATATATATATTATATACAATTATATATATATATATTAAACTGGTGGTGATTAATTAAACTGGTGGTCAGGTCACTGGTCACACTATCAGCAACTTGCAAGTAGTACTCCTAAGCAGACAATCACAATATATACTGGTGGTCAGTGTGGTCACAATGGCAGTGTGGCACTCTGGCAGCAAAAGTGTGCACTGTACGTTAAAATATGTACTCCTGCTCTCAGACTCTAACTGCTCCCCACTGTCTCCCCCACAAGTCAGATATACAGTCACACTATCACTTCAGCAAGTAGTAGTACTCCTCCTAATGCTCCCCAAAATTACTAAAGTAAATACTGTGTCTCTCTCTACTCTAGTCTCACTCTCTTCTCTATAAACGGAGAGGACGCCAGCCACGTCCTCTTCCTATCAATCTCAATGCACGTGTGAAAATGGCGGCGACGCGCGGCTCCTTATATAGAATCCGAGTCTCACGATAGAATCCGAGCCTCGCGAGAATCCGACAGCGGGATGATGACGTTCGGGCGCGCTCGGGTTAACCGAGCAAGGCGGGAAGATCCGAGTCGCTCGGCCCCGTGTAAAAAAACCTGAAGTTCGGGCGGGTTCAGATTCCGAGGAACCGAACCCGCTCATCTCTAGTCAATTCAATGAGACGCCAGGAGGAGCAAGTTTTCAGTAGAAATGTTTTAGAACAGTGGTTTTCAACCTCAAGCTTTCCCAACAGGTCATGTTCAGAGGATTTCTGTCTGTGGAAGCAGGTGGGATAATTACTGACCCAGCAAAATAGATGAACGCACCTGGGTATCGTTAAAGAAATCCAGAAAGCATGACCTGTTGGTGGTAAAGTACTTGAGGACTAGAGCTGATAAAGACCCTTCCTCTATGGTAATGGTAGCTTACAGCCCAGCATGACCCATTTTCACCAGACGGTGCCCATGGGCAAAAATCTTCATTGAAACAGTTATTTAAATATATATATATATATCTATCTAATCTAATCTATCTAATCATTAAACCGGGGCACATGAATTGCACAGGTTCTGTGGCTGGCTAACTTCAAGCCACAGAACCTGTGTAATTCCTGGATAATAGGGATAGTTTAGTAAGTATATATATATATATATATATATATATATATATACACACTCTCTCCTTATAACATGGAGACACATACACACTAGGGTTAATTACTTTAACAGACGCCTGTATGTTTTTGGAATGTGGTAAAAAAAAAAAAACACCATGCTAACATGATGAGAATATACAAACTCAACACAGAGAGGGCTCTGAATGAAATGGAGCCCTTGACCTCAATGCTGAAGCGGCAAAATGCTAATCTTTGCGCCACCATTCTGGAGGTAAGAGGGCGGATCTTGCTAGTATTGCATATATGCCCTATGTTTATTTGTGACCTATAGAAGTGCAATAAGGTACATCAAAAGGGTTGCGTTTATGTGACTGGCTGTCAGGAGACCGCTGTTCACAATACCGATGCCGAGATCCCGGCATCTGAATATCCCACCAGTCGGCATGCCGACCAACAGGGACTATTCCCACTCGTGGGTGTCCATGACACCCATAGAGTGGGAATACAACCTGTGGCGAGAGCAGTGAGCCGGTCCCGCTGTCGGTTTTGGTCACATATACCAACTCCATCTAAACAGTGTATCCTAAATACTGTACTCGCACACCTGCAACTTCACGTGTTTTCAGGATTTCTTTGTGTAGGAATAAGAAGAGTAATTACTAGGCTTACCATACTATCCCTTTAAACTGGGACGATCATGAATTACACAGGTTCTGTGGCTGATTAAAACCAGGGGAGATGCAGGCTTGAAGTCGGTCAGCTGCAGAACCGCAGAACCTGTGTTACTTGTGAGTGTCCTGGTTTAAAGGGATAGTATGGTAAGCCTATGTATTGGGAACTATGACCTTCAGAGATGGCTAATGGCCCCATATGTGTCAACATTAGCAAACAAATCTTAGGTGAGCAGAGATGCTAGTGCTTATTCTTGAGTAGTAATTGGTAAAGTAACCGAAGGGGCACTGAGAGAGGGACTGTACGTGTAATAATTACCCAGGCCAGGGTTCGTTTAAGGGCCCGGCATTCGTATGGGCCAACTGAGCAGGGGGGAGAATGTTGTTTTAATTTTAGCCCCCAGGATTTGGCCACACCTCTCCTGCATTGTTCTTGCTAACCCTCCCTGAATGTCAGGGAGACTCCTTTAAAGAGCAGTAATAGCTACTTTTTGCTGCGCTGCGATCAGATAGTCGCCGCCTATGGGGCAGTGTATTTTCGCTTTGCAAGGGTGCGATCACATGTGCAGCCGAGCGCTACAAAAACGTTTTGTGCAGTTTCTGAGTATCTCAGAACTTATTCAGCCGCTGCGATCACTTCAGCCTGTTCGTGTCCGGAATTGACGTCAGACACCCGCCCTGCAAACGCTTGTACACACCTGCGTTTTCCCTACCACTCCCAGAAAACGGTCAGTTGACACCCACAAACGCCCTCTTCCTGTCAATCTCCTTGCGATCGGCTGTGCAAATGGATTCTTTGTTAAATCCATCGCTCAGCAATGATCCGCTTTGTACCCGTACGACGCGCCTGCGCATTGCGGTGCATACGCATGCGCAGTAGTGACCTGATCTCAGTGCAGCAAAAAATCCTAGCGTGCGATCAGGTCGGAGTGACTCCCAATGATCCCTATGACTACATGCATTTTCAAAGAAGTTTTCTCGTGACCACTTATACCATAATACACAAAACATGAGCATGCTCAGTAACGTAATGATGGATACACACTATAAGATTGTGTGGCTGATCTTTCTGGTTGGAACTGTCCCACTCGCATACTGCAGTAACCCACCGGGGGGTAAAAGTTAGGAGGATGCGCAGTCACGACTGCTCCGCAGCAGAGCATCAGCTGAATAGAAGCTGTGCGCATGGGGAGGGGCTGCACCTTTTCTCCAGAGACTCCTCCCCCTTTTTGCAGAGGGTCTGGAATGTGCATGTGGAATTGTTGAGAGATAGGCAGTCCGTTTTTATCAACTAGGTCTTACTGAGCAACCACTGGGCTCATTTACATCTGGGGCGTTTTAAGAGAGGAGGGGGCTGGCATGCAGCCTCTGTTGCCCCCTCCTCTCCGGCAGCTAGTAGACTCTAGCATACTGTCAGAGTGGGTGTGGTATTGAAAGTCGACAGTAACTAGGTCGACAATGTCTAGGTCGACCACTATTGGTCGACAGTGACTATGTCAACAGGGTGTATAGGTCGACAGGGTCTTTAGGTCGACATGTTCTAGGTCGACAGGTCAAAAGGTCGACATGAGTTTTTAATGTTATTTTGGTGTCGTTTTGTTCGTAGAGTGACCGGGAACCCCAATTAGTGCACCGCGTCCCCTCGCATGGCTCGCTTCGCTCGCCATGCATCGGGCATGGTGCCTTCGCTCCGCTACCGCTTCGCTCGGCACAGATTACCGTTCCAATCGTAGTCCACGTGGATCGTTAAGTATGAAAAGGTTCAAAAAAAGAAAAAAATTGTGAAAAACTCATGTCGACCTTTTGACCTGTTGACCTAGAACATGTCGACCTAAAGACCCTGTCGACCTAGACACCCTGTCGACCTAGTCACTGTCGACCAATAGTGGTCGACCTAGACATTGTCGACCTAGTTACTGTCGACTTTCAGTCCGGATCCCGTCAGAGTCTACTGCACATGCACAGGTCTTGTTCCCGGGGACATCTCCAGTGCGCATGCGCACATCATCGTTGCGGCCATTTTCCAAGTGATTTCTGTGCACAGTGCAGGACCACTGCCGCGGGACTCCGGAGGTCTAAGGATAATATATGGGTGCAATGTGGGCCCCCCTGGACCCAGGGGCCCGTGTGCACTGCACACACTGCATCCATTATAGAAACGCCTATGGTTGTAAGTCACCTTTATGACATAACTCTCAGGGCGAGCAGTATGTGATGTTAGTGTATTAGAATGCTTAATATTTGTAGACACTCCCTTACTGATCTGTGTAAGCCTGAATCTTCAGTGATGGTCCCTGGGACCAGGGGGATGCTGGGAAGTGGGTGGTCCAGTGTGCAGTGTGTCTGGAGTTGGTGATGGAATAAACAGCACAGCAGTGAACTCACATGTCTCTGTGTCCTGATGACTGGATTTACAATTGTATGAACAAAACATGGTGTCAGAAGAAGTTTAACTTGGACTGCTAGTGCTCTCAGAGTGTGAAAGAATCTTGCAGAAGTCTGTAAGGCTGTGATACTCAGTGTCTGCAAAGCCTGCCGTGTGCTCCTATCTTCAAACAGTGAGTAACCATGGATAAACTGGCTCCTCCAACCGGCATGCTGATGTCTGGGAACTTGTCTGAAAACTAGAAAA
Organism: Pseudophryne corroboree; assembly: GCF_028390025.1. NCBI lineage: Eukaryota > Metazoa > Chordata > Amphibia > Anura > Myobatrachidae > Pseudophryne > Pseudophryne corroboree. The sequence goes on from NC_086448.1 coordinate 54,717,466, forward strand.
GATTTAAGCAAAGGTTTAATATATATCTTGCTGCATGTGGAGCTGATTCAGAGACTGACAAAACGAAGGCATCCAGTTTCCTCCATGTGATAGGAGAGGATGTGCTGGACATTTATAATAGTTTTCAGTTTGATGAGGGGCAGAATATGGTGCTATCTTCTATAATGCAAAAGTTTGAAGATTACTTTGTGCCAAGGAAAAATGTGACATATGAAAGATATAAGTTTTTCACATGTGATCAGAAGTCTGTAGATGGATTTGATCAGTATGTTACAGAGCTGCAATCACTCAGTAAAACCTGTGAGTTTGGTGATTTAAAGGATTCACTGATTAGAGATCGTATTGTCTGTGGAATACCTGATAATGGACTCAGAGAGAGATTGCTGAGAGAGCAAGACCTAACACTAGAAAAGGCAGTGACTATGTGTAGATCTGCAGAAATAACTAGATTTCAAGCCAAAAAGTTACACAAGGAAGCTGATGTGCATGTAGTGCAGAAAACAGAGCCATGCAAACCTCCATTCTCAAGAATGAAGCAGTCTAAGCCACAGTCTAATAAGGAAATGTGTAGTAGATGTGGAAATGCTCACAATCCTAAAATGTGCCCTGCTTATGGTAAAACCTGCATGAAATGTGGTAGACTTAATCACTTTGCCAAATGCTGTAAAATTAAAAGTAAAACAACCAAAGTGCATGCTGTTAAACAAACAGATGAATTCTTTGTGGATTGCATTGAACTTTGCAGTGCAGATAAGAAAGAATGGATTGTCCCTTTAACTGTGAATGAGATTGTCATTCTCTTTAAGCTTGATACTGGAGCGCAGGTGAATTTAATATAATTTCAAGACTATAAGACTTTTAAAATAAAACCTAAAATTCACCCAGCCAAAGTGAAAGTTACAGGGTACACTGGGGAGGAAATTCCTGTGAAAGGTACATGCTCAGTGACACTGAAATATAAGGGACAACAGTTTAAAACATCTCTACTGATTGTGGATAAAAATGTGCAACCGATTCTAGGGTTAAGTTCCTGTGAGAAACTAAGCTTGCTAAAGAAAGTTTTTATGGTGACATCACAAGTAGAAGATGACTGCAAATCGATGTTTACAGAATACAGAGACTTGTTTGAAGGTCTAGGTTGTTTGCCTGGAGAGCATAAAATAAATATAGACACAAAAGTTTCTTCAGTGATACACCCCTGTAGAAAAGTGCCGTTTGCGCTGAGAGAAAAACTGAAACAATAGTTAAATCGCATGGAAGCCTTGGATGTGATACAGAAAGTTGATGAGCCTACTGAATGGGTAAGCTCCTTAGTAATTGTTGAAAAGAAAAATGGACAACTCCGAATATGTCTACACCCCAGAGATTTAAACAAAGCTATTAAACGAGAACATTTCAAACTACCAACCAGAAATGAAATCATGTCGCAATTTGCGGGAGCAAAATGGTTCAGTAAATTGGACGCATCTTCAGGATTCTGGCAAATGAAGCTAGATGAGGCCAGCTCAAAGCTTTGTACATTTAATACACCAGAAGGTCGATACAGATTTCTTCGACTACCATATGGAATATTGTCTGCTCAAGAAGTATATCACAAAAAGATACACATGATTTTTGAACATATTCCAGGTGTTGAAACAATGATGAATGACGTTATTGTCTGGGGATCTACAAAGGAAGAACATGATTCTAGATTGAGACAAGTAATGGAACTTGTCAAGAAAGTGAATCTAAAGCTAAACAAGGACAAATGTGAATTTGGCGTGAATAGTCACTTACCTTTATGGGCGATGTGGTCTCGGATCAATGTGTAAAACCAGACCCAAGGAAAATATCAGCCATAGTGAACATGGAACGTCCTAACAACAAAGACGACGTCAGAAGATTCCTAGGAATGATTACTTACTTAGGAAAGTTTATTTCTCAACTCTCTGAACGAACAGCCTCTCTTAGATGGTTGCTGGACAAAGATAACGAGTGGATGTGGTCACATGAACAAGAAGAAAGTTGGCAAAACTTGAAACAGATCATTACAGAGCAACCAGTGCTAAAATTCTTTGATCCTGCGAAAAGAATAAGAATTTCAGCAGATGCTTCACAATTTGGCCTAGGCTCAGTGCTGTTACAAGAACATGAGTATACATGGCAACCAGTAATCTATGCATGAAGAGCACTGACAAGTGCTGAAACAAGGTATGCTCAGATAGAAAAAGAACTTCTAGCGATCACATATGCATGTGAGCGATTTCATCAGTTTGTGTATGGTCAAACATTTACAGTGGAAACTGACCACAAGCCATTGATGGCTATCATGACTAAATCATTACATGACTGTCCCATGAGAATTCAACGAATGCTTATCAGACTACAGAAATATGATGTACACTTACTGTACTGTCCCGGAAAATACATGTACATTGCTGATACACTTTCTCGTGCTGTGGACAAAAGTGAAGGTTCCAAAATTCTGATGGATGAAGAGATAGAAGCCTATGTTAATTTGATCATAGCTTCTCTACCAGTGCCTCTTGCAAGACAAGAACAGATTAGGAAAGAAACTGAGACAGATGACACAATGAAAGTGTTGAAAGATATCATTCTGAAAGGTTAGCCAGCAGAAAAACATGCGTGCCCGCTGTCTATCCATGATTATTGGATGTACCGCAGTGACCTTACAGTTGTCGATGGTATTATTTACAAAGGCAATAGGTTTGTCATACCTGCACGACTAAGAAAAACTATGCTGTGCAAGATACATGAAGGCCACTTAGGAGAAGAAAAATGTAAGCGGAGAGCGCGTGATGTTATGTATTGGCCAAGAATGAACCAAGACATAGCACAGACTACAGCTACATGTGAATTATGTCTTACATATAGACCGAAACAACAAGTCTAGCCACTGAGTCCTCACGCAGTGCCAGAGAGACCGTACCAGAAAGTTGGCGCAGATTTGTTTGATTGTAATGGGAAAACGTACATTGTCGTGACTGATTATTACTCTAACTACCCTGAGGTGAAGACACTACATACAACTACTAGTAAAGCCGTAATCAATTGCATGAAGTCAATCTTTGCAAGGCATGGTGTTCCTATGGAAGTGTTCACTGACAATGGTCCTCAGTTTTCCAGTGCTGAATTTAGACAATTTGCTGATGAGTGGGAATTTGTCCATACTTTGTCAAGTCCCCACTATCCACGCTCAAATGGGTTGGTGGAAAGTTCAGTAAAAACTGTAAAGAGTCTCATGAAAAAAGCTCAAGAAGGTAAAGAAGATTTCTACAAAAGTCTTTTAATGTACCGCAGTACACCTTTACAGAATGGACTTTCTCCTGCACAAATGCTGATGGGAAGGAGGATTAGAGCAAATCTCCCGATACATGATGAACTGCTTAATACACATAACTCAGCGTTGATCAGACTGAGTAAGGAACGTCAACAGGCGAAACAGAAACTGTTCCATGACAGGCGAGCAAAAAGCTTATCTGATCTAAAATCGGGTGAACAAGTCCATCTCAGAGATCACGAGAAAGGTATTTGGGTGCAGAAAGGTATTGTGCAAGCACAAGTAGCACCAAGATCTTATACTATACGTACAGAGCATGGAACGGAAGAAGAAATCGGGTGGATTTAAGATCTCAACCTAACCATAATGAAGACAACATATCTGAAGAATACCCTTCATCTGACATGTATGATGATCCTGATAATGGTGAACAAACCACGATTATAGAAAGGTCCAACATGGTCGATGAAATACAGACTGTGTATGAAAGACCCAAAAGGGAAATACGCAGACCTGAGAGACTAATTGAAACGTGTTAGATGATGTTCTTATTATGACGTTGTTAATTGTTGCATTGAAGCATACAGGGCTTATCTTTAAAGAAAAGACGATGTGATGTTAGTTTATTAGAATGCTTAATATTTGTAGACGCTCCCTTACTGATCTGTGTAAGCCTGAATCTTCAGTGATGGTCCCTGGGACCAAGGGGATGCTGGGAAGTGGGTGGTCCAGTGTGCAGTGTGTCTGGAGTTGGTGATGGAATAAACAGCACAGCAGTGAACTCACATGTCTCTGTGTCCTGATGACTGGATTTACAAACGTATGAACAAAACACAGTACACGTCCACTTTACCACTTCATTTGTAGGTGTTGCTCTCACAGTCTCCCTGTAATGCTTTTTAAAAAGTAGGCAAGTATTACCTGTGCTGATGAGCTCTAACAAGACACACTGGGGGTAATTCAGACCTGATTGCTGCGGTGCATTTTCGCACAGCGGGTAATCAGGTCCTAACTGTGTATGCACCGCAATGCGCATGCGTGGCGAACAACAACATTGGGCATCGCCAGTCAGCGACGGGATGGTGCGAAAAATCCGAACGCACAGGCATTCACAAGGTGATTGACAAGAAGAGGCCATTTGGGGGTGGTTACTGAGCATGTACGGAAAAACGCAGGCGTGTCCAAGCGTTTTCAGGGAGGGTGTGTGACATCGGCTCCGGCCCCCGCTCAGCCTGTTCTCATCACACTGTAGGAGTAATTCCTGGGCTGCGCAGAGACTGCACAAAGTGGATTTTTGTAGCTCGGCGTACACATAGGATCGCACACTTGCGCAGCGAATATACACTCTCCCTGGAGGCGGCGACTATCTGAACGCAGGACAGCAAAGATTGCAGCCCAGCGATCATATCTGAATCAGCCCCGCAGTCTGCATGTAGGACGTCTGTGTGAGCACTTAGCATTTATTATTGGAGTACCCTAAAGCACTGGTGCAAAAAGTTGCCATATATCTGAAGCTCTGCAATAACAGCTCCTAGTGCCATGTGTTGGACTCAGAACCGGCCATAGGTATAGGCAAACTAGGCAATTGCCTAGGGCATTTGATATGCCTAGGGGCATCAGCAGCTTCTGCTGATTAAAATGATATGCGGCATGCCTATATTCTGTGTGTAGCATTTCATATGCAGATACAGCCACAGTCTCACACAGTATATAGGCATGCTGCATATCAGTTTAATCAGCAGAAGTTGCTTGTGCATCCTAGCCACATAGCAATGCAAATAAGATGCATTTTCATTAAAAATAAAAAAAAGGTGCCCAACGTTAGCATTGAGGCAAGATTTATGAGGACACATCTGTATCGAGGCCAGTGGTTAAAGTGGGCCGGAACGGGACGGAACTGCGTTCCGTCACCTCTAATTGCAGGCGGAACCAGTTCCGCCTCCGCCCGGCCACAGCATCATGTCCCTGTTCCATTATAAAGGTGGCAGCGGCCGCCAGCCAATCACGGCTCGCGGACCGGCTGCAGCACCAATTAGAAGTAGATGACGCTTTTTCAAAATCTGGCGTGAGCCAATCACGGCTCGCAGACCGCCAGCCAATGAAAAGCTGCCAAGTGGCAGCTTCTCATTAGCTGACGGTCCAGGAGCCGTGAATGGCGCTCAGCCGGCGCCAGGTTCAAAGTGCCCTCACTCCCCCCCTCTGCCGCAGCCACAGCCGCCGGAGTGTGACTGAGCCGCGGCTGTAACGCCCGATCCCCCCCCCCCCCGCAAATAGACTGTGCGGTGCGGCTGCCGGCAGCTGCCTCCACTAACTGAGGAGAGGACGGAGGCAGGCTGGCTGAATGTACGGGGAGCAACAGTAGCTGCAGAGAAAGTTGCAGCTCTTCCCAGGCAGACCTCCCATGTGACAGAGCTGGCCGGCCGGGTGAGGCAGGACGGAAATGTTTACAGTGAACTGTACTGCAGTTGAGCACAGGTATTTGTTTTAAGTGTAGGGGGGGGCTTAGTTGGCCGGGTGAGGAACCCACTGCCCTGGTGTTTGGAAGGAAGAGGGGGGGGGTGCTATGTGTTTATAAGCTACGTCACGTGTGTATCATGTGCTGTGTGCATGTATCCTATGTGTGTATCATGTGCTGTGTGCATGTATCCTATGTGTGTATCATGTGCTGTGTGCATGTATCCTATGTGTGTATCATGTGCTGTGTGCATGTATCCAGTGTGTATCATGTGCTGTGTGTATGTATCCTGTATGTGTATCATGTGCTGTGTGTATGTATCCTGTGTGTGTATCATGTGCTGTGTATGTATCCTGTGTGTGTATCATGTGCTGTGTGTATGTATCCTGTGTGTGTATCATGTGCTGTGTGTATGTATCCTGTGTGTGTATCATGTGCTGTGTTCATGTATCCTATGTGTGTATCATGTGCTGTGTTCATGTATCCTATGTGTGTATCATGTGCTGCGTTCATGTATCCTGTGTGTGTATCATGGCCTGTGTTCATGTATCCTGTGTGTGTATCATGGCCTTTGTTCATGTATCCTGTGTGTATCATGTGCTGTGTTCATGTATCCTGTGTGTGTATCATGTGTTGTGTTCATGTATCCTGTGTGTGTATCATGTGCTGTGTTCATGTATCCTGTGTGTGTATCATGTGCTGTGTTCATGTATCCTGTGTGTGTATCATGTGCTGTGATCATGTGCTGTGTTCATGTATCCTATGTGTGTATCATGTGCTGTGTGCATGTATCCTGTGTGTGTATCATGTGACTGTGTGTATGTATCCTGTGTGTGTATCATGTGTCTGTGTGTATGTATCCTGTGTGTGTATCATGTGCTGTGTGTATGTATCCTATGTGTGTATCATGTGCCGTGTGTATGTATCCTATGTGTGTGTATGTGCTGTGTGTGTGTATGCATGCTATGTGTGTATGTGTATATGCTGTGTGTATGTATGCTCTGTGTGTATATGTATGCATGCTCTGTGTGTATGCATGCATGTATGCTCCGTGTGTGTGTCTGCAGTGTGTATGTTTGATCCGAGTAGTTATGTATTGTATATATGTTTTTGAAAGTACGCCATGAATGTATGTATGTATGCTGTGTGTAAGTATGTATGTATATGTACAGAAGTGTATGTATGTGTGTGTATATATATATATATATATATCTATCACAACATATGTACATGCATACGTGAACGGAACCCCCCCCAAGAAAATCCTGCGTTTGCCCCTGCCTGGGCGTCTGGTAGGAGAGTCAACTCTCCCTCCTCATGAAGACCTCCAGGTAACTGCTGCCACAATTCACAGCTCTGGGTGCCCAGTCTTTCTGCTGCTGATATTCTCTCTCTCTCCATGTCCCTCTCTCTCTCTCTCCATGTCACTCTATTTTGCCATGTCTCCTCTTCATCTCTCTCTCTTTTGCCATGTCTCTCTCTCTCTCTTGCAATGTCTCTATCTCCATGTCTCTCTCACCCTCTCTTGCCATGTCACTCTTTTTGTCTGTTTTTGCACTTTCAAGACTCTGAGTGTGTGTGTATATGTGTGTGTGTGTGTGTGTATGTGTGTATATATATATATATATATATATATATAAAACCCCCTCATAAAATCCTGCGTTTGCCCCTGGAAGGGGCTCTACCTGTCGTACTGTGTAAAAGGGGACGCTGTCTGCCGTACTGTGTAAAAGGGGGGACTCTGAAAATTGTGGGCATTGTGTGTAAAGGGCACTAGTATGTGGGGCGGGCAATGTGAATAAGATTGTGCTACTGTGAAGCATTATTTTGAATTGGTGGTACTTTTGTGTGGCCACGCCCCTTCCTTGTGAGGCCACACCCTTTCTCTGGCATTGCAGGTGAGGTGAGTTCCCCCACCTCTTCAAGACCACTTTAAGCCCTGATCGAGGCAGAGGTCAGTGTTAGCGGCCGTGTGAGTGCTGTGTGCATGTGAGTGGGTTGGTTGTGCAGTAGTGTTCGGACTATGTGTAAGGAGCATTGTGTGTGTCATGTAAAAATGTATTAATAATGTGCAACATATGTGTAAGGGGCACTATGTGTGTCATTATGTGTATAAGGGCATTAGTAATGTGCGGCATATGTGTAACAGGGTACTACTGTATGTGTGTCATTATGTGTATAGGGGCACTAATAATGTGCAGCAAATATGTAGGGGGCACTATGTGTGTCATTATGTGTATAAGGGAATTAATAATGTGCGGCATATGTGTAAAGGACATTATGTGTAAAAGGGCATTAATAAAGGTTGTCATAATGTGTACGGCGCATTATGTTTATAAGGACATTAATAATGTGTTTCATGTGTAAGGGGGATTACTCTGGGGCATTAAGTGTATATTGTGCTCTATTATGTGGCGTTGTGTATAGAAAGGGCACTACTGTATCATCTAAGGTGAATAAAGAGCAATAGGGTGTGGTGTAATGTGAATAAGGAGCAATTCAGTGTGATGAAATGTGAATAAGGGTCTCTAATGTGAGGAGTAACGTTTATAAGGTAAAGTGATACTACTGTGGGATGTAACATGAATTATGGACACTATCGCATGATCAAATGTGAATAAAGTTGCAGTACTGTGTGGTGTAATTGGAATTGGGGTTACTATTGTGTAGTCATGCACCTTGCCAGCAAAAACACACCCCAATTTGGGCTGAGCACCAAATGTGTGAACTGTTCCTATTTAAAATATAGGGGACACAAACACCAAAATAAGGACTGCTATGGGTGAGGGGTGATGGTGCTGGGAAAGAGGTGCAAGGTCAGAGGTGGAACCAGCGGTGGTACTAGGGGGCACCAGCCAAAATCTTGCCTAGGGCATCATATTGGTTAGGGCCGGCTCTGGAACTTGGACTTGAGTCTGAAGTCTCCTCAGACAGTGCCATGTTTAGAGCTAACTGGGGTAAGTAAAGATGCTGTAGGTCCCCTTCGTGGAAGCCTGCACTCTTTATTTTTTTCTCCATACCCATTCCGTGGATTGTCCTCTGGTTGGGGGACGTGTAGCTGTCTGCTGCCTTAGTAGGACCAACACCCCTGACCTAATATTCACAGCTAGCAAACCAGCATAGACTTGTGCAATCGCCACTTGCTGGTGCGGCAGGTAGATGTAATATACCAGCACATACTATTATGCAGGTATAATGCCTCCTGCTTCACCTCTTTAGCGAGGCGATGCAGGAAGCAGCAGCGACGAGATGTAATATTAACATCTCGGATGCCAGAGCGGGGGAGTGAAACGTCCCCCTCTGGCGATCCCCACCAGAATCCCCACAGCACATGAGGATAGTGTGTGTCTCCCCCCATAGGGTCTCACCCTCGAGATCCCACATGCAGCCCGGAGCTGATACCGCTTCTCCCCCCATATCGTCCATTAATACATCTACCCCTAGGGTCCAGGCATGCTACAGCCATAATGTTATGTGTGTATGGTTGATGACATCACCAGTTTTTATCTGTGTAAAGTGTTGACTGTGACACATATATAGCAGTGGTGTGATACTTATATAATGGTTGTACAAAGGACTTTGGCCGGGATGTAATGAAGTCCGAGTTCGGCGGCTGTACAGGCTGCTGACCAAACTCGGACATTTTTTTAAAGAGGCAATCATGTAGAAGGCTAATCCATGCATTGAACATGATTGCACCTTTGAGAAAGGGTCTTTCCCCTATAATGTGATCATGCATTTACAGCACAACGTCAGCACTTAGCTTCAGTTGCATTAATGGGTGTGACTAGGATGCATTCAACCAATTAGATACAGCCTAGCAGGGCTGAAACTAGGATTTTCGTCACCCATGGCACGGCAGTAATTTGGCGCTACTGCTAACTGGGAGCACAGGGGTAATTCAGACCTCGTCGCTAGGCTGCGTTTTCGTACAGCGGGCGATGAGGTCTAAACTGCGCATGTGTATGCACCGCAATGCGCAGGCATGTAGCATGGGTACAAAGCGGATCGCCGCTCAGCAATGGGTTTGTGCGAAGGATCCATTCGCACGGGCGATCGCAAGGAGATTGACAGGAAGAGGGCGTTTGTGGGCGGCAACTGACCGTTTTCTGGGAGTGGTTGGAAAAACGCAGGCGTGTCCAAGTGTTTGCAGGTAGGGTTCCTGACGTCAATTCCGGTCCCGGACAGGCTGATGTGATCGCAGCGGCTGAGTAAGACCTGGGCTGCGCAGAGACTGCACATGATCTGTTTGTACAGCTCGGCTACACATGTGATCGCACACTTGCAAAGCGAAAATACACTCTCCTGTAGGCGGCGGACTATCTGATCGCAGCAGTGCAAAAAAACTTCTAGCGAGCGATCGGGTCTGAATTAGGCCCTATATCACTATACTACATCCCCTACACACTGAACTACATCACTACACTACATGCCCCTATGCACTGCACTACATACCCTTATATGCTACACGACATCACTACACTACATCCCTTTATATGTTACACCACATCAGTGCACTACACCCCCCCTATATGCTACACTAAATCCCCCCATCTGGGAGGCAAAGTGGAGCTTGATACTGCTAAAAGGGAGCACAGTGCGCTTCTATAGCTTGTAGGGTGCACCGCACGCTAGTCGCAGCACTGCATGGCAAAAAAGAGAGTTTAAGACAATAGCCGGCATAGGAGAGATCCCAGTTACTGGAGCTCACCCACACAGCATCGGAGCCAGCTGCGGGAAGACAGGTGGGTCAGATACATTTCCCCCGGGAGCTGTCTCCTGTCTCACTGGAGCAACACAGTACTGACCTGCCAGTATAAAACAAAACAAAATAAATATCTATAGAGTGTAAGCTTGCGAGCAGGGACTTCCTACCTCTGTGACTGTTTGTTATTACCCAGTTTTGTTATATCATTTTATTTCCAATTGTAAAGCGCAATGGAATTTGCTGCGCCATATAACAAACTGTTAATAAATAATAATAAATAACCCTGCTCCTCTGAAACTCTTTGGCGCCCCCTCAAATCCTGCACCCGGGGCGCATACCCCCTTAGGGCCCCCCCCCCATAGCAGTAGCGGCTCTTGCCACGGGCAAGCAGTACTTTTGCCCGGGGCGCCACCGCCGTGGCAAGAGCCGCTACTAACTAGGATGGCGGCGGTGGGTTTGAAAAGGTCCTCTCCGCGAAGGGAATCTAGACGCGCAGTGAGGTAGCGTCTAGTTTCCCTTCGCGGAGAGGATCTTTCTGTGCAGCGCTATGGGAGAGACGTCATGACGTCTCTCCCATAGCTCAGAAGAGCAGCGCCGGAGACAGAGTGCAGTGGTCGGGAACAGGAACGGGGCTGGTAAGTATTTTTTATTGTTTTTGCTAGGTGCACAGCTACTTTTGGGCACTACTAATGGAAACTTGGGCGCCACAAGGTCTAGAACCGGCCCTGCCCCCTAGTTACGGTCCTGTGCCTAGCTCTGAATAAGGTCCATTGTCTCAGGATCACATCTGCCCAGCCTCCCTTACCCTGGGGAAGTGTATCTGGTTGGAAAGCACATTATACCCCTTTCACACTGCTGTTTCGACCCAGGTAATTACCAGGTTAACCCAGGTAGCGATTTGGTGTAAAAGGGCCCCCACCATTCACGTTTCTATCATGGGTGCAGTGTGTGCGATGCCCCTGGATCCAGGGGGGACAACACCACACACACTGCACCCATGTTGTTGTAACACTTACCTTTCCGGAGTCCCGCAACAATCGCTGCAGCCGCGGCAAGAATCCCACCAAAAATGGCCGCCGCGTATGTGCAGTATAAAATTTGTCTCCGGACCATGGCGAGCTCCATGTTGCCAGAGACCTGCGCATGCACAGTAGCCTCCGTCACAGTGCCGGAGCCTACGGCGCCATTGAGAGGAGGGGGCCCACCCGAAGTCTGCACATGGGCCACTGGGTCCCCCCTAAAAACACAGCAATCCAACCCGAGTAGTTTGCAGGGATGGACATTGGAAGGACCCGGGGTAAGGCGGGGCAGTGTGAACGGGTAACCCGGGTCATTTAGCAATGTGTAAGCCATAGGCTACAACATTTTGCACCATCTAATGACGGCGTTACTGTCGGGGTAAGCTTGGTAAATTTCACAATTTTGCAGCACTCCTAGAAACCTACAGGCTGCTTCTGCGAATGAAAACGGAGGGGACGGCGGCAGATATTGCCGATATCTGCTGCGGTCCTTTCTTCACACATCCTGGCGATGCTCAGCCGTCATTTCCTGTATAATTATCTTGATTAATATGCTCTTAAACCTGAAGCATTTTCCAGGCTCAAAAATGTAAAAAATTGCAAATATTTCCCAAGGATGTTGCAAGAACAGCAGAACAGCGCCCCCTTCAGGAAAGTAAAGGCAGCTGCAAAGGAGGGAAATCTGTTGCATCTTTTATGCACCTGTTGTTAACCAGTGACCCCCCTCCATTACAGCACAAAGCAGCATGTACCTGGCACCAGCGTCCAGCTGCCCACCTCACCCACTATTAACCCTCCCGCTCAGAGCACAATGGGGGCTGCACCCCACATTGCTCTGTGTCCTTTTTAAGAGAGCTGAAGCTTGCAGTATGATGACAGGCAAGGGGTTAGCTTAGCCCATCCTCTGTAAGGTAAGCTTCCTCTTCCTCTGCAATGTGTCTATTCCTTTTATAGATATATCTGACAGTAGCTGCTGCTGCTCAGTAGACCTGAGCCTGTCACATTCACCAACCCGGAAGCTGCTGTGCACAAATCTCAGACTGTGTAGGGAGCTGGCCTGCAGTCCCTTCCAGGGGGTCCTGAGCCAAGGTACAGTGTGTGCATGCAGGGCAGTCTGAGTGCATGGCCTGGGGGGGCGAGGAACAGTGCATGCTGCTGTGTGTGTCTGTTCGGTGCATGCAATGGATTTTTGCATGCATTTGTGTCTATCTATCTTATCTATCTATCTATCTATCTATCTATCTATCTATCTATCTATCTATCTATCTATCTATCTATCTATCTATCGTATCTACATATTTAATGATAGATAGATAGATAGATAGATAGATTGATTGCTGGGATGAATACAAAACACTTGGATGGTGGCGTGCATTTCTTGCAGATACTATTGAGGTGTGAAATGAATTACCTGGGCTGATAATGGGATCTGACTATAGGGATTAGGTGCTATGTTTTGCAATGCAATAGTCTGCAGACATCACGACTGCCACTTGCAGCCTGTGTTACAATGCCGTTGTGCTCTAACGTGCATTATTACTGTACATCACTTCTTATGTGTACAATGATGATCTGCTGTCACTGTAACCTCTGTGGCATTGAACAGGCGGGCAGCTTCCTGTTGGAGTGACACAGTATTGCCACTGGGCACCAGCTGACAGGCTGGCAGCGGACAAAGGACAATTGAGGGTTTGCTTTGTGTGTCAGTTATTAGCCGTTGTGTATCTGGGGTGCTGGTTGTGTAATCTCTGGTGATGGAAAGTCACATTGTGTATGTAGACAGTAAGACAAGGATTGTGTATATGGTTGCACAATAGTACTACTGTTGTGTGGACAGTGAATTAATACTTTATGTTCCACCTGCAATATTAGAACTACCAATGTTATTCTACAAGGAGACATTCTCTTATCTGTTCTAAACTGGACTCAAACTGGTTTCACTCCTGCTGCGTTATATTTTATGTTTATTGGGGTGTGGGCGGGGGCCCGGCAAAAAAAATGGGAGGAGAAGTGTGATTGGCAAAAACAATGATTTATGAAAATATCTATATATACTGTAGACGTATGGGGAAATAATTTCATTTTCAGCTAATTATTTGCCGCGATTGTTATGGTAATACCGCCTGCGTCTTTAACTGCTGCCACCCATTGTTATCATTATTTTTCGCCCTGTGTTCATTCCCTGTTCTCTGCCACTAGTGACATCCTGGAGAACAGGGGTCTTCAACCACCCTCCTCAAGGCACGCTAACAGTCCAAGCTTTAAGGACAGACATACTTGAGCACAGGTGCTTTAGGTTCTGATTCAGTATGGAACGCACATACGATGCGTTCGCATACTGAAGCCCTTCTGCAGTTTGCGCACGCACAGGAGCTGCACTGCACTTGCGCACAGTGAGATGCGACAGCATCTCACATACAGTATGCGATGCGGGGCGTCGACGCCATGTTTTATGGGCGTAGATGACACATTGGTGGGGGGGTGCGGTCTGGGCCGCGGCAGCTGCGTGATGTCACACAGCCTCTGCAACCCAAAAGATGGCTGCCCGGCAACTGCAGGCAGGGGGCAACCCTAATCATGTGAGCGCTTCGCTGTACAGCTGTATCGCTGTATAGCGTCCCCGCGCTCCTTCATCGTTGGTCTCCCGTCGTTTGAACATGAAAGTCGATATGGACCACCTGCATGTTCGGGAATGGGGCTGGGTGACGTGGGGAGTGAAAAAAACTTTCACTGCCCCAGTCACCGGCACCTTATCAGCTGTCGGGCACCTCGGCCGCAGGTCACCGAGTGTGTAGGGCCCTTTAGTGTGCCTTGGGGACCAAGGTTGGGAAACTGCTGTATAAGGTAGATATGTCTAGCAGTTACAGCACAAGGGTGACCCCGTTTATATGGTTAAAAAAAAAGAATGAAATAATATTCCTTTCTGAATGACTTAGGCAAGCACACATTGGTGCTGAGAAAATAACATCCGTGTAAGTGGTGGTATCCTGTCCTTGCTCTGGGGGAGGATTGAGGAGCATTCCGTGTACAGAGTACGGTTGCAATTCCGCTGGAGCTAAATGAACTTCATTATACTATACTGAGGGTTTGTGCCTATTAGCACTGCAGGTCAAGGTGGAGTTCTCACCTAGATAGCATAGTACATTCTATAAAATTCTAGGTAGAAGTTGATTTGTTGCTATGGGCAATTTGTCCACTTCCCCACTCTTTGGGGAATCAGTGACAGGTAGGTCTGGCACCTGGTAGCACCAACTGTCCTGAAATTGGAACAGCATTCCTGATCGGCAGGCCAGCCTCCTTATATTGGGACCATGAGTCGGTTCATTATCTTGTTGGATCATTTGGTCAGTTTTAATAAGTCGGTCCAACATCTCCCTGAAGATTCATTCTGCCCACTGCCACTCATTCAGTGTTTTAAGTGCCCTGGGAATGAATGCTGGTGACTTTATCAGTCCCCTCCTTACGCCTAATGTTAGCAGTGACCCTGACTGCCAGGATCGTTCAAGGTAGCAAAATAAATTTTCAAGGGCTACATTCACTTTCAGTGGCCACAAGTTGCTCAGTCATCCAGTGCTCCAGTGCTGCCAGTCCAAGAGATGGGGGAGGGGGGAGGTGTTGCCAATTGTGTGGGGGCATGACACGGCCCATTGCAAATACATGCCAGACGGGTCTGTTCAGGTCGTATTGGGGGCATGGCTGTGACACCTTGGGAAGCCTATGCCTAATATCATTAGTGGGCGGAGGGCCCTCCTTGCTAAACTGGTCAACATACACAGTTACTCCCAATCCCTCCGTACCCCTTTGAAGTGTCTTAAGGGAGTGATTGACATGAAGTGGGCGTTTCTGGGTGGCAATTGACCGTTTTCAGGGAGTGTTAGAAAAAACAGGCGTGCCAGGAAAAACGCAGGCGTGGCTGGCCGAACGCAGGGCGTGTTTGTGACGTCAAATCCGGAATTGAATGGTCTGAAGTGATCGCAAGCGCTGAGTAGGTCTGAAGCTACTCAGAAACTGCACAATTTTTTTTTTTATAGCCGTTCTGCGATGCAATCATTCGCACTTCTGCTAAGCTAAAATACACTCCCAGAGGGCGGCGCCTTAGTGTTTGCACGGCTGCTAAAAACTGCTAGCGAGTGATTAACTCGGAATGACCCCCATTGTGCCTTACAACCAATGCACGGAAATGGCACTGATGTTCCCATTTGAATGTATGTATTTGTGATTTATTTTATCCCCCAAGAATGTAACAGCTATATAATGGGGGTAAGGTGCAATCAGGGAGATTGTTGGACTATTCAGGGAGTGAGGGAGCTTGCTTCTATTTCAGGGAGTCTCCTGCAGAATGAGGGAGGGTAGGCAAGTATGTTATGGATTGACTTGAAGTCAGCCAGCCACAGAACCTGTGTAATTCGTGAGTGTCCCGGTTTATAGGGATAGTATGGTAAGCCTACTTACAGTATGTGGGAAATCCAAAATGAGCATTGTCGAACCTAACTTTTTGGAATATTTCAGGAGTAAGCGTGCAAGTGCTCTGGGCAGCCAGTAGATGGCGCTTATTAATAGCCTTGTTGGAAGTGGGATTTGTCTACTAGCCGTCTTATTTATGTGACTTCCGGGACAGTAATATTAATATACATATCAATTAGCTATGGTGTTTGCCACGTGGCTATAGCTCCAGATTTAACACTAGGCGCTATTAAATTATTAATCTATTTTCCTGTGCGGCAAACCTGTGGTTAATGCGCGTTAACCCATAGAATACTGCTTAAGTGCTCAGATTGTAATGGTTACCTCACACGTTACCACCAGGGGCTACATTTAACATGGAGTTTTCCTCGCAACTCCTGCAGCTAATTGCATCTACCTCAGAATGTCGCCCATCCAGAGAAGAAACCGACTTTTTGTAGCCTGAGCTATATGAAAATTAATTTTATTCAATCACCAAGTGCCTCATACCTCAGGGATGTTGTTGTCTCATTAGTGAATCCCTGGGTCCAGTTTAAGGCCTCATACTGTGCGTACAGTAACTGCACCAACTCCACCTCCAATCGAAACTGTAATACAATTCTTTTATGGCTGACATATGTGACACTTGTACTCTTGAGAATTACTCCTGGTATAGTGTACGATGGAAGTTGTACTGTGCGGCTGCCCATGCAGAGTCATAAATAAGAACAGGTTCTGGGGCGTTACCTGAAGGAAGGAAAATGGGGAAGTGGTAATAGGATGTTCATTCATAATGGGAAAATGAGGGTATACTGAGAATTGCATCTATTATGAAGAAAACGAGAAGTATCACTGTAACGTTGCCCATATATGAAGAAATAATAGCGAATATTGAGACATATTGCACACAGAACATGTGAGGTCATACTATGATATAGGAGATGTGAAGCAGTTGCCCATAGCAATCAATTAGCCTCTCTAGCACAGTTTGGAAAATTACAGTTTATTAGTTGCTATGGGCAACTTCATTTTATATCTCTTGAAGGTTTGATGCATCTTCTCTTTAGTAAATAACACTAATTGCACACCTCTGCTTCGGCGATGACTGTACATTTGGAGGAAAGCCTAGTCCAAGGAAGTCACTCCTCTGGCTGTTAAGGGCCGTGTTCACAGGCAGATGTGGCCAGAGATGTGTGGTGAGCGAACCGCTCAGCACATATCTCTCCCCCCGCTTAGCACAGCGCAATGTGTCCTGAGCGTGCAGGGGCGGACGGGGGGGGGGGGATTAATTTCACCCAGCGGGTGAAATGAGCGACCTGCTAGATTGAGCCTGCACCAGCGATAGCGCCGCGCATTGCTATCGCTGTAGGGGGGTACACACGGAGAGATCATGCTCCGTGAGTACCCCCCTTTAGACACTAGCTTCTGCTATATTGTTTACCTCATTTAACCTTAACAAAAGGACTATTAAAGCTGCATTACCGGCTAGTGCAGGCCCACCTTTTGTATTCTTACACTGGCGGACAGGGGTGAGGTGAATGGACATAAATAGGGGCCATGATTAAGGTATTTCCAAAGAAAGCACGGCTAGGATCTAGCGATATCATGGTGTCGCTGGATATGGAGTGGGGACATCTTACCAAAGAGGCCTTGGGGTCTATTCATAAAGCAGTGAAAACAAGTGAGCCTGTGGAGAAGTTGCCCATGGCAACCAATCAGCTGCTCCGTACAATTGTGTAGTATGCAAATTATAAATGTTACCTCAATGATGATTGGTTGCCTTGGGCAACTTCTCCACTGGCTCACTTCTCCACTCTTTTCACTGCTTCATGAATAGGCCCCAGGGGTGGTCTTCTGTATACCGGCGGTCGGGCTCCCGGCGCTCAGTATACCGGCGCCGGGAGCCCGACCGCCGGCATACCGACACTTATTTTCCCTCGTGGGGGTCCACGACCCCCATAGAGGGAGAATAAAATAGTGTGGCGCGCGTAGCGCGGCGAGCCCGCAAGGGGCTCATTTGCGCTCGCCACACTGTCGGTCAGCCGGCGGTCGGGCTCCCGGCGCCGGTATGCTGGGCGCCGGGAGCCCGACCGCCGGCCAGCCGTAGTGAACCCGGCCCCAGAGTGACTTCATGCAACACAGCTCAGAACATTCCCATTGTCACAACTGAGGGCCTGAGCTGACGGGAGGCAGCCTCAGTTGTAGGGGCTGAGATGTACCGGAACCTGGGAGGTTGTATCAGACCCCTGGACATGTAAGTAACATGAAGAAGAACCGCCCGAAGGCGTGACCACGACAACTTGAATAAAAGTCAATGATGTTTATTTATGACAAACTCCATGCATCACAGTAGCAGTAAAAGAAACATAAAATCAGCAGAGAAATAATACAGTTCCTGGGTACTACAGGGGCAGGGGCCACAGAGCTCTGGTAGTATGAGACAGTTCTTATTATCTGCGAGTTGGAAAGTCCTTACCAGGCCTGACTGTAGCAATGAAGAAAGCCCAGGATCGTATCAGCTGGTGTTCCAGGGAAAGCTGGACTGCTGTAAATAAAATAGCTGCTGTGGGTTCTGGTTGGAACCAGACAGATGTTGGCACGGAGTGGATACTGGCTGGAACCAGTTAAATAATAAATGAAGCTTGAGAGCGATGCAATATGAATGAAATGTAGAGTTTGAGAGCGGAGAAATAATAATACCGGTGGAGAGTGGTAAACTGTAGAAAGGACACCGGCCCTTTAAGAGAAGCTGTACTCTGCTGGAAGCAGGTAATGTTGTAGCTGGAAACAGATGAATCCACAATGGATCGGAGAGTCAGGCTACACCGCAGGTGGAATGCTGGTGCGGGTCTCTATGGTGGAAGTCTTGAGACAGGAGCTGGAACCTGGAAGACAATCACAGGAGAGAGACAAACAGGAACTAGGTTTGACAACCAAAGCACTGACGCCTTCCTTGCTCAGGCACAGTGTATTTATACCTGCAGCAAGGAAGGGATTGGCTATGCAATTATGCAGATTATCAATACTGAGAACAGATTGGTGGAAATGATCAGCTGACAGAATCCAAGATGGCTGCGCCCATGCAGACACTTGGAGGGAAGTTTGGTTTGTAATCCATGTGGTAATGAAAACAGTAATGGCGGCGCCGGCCACCGGAGACAGGAGGCGCCAAGCTGACAGGTGCACATCCAACCACGCGGACACAGCGGAGGCCGCGGCTGACGTAATCGCCACTCAGACACTCTGCATGCAGAAGCTCAGGGACGGCGGCGGAGGCCGCGGGAGACGCCATGCCAGGTGTAATATGGCGTTTACTGTGACAGCGTCTCAGAGTGACAGGAGAGGATACAGGAATGTAAACATCAGGATAACAGATGGGATCCGGTCCTGGAGCGCTGAGCCAGCCTTAGGAGGCATCTGATGGGTAAGAAATGGCGTCCAGATACCCGGATCGTGACAGCACCCCCCCCTTTAGGAGTGGCCCCAGGACACTTCTTTGGCTTTTGAGGAAACTTGGAATGGAATCTCCGGACCAAGGCAGGAGCATGGACATCAGAAGCATTGGTCCATGAACGTTCCTCAGGGCCATAACCCTTCCAGTCAATAAGATATTGTAGTTGACCATAACGGTGACGTGAGTCCAGGATCTTGGCTACTTCATACTCAACGCCTCGTTGAGTTTGGACTTTCGGAGTTGGAGGAAGTGAGGAATGAAACCGATTCAAGATCAGCGGTTTCAACAGGGAAACATGGAATGTCCTGGGTATTTTTAAGAAGGGAGGCAACTGAAGTCTGTAAGCAACAGGATTGATGACTTGTTCAATCTTGAAAGGACCGATATAGCGAGGTGCAAACTTCATACTGGGAACTCTTAACCTCAAATTCTTCGTGGATAACCATACCCGATCACCCACCTTGAGAGCAGGAACTGCTCAACGCTTCTTATCCGCAAACTTCTTGTACCTGAACGATGCCTTGAGCAGAGCTGATCGTACGCTCTTCCAGATATTGGCAAACTGATGCAAGGTGATATCCACTGCGGGAACAGAAGTTGCTGGAAGCGGTTGGAACTCAGGGACTTTAGGGTGGAATCCAAAGTTAGTGAAGAATGGTGTTGAAGCAGATGAAGAATGATACTGGTTGTTATGACAGAACTCGGCCCAGGGAAGTAATTGAACCCAGTCATCTTGAGAGGAGGACACATAGATGCGGAGGAAGGCCTCCAAGTCCTGATTCACCCTCTCGGTTTGACCATTGGTCTGAGGATGGTAAGCCGTGGAAAACTTTAGCTTGACTTGGAGGACTTGACATAAACTTCGCCAGAATTTGGCTGTGAATTGAACTCCTCGATCTGAGATAATTTCTTCAGGAAGACCGTGGAGTCGGAAGATCTCTTGTATGAATACTTGAGCCAACTTGGAAGCTGACGGAAGACCGGTGAGAGGAATGAAGTGTGCCATCTTGGTGAACCGGTCAACTACCACCCAGATGGTATTGAACTTGTTGCACATGGGTAAATCTGTAATAAAATCCATCGACAAATGGGTCCAAGGTCGACGGGGAACAGATAGTGGAACCAGTTGCCCCGCAGGCGACTGGCGGGATACCTTATGTTGAGCACACTTTGGGCAAGATGCAATAAACTCCAAGACGTCCTTTTTCAGAGTTGGCCACCAATAGGACCTAGAGATAAACTCCAGGGTTTTTTGGATACCTGTATGTCCGGCAAAACGGGAAGCATGGGCCCAATGCATGAGCTTCTTCCTTAGCATCGGTTTCACAAAACTTTTCCCTGATGGGGGCGTAGAGTCCATCCCTACCGTGGAGAATGCCAACGGATTTATAATAGGATGCTTGTCTGAAGACTCTGACTCATTTTCTTGCTCCCATGAGCGGGAAAGGGCATCGGCCTTGCGATTCTGAGAGCCCGGACAGAACTGGAGTTTAAAGTCGAACCTGGAAAAGAAAAGTGCCCATCTGGCCTGACGAGGGTTGAGACATTGTGCGCCTTTCAGATATAAAAGGTTCTTGTGGTCTGTAAGTATGGTGATTGAATGAGAAGCTCCCTCCAACAGATACCTCCACTCTTCTAGAGCGAGCTTGATGGCTAGCAACTCCTGGTCGCCAATGGCATAGTTGCGCTCAGCTGGGGAGAACTTCCGGGAGAAGAAACTGCAAGGGTGTAAATGGCCATCTTTAGCCCTCTGAGATAACACCGCTCCTACTCCAACGGAGGAGGCATCCACCTCTAAGATGAAAGGAGAGTCGATGTCAGGCTGTTTCAGAACAGGCGCAGAGATGAACCTTTGTTTTAAAAGATGAAATGCTTGCATGGCTTCTTCAGACCACTTGGACGGGTTAGCACCCTTCTTAGTGAAAGCAGTAATAGGCGCCACAATGGTGGAAAAGTCTCGTATAAACTTTCGGTAATAGTTGGCGAACCCCAAGAACCTCTGGACCCCTTTGAGGGTTAAGGGTATCGGCCAATTTTGGATTGCTTGTAGTTTCTCAGGATCCATCTCTAGTCCGGAACCGGACACAATGTACCCTAGAAACGGAATGGACTTGACTTCAAAGACGCATTTCTCTAATTTGCAATAGAGATGATTGACACGGAGACGGGACAGAACCTCTTTAACCCAAAAACGATGTTCCTCTAAACCGTTGGCAAAAATGAGGATATCGTCTAGATAGACCACGACATGACTGTATAGAATGTCTCTGAAGATCTCATTGACAAAATGCTGGAAGACAGCTGGAGCATTGCTCAATCCGAAGGGCATGACGAGGTACTCATAATGTCCGTCACGGGTGTTAAAGGCGGTCTTCCACTCGTCACCCTCACGGATCCGGATGAGATTGTATGCACCTCTCAAGTCCAGCTTTGTAAAGATGGTAGCTCCGCTAACTCTGTCAAAGAGCTCAGTAATCAGGGGTAAAGGATAACGGTTCTTGATGGTAATGTCGTTCAAACCTCTGTAGTCGATGCACGGCCGCAGACCACCATCTTTCTTTTTTACAAAAAAGAAGCCTGCGCCGGCTGGGGAAGAAGAAGGTCGAATGAACCCCTTTGCTAGGTTCTCTTTAATGTATTCCTCCATAGAATGCGTCTCAGGCAGAGACAACGGATAAGTTCGGCCTCGAGGTGGAACCTTCCCTGGAACGAGATCAATCGGGCAGTCCCATTCTCTATGAGGAGGAAGGATATCGGCAGAAGCTTTACTGAACACATCCGTGAAATCTTGATATGGAGGAGGTGGAACATCAGACGACCTGGGGGAGGAAGAACAGACAGGCAATACTTTAAACAAACATGTCTCAGCACAGGAGGAACCCCATTCCAGGATTTGCGTAGTCGTCCAATCAATTGTAGGATTGTGAAGACTGAGCCATGGAAGGCCCAGGACCACAGGATGTGTGGCTCTTGGAATCACTAAAAAAGAAATAAGTTCGGAATGAAGAACTCCCACTCTCAGACGAACTGGTAGAGTCCTTAAAGAAATAACTGCATCAAAAATTTTGCTGCCATCCACGGCAGTTAAAGAAATGGACGAAGGAAGTCTCTCGGTGGGTAGGGACCACCGTTTAACATAGGCTTCGGTAATAAAGTTCCCAGCTGCTCCGGAATCAAGGAGGGCAATGACGTTCCGATAACGTTGAGCAACTTGAAGCGAGACTGGGAGATTACAATCTTGAGGAGATGGAGAGGAGATCATTACTCCTAGCCGACCCTCTCCTTGGCGAGCTAGGATTTGGAGTTTCCCGGACGTTTGGGACAGGCATTAATGGTGTGAGACGGAGCTGCACAATAAAGACAGAGAGACTCGGAGAGACGTCTTCGGCGCTCAGCAGGAGTTAAACGGGAACGGCCAATTTGCATGGGCTCATCTTTAGTTGTTGACAGTTGGCGAGGAGGAGGAGCAGAAGATTTTGGAGCAGATGATCTTCCACGCTCAGTTGCTCTCTCTCTGAAACGTAAATCAACTTTCGTGCAGAGTGAGATTAGCTCATCTAACTTAGAGGTTAAGTCTCTGGTAGCTAACTCATCTTTAATACGCTCAGATAAGCCATGCCAGAATGCAGCATACAGGGCCTCGTCGTTCCATGCCAGTTCGGATGCCAGGATCTGGAACTGTATCAGATATTGTCCTACAGTACGTGACCCCTGGCGTAAACGGAGAATCTCGGATGAAGCTGAGGTTACCCGGCCTGGCTCGTCGAAGATGCGCCTGAATGTTGACACGAAGGCAGTGTAGGAAGATAGCAGGGTGTCGGACCTCTCCCATAACGGTGATGCCCAATCAAGGGCTGAGCCACTGAGAAGAGAAATAATGTAGGCAATTTTTGTACGGTCACTGGAAAAATTGCCAGGTTGTAGCTCAAACTGAATCTCACACTGGTTGAGAAATCCCCTGCAGAATCTTGGAGATCCGTCAAATTTTGCTGGCGTTGGAAGATGAAGACGTGGAGCAGAAATGGGTAAGGTGGGTGGGGTTATAGATGGAGTCACTGTGGTTGACGCACCAGACGCGCCTGATCCACGGAGAGTTGTCTGAATCCCATCCAGCCGAGTAGAGAAATCCTGGAGACAGCGGATGATGTGGCCCTGTGCAGCCTCCTGATGTTCTAGTCGGGCTGCCAGTTCTTGCATCGGCCTGGCCGCTTGATCCTGGTCTCCGGCTGGATTCATTAGGTCAGTGCTTACTGTCACAACTGAGGGCCTGAGCTGACGGGAGGCAGCCTCAGTTGTAGGGGCTGAGATGTACCGGAACCTGGGAGGTTGTATCAGACCCCTGGACATGTAAGTAACATGAAGAAGAACCGCCCGAAGGCGTGACCACGACAACTTGAATAAAAGTCAATGATGTTTATTTATGACAAACTCCATGCATCACAGTAGCAGTAAAAGAAACATAAAATCAGCAGAGAAATAATACAGTTCCTGGGTACTACAGGGGCAGGGGCCACAGAGCTCTGGTAGTATGAGACAGTTCTTATTATCTGCGAGTTGGAAAGTCCTTACCAGGCCTGACTGTAGCAATGAAGAAAGCCCAGGATCGTATCAGCTGGTGTTCCAGGGAAAGCTGGACTGCTGTAAATAAAATAGCTGCTGTGGGTTCTGGTTGGAACCAGACAGATGTTGGCACGGAGTGGATACTGGCTGGAACCAGTTAAATAATAAATGAAGCTTGAGAGCGATGCAATATGAATGAAATGTAGAGTTTGAGAGCGGAGAAATAATAATACCGGTGGAGAGTGGTAAACTGTAGAAAGGACACCGGCCCTTTAAGAGAAGCTGTACTCTGCTGGAAGCAGGTAATGTTGTAGCTGGAAACAGATGAATCCACAATGGATCGGAGAGTCAGGCTACACCGCAGGTGGAATGCTGGTGCGGGTCTCTATGGTGGAAGTCTTGAGACAGGAGCTGGAACCTGGAAGACAATCACAGGAGAGAGACAAACAGGAACTAGGTTTGACAACCAAAGCACTGACGCCTTCCTTGCTCAGGCACAGTGTATTTATACCTGCAGCAAGGAAGGGATTGGCTATGCAATTATGCAGATTATCAATACTGAGAACAGATTGGTGGAAATGATCAGCTGACAGAATCCAAGATGGCTGCGCCCATGCAGACACTTGGAGGGAAGTTTGGTTTGTAATCCATGTGGTAATGAAAACAGTAATGGCGGCGCCGGCCACCGGAGACAGGAGGCGCCAAGCTGACAGGTGCACATCCAACCACGCGGACACAGCGGAGGCCGCGGCTGACGTAATCGCCACTCAGACACTCTGCATGCAGAAGCTCAGGGACGGCGGCGGAGGCCGCGGGAGACGCCATGCCATGTGTAATATGGCGTTTACTGTGACAGCGTCTCAGAGTGACAGGAGAGGATACAGGAATGTAAACATCAGGATAACAGATGGGATCCGGTCCTGGAGCGCTGAGACCAGCCTTAGGAGGCATCTGATGGGTAAGAAATGGCGTCCAGATACCCGGATCGTGACACCCATCCAGTGACATCACAGCGAGCAGGACACTGACAACTGTCATTTCTGTCTTCATTCCACTCTGTAACCAGGGCGGGATGCAGCAATGCTAAAAAATGCAGCCAAACCTGCCAAAATGTCAGTTTTGGAGGTTTGGCCTCTCAGCATATATGCATCATGCTCCGGAATGCATTGCCATATAGGAGCCTTCGGGCCTCTTTCGTGTTTCCCCTCTGAGAGGGATCCAATACCACCCTCCCACCCCACACCTCCCATTGCGGCATGTACGTTTCTCGATGCACGCGC
This sequence comes from Pseudophryne corroboree, assembly GCF_028390025.1. Taxonomy (NCBI): domain Eukaryota; kingdom Metazoa; phylum Chordata; class Amphibia; order Anura; family Myobatrachidae; genus Pseudophryne; species Pseudophryne corroboree. The sequence continues at coordinate 54,742,668 of NC_086448.1, forward strand.
AGAGGGACTCCTGGGTCCTTAGTGATTTTTTGACAGAGCGTATGGCATTACTAAGCACTGTTATGCCGGCAGTGAGTGGCGTGGTGCCTCTTGCATCCTGCACATGAGTCGGCAACAGAAATTCTCGTTGTGCCTCGTTGGCTAAAGATGGCGCTACCCAGGGTCGGACTGGCCCACAGGGGTACCAGGGAAACCATCGGTAGGCCCCACTGCCTGAGGTGCCACTCTTTCCTCTAGGGATCAGGTTCCAGACTGTGCACTTGTATTATACATGGTAGATATGTTGCATTACACTGCACAAGACTATTGTGTATTTCAAGCCTCTGTGGAGGCTGGCCACACCCCCTTTGTAGGCTGGCCACACCCCTAAATATGGGCCCCTATAACTGCATTCCCCTGGTGGGCCCTTCATGCCCCAGTCCGACACTGGCACTACCCTTTTCTGGGCATTTCATGTCTGGGATAAGTTACTGTACAGACTCCAGACATATTTTCTGAGTAACTGGGCTGTCCAGAGTAATCTCGGACCTGTGATAGACTTACACCCAATGCTCCCACCTCCCATACGGAGCTTAGGAGCTTCTCCATGCTGCCGGTTTTCTTGCATTCCTCTTGCATCCCCGACAAGGGGTTGGAGAGGGAAGAGGACCAATCAGAAGCCGCAGTCAAGGCTTTGATTACTCCTCCTACTTGCACCCCTCCATCTCACTGCTGCCATTAAAAAGTGGTTAACAAGATTAATACAGAGCCGACTATGGGTGTCATTCCTACCTGATCACACGCTAGGTTTTATCGCTGCGCTGCGATCAGGTCACTACTGCGTATGCACCGCAATGCACAGGTGCGTCGTACAGGTACAAAGCGGATCGTTGCTGAGCGATGGATTTAACGAAGAATCCATTCGCACAGCCGATCGCAAGGAGATTGACAGGAAGAGGGCGTTTATGGGTGTCAACTGACCGTTTTCTGGGAGTGTTTGGAAAAACGCAGGCGTGTCGAGGCGTTTGCAGGGCGGGTGTCTGACATCAATTCCGGACAAGAACAGGCTGAAGTGATCGCAGCGGCTGAGTAAGTCCAGAGCAACTCAGAGACTGCACAAAACTTTTTTGTACCGCTCGGCTGCACAGGCGTTCACACACTTGCAAAGCAAAAATACACTCCCCTATAGGCGGCGACTATCTGTTCGCAGCGCTGAAAAAAATAGCTAGCGAGCCATCAACTCGGAATGACCCCCCATGCCCCATGAAATACACCCTCCTGTGATTTGGAACTAAAGTGATTATTGAATAACATTGTAGTTTGTGCTGTTACCATAGCAACCATTCCTGAAGTCTGCTCCCACTAAGCCAGTGTAATGCCTCCTGATACGCTTCCAGGGATGCATGGGCGGCCCTCTAACCTTCCGAAGGGTCACACATCTCCCTATATCTCCATAATAATGCATTTATCCATAGAGACACCTACCTGTAATAACAGATCTGCAGGCATCTTAAGGACCCCATCCACTAGTGAGACTTATCTGAACTGAATGCAGGATCCGATTTACCCCCGACCTTCCCTGGGTCCTGCGATTGTGATTTGCAACTGAGTGTTTTTCTTTACATCTGATGAATTGCATCCGATTGTGTACAAATGCATTCCGATGTGCACCTTTTCCATCCGATTGCGATAAATAATCGTGGCAGCCATGGCGATCTGGGACTCCGATCCGAGGAGCACGGGAACGCGCCTCGGATTGGAGTCGGAGAAACATGACATGCGATGTGTCACCTTTCATCCGATCCATCAATCCAAAAGCTCGGAATCGGATGAAAAGTGCTCATATTGCACTAGTGGATGGGGGCCTTTACCCAGGGCTACATTCTATAACAAATCTGACCGTACGGAAGGAATGAGCTGGGGGCTAAGATAAGCTATACATTGTGGTTGCTAGGGGTTACTTACAGCACATTTCAAAATATTACACCATGTTGTCCCATTGAATATTAGCACACAGTAATCATGCACAGTTCTAATTAAAAGAAAGAATAGCATTTGGATGCAGGCTGTGATGTGACGCATAAATCAAATAATCTTTTTTTTACACCATCTTGAGACTTGCAAATCCTCAGTAATGAAAGGGTTAAGAAGCCATACTTCCTCATTAGCTGTGTATAATATACTGTACTTCCTCCTCACACTGAGAGCTGCAGGGTCTACTATGTGATACTAATTGCTCTGCCGATGCATGATGATGTAACGGGTGTGGACTTCCTCATTTTGGTGTCTGTAAATGATGCAGTTCCCATAGCCTGCTGGGTTTGGGGGCATCTGAAATGCCGGCTGCGTTTCACAAGCAGGCCCAGGACGGCTGGCCAGAAGGCTGTACAAACGCAGCGCCTGATGCGCAGTGGACCTTTCTGCCTGTTTTATATCATTTAAAAAAAAAAAAAAAAGCCACACCCACAATAGGTTCCTATAGGCCACACCTCCTTCAGGGGGCAGAGGATCTGGAGAGTCCTGGCGTAATTAAAACCATTGTTTGATGTGACTTAGGAATTGTCAGCCTTCTGGAAATGCCATTGTTTCCTGCAGTGAGTACTCCAGGTGATGAGAATCCTCCTGGGCACTATGGGGGTCATTCTGAGTTGTTCGCTCGCTAGCAGTTTTTAGCAGCCGTGCAAACGCTATGCCGCCGCTCACCGGGGAGTGTATTTTCTCTTTGCAGAAGTGCGAACGCTTGTGCAGCAGAGCACCTGCAAAATCTTTTTGTGCAAAACAAGACCAGCCCTGTAGTTACTCTTCGTGTGCGTTGATTCTTACGATGGGGGGGGGGGGGGCGGCTTTTGACGTCACACACCCACCCAGCCACGCCTGCGTATTTTCTGCCATGCCTGCGTTTATCTAAGCACTCCCTGAAAACGGTCAGTTGACACCCAGAAACGCCCACTTCATGTCAATCTTCCTGCGTTCGGCCTGTGCGACTGGAATGTTCGTTAGACTCTGCGCAAACCCACAATGCTCATTGTACCCGTACGACGCACCTGTGCATTGCGGTGTATACGCATGCGCAGAAATGCCAATTTTTAGCCTGATCGCTGCGCTGCGAATAACGGCAACTAGCGATCAACTCAAAATGACCCCCTATAGAATAGTGAGATGGACCTGGTAAGGTTTCCTGAGTCAGAGTGCTACACAAGATACAATGCCAGGGATTCCCAAAGTGGGTACCAAGAGTGAGGGCGGTGGGGCTGTTTGGGAATCACTGGACCATACAAATGGGGGCCAGGGGTGGATTTAGGGGTCAGTATTTTCTTTGGTTGGTTATAAGCTCTCATTTGATCATAGCCAATTTAATAGAATAATAAAAAAGCAAATATGAATTTTTTTATTTTTTTTTAACCACTTAACTGGCATGGTCAGATCACATGTAACCGCGCCGCCCCACTGTGTCCCCCAGTTTCTGACGAGGAGATCCATTCTGCAGATGTGCATAATAAAATATTAAAATATTTATAAAAATACTTTTTAAACTACATAAATTAAAAAAACAAACAAGGGGGGAAATTGTCAGTTAAGTGGTTAATAACTATATGTATACATATTTACTAAGTAGGACAGATTACAGAGGGAGTGTGTGCTTGTCCTACCTGCTTACAGTCTATTCAGGATGGCATATGGTACAGTACAGCGGAAATATTTTGCAGTTACTGGTACATTTCGGGCTGACCGTAAAAACACAAGCATCCAAGTGTCACCCCCAAACAAGTGCCACCCCTAGGCATGTGCCTCACGTGCCTAGTGGGAAAGTCACCACCGATGAGGGCTCTGACAGGGAAGCTGTATGACATACAGGTCAAGTATCCCATATCTGGAATGCTCGAGACCAGGAGCATTTCGGATACAGGATTTTTCCAGATAATGGAATACCTATTCCGGAGAGAGGTCCAGCAGTCGCCACGGGTGGTCCGGCTATCAATGCAGGGGTCCGGGAGGGTCAAAGGTGGTCCGCGGTGAGGTCAGCGGGGATTGGCATACACTATGTGGTGAGGAAGTAGCTGCAAAGCCACGCCCTCACCGCCCGACATTGGTCACAATAGTAGTGACGTCATGACGTTGCGGCACGTCATGACGTCACTACAGCTCCGGGATATTCCGGTTTTTCGGAATATTCCGGATAACGGGTCTCCGGATAACAGAGACCTGACCTGTATACGTAATTTTGCTTTCTGAGGTTCTTCAATGGCTTGTTCTTTTTAGATGACGAGTTAATTTCTCGATTCCTAAATCCCTGCCAGTATGTAAGATTATCATATTAATGAGCAGAGGATTAGGAAGATTCATGGTCTTGGCTGCTAAACTCATTTTACATAACTTATCCGTTCAAGGGAGAATTTAGCTGAGGCCCCTGTTGGTAATATTTTAATTTATTTAATGATTATGGGGGGGTATTCAATTATTGGAAAATTTTCGACCAGTTTAAAAATCTGCAATTTGCGGCCGTTTTTTAGGGTGAATTAGATGGCGAAAAACCATGTGGATTGGCGAATTTGCTGCCGATACAGGTGTTATGTCGAATTTGCGTGTGTTTCCTTCCACTTAGGGGTCCGCTTTCAGCCATTTGACAAAAAAACAAAAAAGAAAGAAAGTGAAAAGGATTAAAAACCGGGTGAAAACACCCACAAATGATGGTTGAATTAGTGAAACGGCACTTAATTGAATAACCCCCTATGAATCCAGTGGTAACATTCTTTAGGTCAGAATCTACACGGCCGTACACTTTCTATACTCAAACAACCTTATGCCCCCAGACCCACTGCATCATGTAACACAGCAAGCCATTCATGGCAACTCTACCAGAAGGGTCAGGAGAGTCCCACATATGGGAGGCTCTCCCAGGCTCCCGAGTCAGGGGCAGCTCCAGAGGTGTGGCTGCAGCTCGGTTTAAAATTCAAATAGAGGAGCCGCACCAACTGCCAGTGAGTCAGTGTGAAATGGCGGTTGGTGTGTGTCCCCTATTTGAAATTTGAACTGAGCTGCAGCTCTACCTCTGGAGGCGCCACTGCTTCCGACTGAGTTGGCCCATCTCCAGATGTCTGGGACTCTCCCGGTGGGTGCTTAATTAGAGTCAAAAACATATTTTCCCCCTGGCTTGACCAATGGTGGTCATTCCGAGTTGTTCGCTCGCAGTTTTTAGCAGCCGTGCAAACGCTATGCCGCCTCCCACTGGGAGTGTATTTTAGCTTAGCAGAAGTGCGAACGAAAGGATCGCAGAGCGGCTACAAAGTTTTTTTATGCAGTTTTAGAGTAGCTCAAAACCTACTCAGCGCTTGCGATCACTTCAGACTGTTCAGTTCTGGTTTTGACGTCACAAACACTCCCTGCGTTCTGCCAGCCACGCCTGCGTTTTTTCGAACACTCCCTGAAAATGGTCAGTTGACACCCAGAAACGCCCACTTCATGTCAATCACTCTGCGGCCAGCAGTGTAACTGAAAAGCTTCGCTAGACCCTGTGTGAAACTACATCGTTCATTGTAATAGTACGTCGCGCGTGCGCATTGCGCCGCATGCGCAGAAGTGCCATTTTTTTGCCGCATTGCTGCACAGCGAACGAATGCAGCTAGCGATCAACTCGGAATGACCACCAATATGTGGTATATAACACTTACTAGGGTATTCAATTATCCGCAAATTCGCGGCAATTTTTCGCCCGAAAATTTTTTGCGGCAATCGGCCGAAAATTGCCGCGAAAACGCTCCGTTTTTCAATTTTTCGCAAATTCGTGGCAATTTTTCGCCCGAAAATTTTTCGCGGCAATCGGCCGAAAATTGCCGCGAAAACGCTCCATTTTTCGACCTATTCAATTCCAACTGGGTTTCACGTGAAAATTCTTGCAGTGAAAAGTGCAGGTGAAAATGGGGAAATCAGCCTGTACCCCAAAAAATGCTAAACTAACATAGGAAAACAGAAGAGAAGTGTGTTAGAGATCACATTAGAGAGTTTTTGGGGACTTAAATTGTGTGAAATGGCGGTTATATGCATTTTTTTTAAATGCAAAAAAATGATAGAAAGCAAGTTTTTTTGAGCAAAATAAATGCTCTCACTAAATTTGGGGTACATGAAAATGGGTATAAGTATATATTTGGGTCATTTTAGGGTACTTTAAAAAAAAGTGGAAACAGACCGATTACTCCCATCTGCAAGCCTAAAAAACACCTGTCCCACTCATAAAGCACCCCAATATACCTGTCCCATACCTTGAACCCCAATTTCCATCACTTTTTACTTTTTCACCCCAAAAATGACATGTCATTATTGGCCAATTAAAAATAATTAAAAACTTCAACGTGCCTAATTAGTCATAAAGGGGGGTGTCCCAGGAGTTCTGTACCATATCCAAACATTTTTACCTTAAAATAGTGACTTTTCCCAACTTTTCACCTGCTTCAGAGAAGGTGAAGTGAAATTAGTGAAAACATGATCACCGATAAATTTTCCAGGATAATTGAATAGGCTGTAATTGCATTTCACGTGAAAAGTCCGTTATCACTGCTAATTGAATATGGCCCATAATCTCCTTAATATCCCATTTCCTTTCCCTATAGATTGCAAATTTGTGAGCAGCTCCTCCTTACCTCTTTGTTTATTGGGGCTAATTCAGAACTGATTGCTAGCAGGCGTTTTTTGCATCCCTGCGATCAGGTAGTCGCCACCTACAGGGGGAGGGGGAATTCGCTGTGCAGCAGGGGTGTGATCACATGTGCAAAGAGCTGCACAAACAGACGTTTGTGCAGTCTCTGCACAGCCCAGGACTTACTCAGCCGCTGCGATGAACGGGGCCGGAGCTGACGCCAGACACCCTCCTTCCAAACGCCTGGTCCCTCCTGCGTTTTTCCGGACACTCCTCACAAATGGCCTCTTTCTGTCAGTCACCTTGTGATCGCCCATGTGATTACTTTGTTCGCACCATCCCGACGCTGCACACCGATGCGCCTGCGCATTGTGGTGCATACGCATGTGCAGTTCAGTCCCGATCCCCTGCTGTGCAAAAAATGCACAGCAGTCATCGGGTCTGAATTAGGCCCATAGTTAGAAACGTAGAAACATAGAATTTGACGGCAGATAAGAACCACTTGGCCCGTCTAGTCTGCCCCTTTTATTTTATCCTTTAAGTAATCTTAACCCTTATAGAAACATAGAATTTGATGGCAGATAGAACTCCCATCTTAGTAAATGTATCCCTAGTTAATACTCAGGAGTAATTTTACTAAGCAGCCACCGCTTTTAATACACAAATTTTAGTACTGTAAAAATATAAGCAAAAAAAAGATTTATTACTGTGTTTGTTTCAGTTGTAAAGTGCAACACAGTATGCCGGCGATACATAATGATATAGTATCTATAGGGTAACATTTGTTCAAGTGTTTCCCCAGCCAACAATATAGGCACACAGAACCCAGAGGCCACTAAACATCTAAATGTATTATGGTCCCTCCCCGTACAATTGCTGGGTGTTACATGTCTATTGATAAGTGAGAAAACACTTTAGGTTGCTGGTATGACAGATATTCCCAATACGCCCCCTGTCACTTCTCGCTTCTCTCCATTTTCCTTTAGCCTTTAGAGTGTAAGCTCTTTTTAGCAATGCTCTCATTCTTAGGGGTAAATTTACTAAGATGGTTGTTCTATTTAAGATGGGATGTTGCCCATCGCAACCTATCAGATTCTACTTCTCATTTATCTAGCACCTTCTAGAAGATAATACTTGCAATCTGATTGGTTGCTATGAGCAACATCCCATCTTACATAGAACTCCCATCTTTGTAAATTTACCCCCTATTGTCTCATGTGTTTCAGTGTTACGGCGATGTCATTATTATAAGGTCCTGTAGTACGACTAACATGGTATACTACTGCGGAAGGAATTTGCACCATAATAATAATAATAATAATAATAATAATAATACTACAATGTCTGCATGCTTTTGCTGCATTGTTGAGATTAGATGATGTTTTGCCCCACAACCCATGGTATGATCGTTTTAGAGCACAGGTTCTCAAACTCGGTCCTCGGGGGCCCACACGGTGCATATTTTGCAGGTCTCCTCACAGAATCACAAGTGAAATATTTTGCTCCACCTGCGGACCTTTTAAAATGTGTCAGTGAGTAATTAATACACCTGTGCACCTGCTGAGTTACCTGCAAAACATGCACTGTGTGGGGTCCTGAGGACCGAGTTTGAGAACCACTGCTCTAGAGTATTAGATTTGTGCATCTTGAGACAGTTTATACTATAGCATCCAAAGGGGGCGTGGCTTACTGATTTGAACCCTCCTCTCTTGGGGTATGTTTAAGTGGGTCAGGGGCGTGGATAATTTTTGTCCTTTTTTCCCAGTAATTTTTAGCCTTGGACAATTTACCACAGCTATTGACGGACACAAATATAGTATAGCTCTATTTATACAGCGGCACAAACTGTGTTTGGCTTGTGTTCTTGCGCGGAATTTTCCGGTTTCTAGTCCAGGTTATATATAATGCATGTTTATCAAATGCTGTGCCGCTTTTCATTTTAAATTCAACTTTTGCTTCATCTCTCCCTTATGGATCGTGGTTCAAATCAAATTGGTTTCTAACCGCAATAGAAGATGAGCGAATATCCTGTGTTTGGCTCCGCACATACAGTACATTGGTTGTTGGCTCTATTTATGGAATCATTCAGGAAAATCTGTTATTTCATTTTATTGTGGTTCTAACCATCGATCCAATGAGATTTGGGGTAAGAACTTACATACTTCTCATAAGGCCTGATTTTCAGAGGGTGGGAGTACAAGGAAATTGCTGAGGCTTTGTGGGGATGGATGGATAGATAGATAGATAGATAGATAGATAGATAGATAGATAGATAGATAGATAGAATATTAAATGTCTTTTTTTTATATAAATTTCATAAACAAATTACTGATATCTAATATTTATACTGACGCGTTAATTTGGGGTGTGGTATGTTAGATAGAAAAGACTTAGGTCGAAAGTGTCTAGGTCGACCACTATTGGTCGACAGTAAGTAGGTCGACATGGTTTTTAGGTCAACAGGGTCTCTAGGTCGACATGAGAAAAGGTCGACATGAGTTTAAAAAAAATGGGTGTCGTTTTCTTCGTAGAGTGACGGGGAACCCCAATTAGTGCGCCGGGTCCCCTCGCATGGCTCGCTTTGCTCGCCATGCTTCGGGCAAGGTGCCTCACTTCGTTACCGCTGCACTCGGCACAGGTCACCGTTCCCAGTTGTAGTCCACGTGGATCGTACAGTATGAAAAAGTAAAATAAAATAAAAAAAAGGGTAAAAACTCATGTCGACCTAGAGTCCCTGTCGACCTAGAAACCAGGGCGAGCTACTTCATGTTGAACAATAGTGGTTGACCTAGACACTGTCGACCTAGAGACCGAATCCCGTCAATTTGCAGTATCTGCAGCTGACTGTGATTTTAAATAAGGTTTATACACAGATACCTTTTGTGGGTGTCATTGTAGCCACAGATGGGGTCTGTTTTGTTCTTCTTCTTTTTTTTTTTTTGGGGGGGGGGGGGGGGGGGTTATTGTGAATATTGGGTGTAATTTGTTTATTAGTGATTGTCAGTAATTTGATGATTGGTGACCTTCTCTGCCCCCCACACACAATTCACTGTATACAGCGGTCATGATATATTAACCCCCCCTCCCCAATGCCCTCCAGTTGACACTATTTTCTTGTAGGGAAAATCCTCTCCACGTCACCTATTTATTGTACTCAGGGCTGCGCTTTATAAGAAGCTGTTAATAAATAAATATATAATAAATATATATATATATATATATATATATATATATACACAGTATAAAATTATCTATACATAAATATGTATATCTCTCCTTCCTCCCACACACCCCACAGTCTATCTCTCCCCAGTGACTCCATGCTGCATTCCCAGCTCCCCCACCCCATCTTAAAGCCCTGTATTCCCCCTCACCAATCCAGTCTTACCCTGGGGATACTGCACTCCCCAGTATCCAGACCTGAACATAGGTGTGCGCAGGGGGGGTGCCTGGTGCGCACAGGCACCCCCTAATGTCTGGCACCCAGATCTCACATGCCTGATGCAGCAATAGCCAAGCAGGCTGATTACTGTCCCCTCTGCGCTGCACCCTGTCAGGACTGCATTACTGACTGCAGAGCCGGCCTTAGGCATAGGCAAACTAGGCAAATGCCTAGGGCATTTGGTATGCCTAGGCGCACAAGCAGCTTCTGCTGATTAAAATGATATGTGGCATGCCTATATTCGGGTGGTCTTCTGTTTGCCGGCGGTCGGGCTCCCGGCGCTCAGTATACCGGCGCCGGGAGCCCGACAGCCGGCATACCGACACTTATTTTCCCTCGTGGGGGTCCACGACCCCCATAGAGGGAGAATAAAATAGTGTGGCGCGCGTAGCGTGCCACCGTGCCCGTAGCGTGGCGAGCGCAGCGAGCCCGCAAGGGGCTCATTTGCGCTCGCCAAGCTGTCGGTAAGCCGGCGGTCGGGCTCCCGGCGCCGGGATGCTGGTCGCCGGGAGCCCGACTGCCGGCCAGCCGTAGTGAACCCCTATATTCTGTGTGTGACTGCAGCTGTATCATGTTACGAAATGCTACGTTGCGTTTATTCCTGGAAATCACTGTAATGTAGTATTTCGTATGCAGATACAGCCACAGTCACACACAGAATATAGGCATGCTGCATATCATTTTAATCAGCAGAAGCTGCTTGTGCATCCTAGTGACATAGCAATGGAAATAAGATGATTTTTCATAAACAAAAGGCACCTGACGTTAGCAGAGCTGCCAGCTGACTCATGCTAGGCATTTCCTGCAGAACTAGCGGCGGTGATAGGTGGCACCAGCCAAAATCTTGCCTAGGGCATCATATTGGTTAGGGCCGGCTCTGACTGACTGGACGCCTGGGTTAATCAAGGGTGCCACTGACACCGGCTTTCAAACTCCCGGCTCCACCTCCATGTACAAAAACAGCGTGATGTGATTACGTCATGCTGCTCGCACGCCCACCCGCCACATGCCCACCTCTCTCCTTCTATGCTATGACAACGCCAGCATACTTGCCTACCTGACCCTCTCCATGAGGGAGAAAATGCTCTGTTCCTGGAGTTTCCTGGTAATGTATGATTGCCATCACCTGTGGTGAGCTAGTTAATTGATAAGAAAGGTGTTTCACCACAGGTGATGACAATCATATATTACCAAGAAAGTCCAGGAACAGAGCATTTTCTCCCTCATGGAGAGGGTCAGGTAGGCAAGTATGAACGCCAGCCACTGATGAGGAGCAGCATGCGGCCTCTTAGGAAGACAAATTCAATACTGGCAGGCGGTCGGCAGCAACATTGACATGTCGCTCGTTTTTCCAGCAACAGCAGTACTAGTCTGTGACTGACAGTGTCAGTGAGTGGATGACTTGAAAGTAAGCTGCTGCAGCTTGCAGGGGAAAGAGAGGGGGAGCCAGACCAGGCTGAGGAGGAGCAGTGTAATTGCAGTGAGTGCCATGAGGGGTGTTTGTTTGGAGCACACCACAACATCTGACAATGTAGCTGCTTTATTAGGATTGGTACAAGGGTGGATATTTTATATTGCATTGACCGTCAATAGATGGTGCTAGACACGCCCAAAAGGCGGTGCTAGACACACCCCTCCGACGGTGCACCCCCTAATAAAATGTGCTGCGCACGCCTATGACCTGAACAATGCACAGCAAGTACCATGTGGCCCTCACACCCCACCAGAAAAGGCCAGCACAGGGCATGGGAATCCTGGCCAGCGGAGCTGCTGCCATGTCCCGTAACTACCTGCAACAGAGATGGACGCGGAAGAGCGGGCGCACACTCTCGCCGCACAGTCACTGTGTGTGAGAGGCTCCTGTCACTCTGAGGCTGTGCCCACACCGCCTACAGCTCACTGCCCTATTTGTACAAGACGGCTTTCATACCTGATAGGCACTAAGCAGCGCATCCTTGGGGCCCCTCTGATTCTTGGTGCCTGGTACAGGTGTCCCCTTTGACCCCCCCTGTTGCCAGCCCTGACTCAGGCTCTCTTGTGTTACAACCCAAGCAAGTGCATTTCTGTTTTCCTTTTAATTTTATTTTGTGCTCCAGTCTCGTAGCTGGTATTTACTGTAGTGTGAGGAAGCGTTCTGAGCGCCCGGCGTTCTGAGTGATGCCTGCGCTGGAGAGCTCCTGCCCACAACACAATTCCTAGATGACTATCTGGCATCATTTTCACACATGCTGGCCAGGCTGATGGTTCTGTAATCTATTCCTGATAACGTGCAGAATGCGAGCAGCGTGATTTAAACCATACTTGCCTACCCGACCCTCTCCATGAGGGAGAAAATGCTCTGTTCCTGGACTTTCCTGGTAATGTATGATTGCCATCACCTGTGGTGAAACACCTTTCTTATCAATTAACTAGCTCACCACAGGTGATGGCAATCATACATTACCAGGAAAGTCCAGGAACAGAGCATTTTCTCCCTCATGGAGAGGGTCAGGTAGGCAAGTATGATTTAAACATGACTCCTCGCTGTCTGTATAGATTTGCTGAAGCAGCTCCTCATGAATATTTATAATGGCCCCATTCCGGGGGCTAGAGTGCAGCCAGCTCCAGACTTTATTGTCTTCCATCAGTGAGAAGGCAGAAAAAGTGGTGACATAAGCACCTGTACCGGGTAACATTGCATTTACTAGCAAATAAAGGGGAGGGGGGCTACAATAAAAATGTGCGCATATGTGTGTGTGTGTGTGTGTGTGTGTGTATATATACAGTATATGCCTATTTATTAACAGTTTCTTATATAGCTCGGCATATTCCGTTGCTCTTTACAATTAGAACAACAGTGATAGAACAAAACTGGGTAAAAACAGACAGACATAGAGGTAGTAGAGGTAGGAAGGTCCTGCTCGCAAGCTTTATATATATATATATATATATATATATATATATATATATATATATATATATATATAATATAGAAAATGACAGCACTCAGTCCAAAAAAAAAAAGTTTAAGCATCAGTGTGGTGCCAGGTCAAAAAGTATTATAATATCATCATTCACTTTCCCATAGAGAAAAAAATGCAAAAACCAGCACTCACAGTTGGGCCACAGTTGTTGGATGTATCACCAATGGCTCTATATTGAAGAATAAATCCTCTTCTGCTTTCAACTGAATTGTGAGTGCTGGTTTCTGCATTTTTTCTCTATGGGAAAGTGAGTGATATATATATATATATATATATATATATATATATATATATATATATATATATATAATTTCTTTAGTAATTAGCAACCTAATGTGGAGATTTTAATTCTACATCATATACTGTTGGAGGGAGAGGATATCGGTATGTGGTATATATGCATGGTAAGGGTACCAGTAATGTGAGGCCTGGCATCGGTGGCAGGTAGCACTACTACCTGCATCTCATACTGATCAGCTGCTGGCTATACAGGGGTCTAATTATTCCAGTGAGGAACCAAACACTCCTTTCAATAATGGCTGGTAACCTAATTAAGGGGTTTCCAATGTCAACATTGAGAATATCAACAGCATAATGATGACATTGTCTGAATGTCAACATTCAAAATGTCCACATGTTCAGAACGTTGACACTGACATAATGTCACTCTAACTGCAGCGTAACCCTAACCCAAATGTGACCCTGATCCTAACCCTAGCTCTAATTGCAGCCTAACTCTAATCTAACTCTAACCTTAATTGCTCCCTAAAATCCCATGGCAACGAAGTGACTGACTGCCCCATGTGCCATTAACTCCAGAGACAAAATAACCCTCGCACAGCGGACTTTATATGTTGACCTAGAATAAAAGATTATTATTACGTGTTGCTGGTGTTTTGTAATAATCATGTGCTTGGGCGCTGCCTCCTCCTGTGTCTCTGCCAATCCTGCCAGTCAGTGGATCCTCTGTATAGTGCAGTGTCAACTGCTGCTAGAAAACAGGGCCTGGAGACGTTGCCCATGGCAACCATTCAGAGTCTACTTATCATTTATCTAGCACCTTCTAAAAGATAATGGCTAGAAACTGAGTGGTTGCCAGGGGCAACGTCTCCACTTCTAAAAAAACCTCCCACTTTAGTAAATGTGTAATCAGAATGAGGAGACTGCTGTGATAGTCACTATAGGATATGGCCGGTATCCTCTGTTGTATGGAGCAGAATTGGTGCAAGCACTAGGGGTATAAGATTGGCATAAATGTGTAGGGGCACTGATAATTACTGTTCCGGACTATGCCATGTCTGTCTAAAGGTGGGTACACACTGGCCGATATATTGGCCGTTCTATTGAACGGCCGATATATCATGGGTCCGTCGGCCAGTGTGTACGGCCGATATGTCTGTGAACTCCGTCGTTCACAGACATATCGCATCGGCCTCGCAGCACAGCCGACGGCCAAGATATCTACCGATATATTGGCGCATCGCTGTGTGTGTACGGGCGACCAGCTGGCTGCCCGTACATACGCTGCGGCGGCCGGTGGTGATTGACAGCTGAATGCCCGCTCGCCCAGTTCATTACGTCAGTCCCCGACGGATCGGGCAGTGTGTATGCACAGCACACTGCCCGATCCAGCCATAGATATATCTGCCGATCAATTGATCGTCAGATATATCTATCAGTGTGTACCCAGCTTAACAGCATCCTGCGGGGACGGGTGCGAAGTGAAATACAGTAATGATGCGTTATAGTATAGAATGGGCGATTCCACATAACATCAGCACTGTGTAAGTATGGCATTGGATTTATGTATACTGTACATAGGGCCTAATTCTGAGTTGATCGCAGCAGCAAATTTGTTAGCAGTTGGGCAAAACCATGTGCACTGCAGGGGGGTCAGATATAACATGTGCAGAGAGAGTTAGATTTGGGTGGGGTGTGTTCAAACTGAAATCTAATTTGCACTGTAAAAATACATCAGCCAGTATTTACCCTGCACAGAAACAATATAACCCACCCAAATCTAACTCTCTCTGCACATGTTACATCTGCCCCCCCTGCAGTGCACATGGTTTTGCCCAATTGCTAACAAACTTGCTGCTGCGATCAACTCAGAATTACCCCCCATAGATGGAGGACAGCAGGGATGTTATTGAACTGTATACAATGTCCCCATAAATGGAAGATAATTGCCTTAATGGACAGTAAGTGGTAGTGAGTATACGTTGCATTGTGATGGAAACCCGCAGCTTGTCACTGTGACCAGCTGATAAGATAGCAGTGATGAATGTGTAATGGAACACTGGGCTCTGATTATACACAACAGCGGCTTTTATGGAGCGCCGCACTAACCGGTATTACACTGCGTGACAGCCGGATGATGCTGATGACCAAGCGGCATTACACTCCATTATCCCTCCAGTGACAAGATGTATGTGTAGAATGTAAGTTGTCACAAGCAGGGCCCTCTGCCCTTATGTGCTTTTCCTTCTCTTACTTATACTATAATTTCTATACTCCCGACAGCGGCACCTAACCCTTAGTTTCGGCAACCTACTACGTATTTGAGTGCTATGATCACTGATGCAGCAATGTTTTTAAGCCATGTACCGTACTTGTAGAGTTCCCTCTAGAAATTCTAGAGGGTAGGGCGCAGGACTGTGGGGGCACCCGCGCGCTTCTGGAAAGGGGGCGTGGCCATGCAAAATAGTGGCATGACCATATAATGTTATTAAAGTGGGCTGTGCGGTCCACAGACGTTACTACAGGGGGGCCTGGGCGGCCGGCGGCGTCACTGTTGGGGGCATGCTCAGGACCTACGGAGGTGCTGGGATTCCCCCAAGCTCTCAGCGGGAAAGGCAAACCCAGCCCTCCTCATCTCATCAGATCCCCAGCAGCCTACAGTATTGCCGACTCGCCGAGAGCTGTCAGCGCATCAGCGCGACATGCCTAAGGCAGCGGTGGGGAGGAGTGACAGCGCGGTGGGGAGGAGTGACAGCATGGCGGGGAGGAGTGACAGCGTGGCGGGGAGGAGTGACAGCACAGCTGGGAGGAGTGACAGCGCGGCCCGGCATGGCAGTGAGTAAGGCAGTCCTTTGGTAATCGGCAGGGCGGGCACAAACATTCTGTCACTCAGAAAAGGGGCAGGGCGCAGCGTCCCGTGAAAGAAGGCTAGCGTGAACGCTATACTTGTCCTTCAATGTCTTGTAATATAAGTCCCTGTTTTCTTCTACATTATTTTGTTAATGTACTCTGGGTCTAGTTGCGCTCCTTACAGCATTTTCCCAGTGTGTGCAGTTCCCGTTCTGTGCATGTGCAGAACGCGTCCCGCCATCACATCACAGGGATTCGAACGCCTCTGCCCGTGGGGGGCGGCCAGCGTTGCCGGAAACCCCATTTTTCGAGAGCAGCGAGGCCAAGAACTGCGTAGCGAGACGCAATTTCCGTGGCCTTGCAAGCCGCCCTGTGACGGCAAGCCTGAATAAGCTCAGGCTTACTCAGCCTGCCGTCACAGATGAACATTGCGACCGATGGTCGCGATGATCATCCCATATGCAATTGCATCGCAAATGCAGGAAGGAGGTGCTATGCATTGCAAAGCTGCTGCAATCCTTACTGAATTAGGCTCTGCAGAACTTACCTCCAACAATACCCACCTCCAGGGCTGCCATCAGAAATGATGGGGCCCAGGACTGACCCTCACAGGGCGGGGCCCCCACCACCACCACCACCACCATACACTGTCCCATCCCTGCACTCCCCAAATGTAACCTTTTGAAGGGTAGTTGCAGTCAGGATGGATCAGGGAGCCTGATTGGCTGCCGTTCCGTGAGCTCCAACTGGCTCACGGCCGGCTCTCTGTAGTAAGAATATGACCACGTCTCTCTCCCTCCGTGGCTGCCTGCCGATACACAGGCAGGTAACTGACCTGGCTCCCTGATCCATCCTGACTGCAACCACCCGGGCCCCATCTCAGTCCGGGACTGGAGTACCCACCATCCCCCATTGATGGCGGGACTACCCACCTCTCTGCGGAACTCACATCCAATAATGCTCACCTCTTTGTGGAACTTACCTCCACTAATACTCACCTCCTAGGCCCAGAAACCCCCTCCTCTTGGCAAGTGGCTCAAATTATAACAACAATGGAAATGGTATATAATACGATTTCCAGAGCTGCTGTCACATTAGGGACAGAGCAGAACTGCTGCACATGCCCAGTTGTAGCAGCGCCTTCTACCAGGTTTGCTTTGTGTGTGTGTATCGGAGTCCTCAATCAGTGCACTGGACCAGAGAGTAGCTACCAGGAAGAAGAGACAGGAGCCTTACCATGAGGTGGGAGAATGTGTGCTTAGAGAGTGCAGTACTGGTTCTATTATGTTTATTTATTTATTATGGTATGTTTAACCTTTTCCTGACCACGTATTTATATTATTTAAATGTTTGATAGAGCCTATACTAGAGACCATCTATAGTGTTAAATATTAATACAGTATTCAGTCTATAAAAAGTCCAATGCTTACATTAATGTTCATGGTCGTACTAGGTTCTTCTACTGCTGCCCAGACTCCTGCTCTTACTCCAATGTTCAGCAGAGTAGGAGATTGTGGACTGCATTTGGAAACCCCCTGCAGAAATCCTGCGTTTGCCACTGCTCCTCCCAGCGGAACTCAACTCCACTAATACCCCATCTATACAAAACTCAGCCTTTACTAATACACAATCTCTGCAGAACTCAACTTTACTAATAATCACCTCTCTCTGGAAATCATCTCCTCTAATACTCCCCTCTCTGCAATACTCACCTTCACTAATATGGTATACCCCATCTCTGCAGAGCTCACCTCCACTAATACCTCTCTGCAGAACTCACATCCTTTAATACCTCTCTGTGGAAATCATCTCCTCTAATACTCTCCTCTCTGCAATATTCACCTTCACTAAAACCCTATCTCTGCAGAGCTCACCTTCATTAATAGATACCTCAGAGCAATATTCACCTTCACTAAAACCCCATCTCTGCAGAACTCCCCTCCACTAATACTCCCCTCTAAGCAGAACTCGCCTCCACTAATACTCCCCTCTCAGCAGAACTCGCCTCCACTAATACTCACCTCTCTGCAGAACTCACATCCTCTAATACTCACCTCTCAGCAGAACTCACCTCCACTAATACTCACCTCTCTGCAGAACTCACATCCTAATACTCACCTCTCAGTGGAACTCACCTCCACTAATACTCACCTCTCTGCAGAACTCGCATCCTCTAATACTCACCTCTCTGCGGAACTTACCTCCTCTAACACCTCTCTGCAGAACTCACGTCCTCTAATACTCACCTCTCAGCAGAACTCACCTCCACTAATACTCACCTCTCTGCAGAACTCACATCCTAATACTCACCTCTCAGTGGAACTCACCTCCACTAATACTCACCTCTCTGCAGAACGCGCATCCTCTAATACTCACCGCTCTGCGGAACTTACCTCCTCTAACACCTCTCTGCAGAACTCACATCCTCTAATACTCACCTCTCTGTAGAATTCACATCCTCTAATACTCACCTCTCTGCGGAACTCACCTCCACTAATACTCACCTCTTTGTAGAACTCACCTCCACTAATACTCACCTCTCTGCAGAACTTACCTCCTCTAACACTCACCTCTCAGTGGATCTCACCTCCACTAATACCTCTCTGCAGAACTCACCTCCTCTAATACTCACCTCTATGCAGAACTTACCTCCTCTAATACTCACCTCTCAGTGGAACTCACCTCCACTAATACTCACCTCTTTGCAGAACTTACCTCCTCTAACACTCACCTCTCAGTGGAACTCACCTCCACTAATACTCACCTCTCTGCCGAACTCCCCACCACTAATACCCACCTCTCTGCAGAACTCACCTCCTCTAATACTCACCTCTCTGCAGAACTCACCTCCTCTAATATCCACCTCTCTGCAGAACTCACATCTCCTAATACCCACCTCTCTGCAGAACTCACATCTCCTAATACCCACCTCTCTGCAGAACTCCCCTCCACTAATACGCACCTCTCTGCAGAACTCACATCCCCTAATACTCACCTCTCTGTAGAACTCACATCCTCTAATACTCACCTCTCTGTAGAACTCACATCCCCTAATACTCACCTCTCTGTAGAACTCACATCCTCTAATACTCACCTCTCTGCAGAACTCACATCCTCTAATACTCACCTCTCTGCAGAACTCACATCCTCTAATACTCACCTCTCTGCAGAACTCACATCCTCTAATACTCACCTCTCTGCAGAACTCACATCCTCTAATACTCACCTCTCTGCAGAACTCACATCCTCTAATACTCACCTCTCTGCAGAACTCACATCCTCTAATACTTACCTCTCTGCAGAACTCACATCCTCTAATACTCACCTCTCTGCAGAACTTACCTCCTCTAACACTCACCTCTCAGTGGATCTCACCTCCACTAATACCTCTCTGCAGAACTCACCTCCTCTAATACTCACCTCTCAGTGGAACTCGCCTCCACTAATACTCACCTCTCTGCAGAACTTACCTCCTCTAACACTCACCTCTCAGTGGAACTCACCTCCACTAATACTCACCTCTCTGCCGAACTCCCCACCACTAATACCCACCTCTCTGCAGAACTCACCTCCTCTAATACTCACCTCTCTGCAGAACTCACCTCCTCTAATACTCACCTCTCTGCAGAACTCACCTCCTCTAATATCCACCTCTCTGCAGAACTCACATCTCCTAATACCCACCTCTCTGCAGAACTCACATCTCCTAATACCCACCTCACTGCAGAACTCCCCTCCACTAATACGCACCTCTCTGCAGAACTCACATCCCCTAATACTCACCTCTCTGTAGAACTCACATCCTCTAATACTCACCTCTCTGTAGAACTCACATCCCCTAATACTCACCTCTCTGTAGAACTCACATCCTCTAATACTCACCTCTCTGCAGAACTCACATCCTCTAATACTCACCTCTCTGCAGAACTCACATCCTCTAATACTCACCTCTCTGCAGAACTCACATCCTCTAATACTCACCTCTCTGCAGAACTCAACCCATCATTTCTTAGCATTTTTACCAATCACTTCTCCTCATATCCACCTATCAGTAGCATTACATTTCCTAGTGCCCACCTATCAGTAGCATTACATTTCCTAGTGCCCACCTATCAGTAGCATTACATTTCCTTGTGCCCACCTCAGTATTGCTCACCTGCATTAAGTGACTCTCAATCACATCAGTCTCTTTCTACTTTATGTAGCACCCACTCGGTGCCTTCTTGGCGCCATCATTTTTGGTTAGCCACATCTGTCGGCTCTACACAGGCAATCCAGCAGCGGAGCTAATCAAAGATGGCAGCACAAGCACAACTGGCTCACAGTGAATTATGGGTGACATGGGCACAATCCGGTATCTGTTACCTCTATTGTGCTACTTGTTCAAAGTTAAACCATCTTTGTCTGTTTATTTTCATACTGTGCCGTTCCTCCTGCTCTGCCCCCCAAAGAGCTGGCGTGTAGCTTAGTGTTGCTGTAGTAAAGTCCCCTGTATGATGATCGCTGTTTCCCAGAAACCTGTTGTGACCGTCCTCACCAGTTACATGTTTGGCGCACAGTTATGTAGAAGCTTGAAATAAATATAACGGTCTTCTGAATGTATGGGATTCGCTCTGCAGATTCCTATTTCATGTCCTCCTTATTCTTGCTCATACATTCATACAGTAGGAATGTGTCCTCCCCAGATTCCCAGCCCAGAGGAGAGAACTGGAAAGCCTAGAGCTGAAATGTAGGAGGAATGTATAAAGATCTGTGTTACATCTTATAGCCAGGAATATACTGACTAGGAGGATTATTATATCTCTGCCATGAGATATTACAGTCAATCTGCATAATACAGGTGTGTCCTCTTACGCCTCTCCTTTTTACGCCCTATGGCGCACGCCGCACAATGTCTGGCACAGCTGAGACACTCTGCTGCTCGGAGCGATTCCCAAACTGTCATTTTTCCCCCCAGAATTATGCGCCTATGATGTTTGGGTGTCCTACTCATGTAACAGGAACTGCCCCGGTGTTCCTACTCATGTAACAGGAACTGCCCCGGTGTTTGTCTCATGTAACAGGAACTGCCCCGGTGTTCCTCTCATGTAACAGGAACTGCCCCGGTGTTCCTACTCATGTAACAGGAACTGCCCCGGTGTTCCTCTCATGTAACAGGAACTGCCCCGGTGTTCCTACTCATGTAACAGGAACTGCCCCGGTGTTCCTCTCATGTAACAGGAACTGCCCCGGTGTTCCTCTCATGTAACAGGAACTGCCCCGGTGTTCCTCTCATGTAACAGGAACTGCCCCGGTGTTCCTCTCATGTAACAGGAACTGCCCCGGTGTTCCTCTCATGTAACAGGAACTGCCCCGGTGTTCCTCTCATGTAACAGGAACTGCCCCGGTGTTCCTCTCATGTAACAGGAACTGCCCCGGTGTTCCTCTCATGTAACAGGAACTGCCCTGGTGTTCCACTTATGTAACAGGAACTGCCCTGGTGTTCCACTTATGTAACAGGAACTGCCCCGGTGTTTCTCTCATGTAACAGGAACTGCCCCGGTGTTCCTCTCATGTAACAGGAACTGCCCTGGTGTTTGTCTCATGTAACAGGAACTGCCCTGGTGTTCCACTTATGTAACAGGAACTGCCCCGGTGTTTGTCTCATGTAACAGGAACTGCCCCGGTGTTCCTCTCATATAACAGGGACTGCCCCGGTGTTCCTCTCATGTAACAGGAACTGCTCTGGTGTTCCACTTATGTAACAGGAACTGCTCTGGTGTTCCACTTATGTAACAGGAACTGCCCCGGTGTTCCTCTCATGTAACAGGAACTGCCCCGGTGTTCCACTTATGTAACAGGAACTGCCCCGGTGTTTGTCTCATGTAACAGGAACTGCCCCGGTGTTCCTCTCATGTAACAGGGACTGCCCCGGTGTTCCTCTCATGTAACAGGGACTGCCCCGGTGTTCCTCTCATGTAACAGGAACTGCCCCGGTGTTCCTCTCATGTAACAGGGACTGCCCCGGTGTTCCTCTCATGTAACAGGGACTGCCCCGGTGTTCCTCTCATGTAACAGGAACTGCCCCGGTGTTTCTCTCATGTAACAGGAACTGCCCCGGTGTTCCTCTCATGTAACAGGAACTGCCCCGGTGTTCCTCTCATGTAACAGGAACTGCCCCCGTGTTCCACTTATGTAACAGGAACAGCCCCGGTGTTCCTCTCATGTAACAGGAACTGCCCCGGTGTTCCTACTCATGTAACAGGAACAGCCCCGGTGTTCCTCTCATGTAACAGGAACTGCCCCGGTGTTCCTACTCATGTAACAGGAACTGCCCCGGTGTTTGTCTCATGTAACAGGAACTGCCCTGGTGTTCCACTTATGTAACAGGAACTGCCCCGGTGTTTGTCTCATGTAACAGGAACTGCCCCGGTGTTCCTCTCATGTAACAGGGACTGCCCCGGTGTTCCTCTCATGTAACAGGAACTGCCCTGGTGTTCCACTTATGTAACAGGAACTGCCCTGGTGTTCCACTTATGTAACAGGAACTGCCCTGGTGTTTGTCTCATGTAACAGGAACTGCCCCGGTGTTCCTCTCATGTAACAGGGACTGCCCCGGTGTTCCTCTCATGTAACAGGAACTGCCCTGGTGTTCCACTTATGTAACAGGAACTGCCCCGGTGTTTGTCTCATGTAACAGGAACTGCCCCGGTGTTCCTCTCATGTAACAGGGACTGCCCCGGTGTTCCTCTCATGTAACAGGAACTGCCCCGGTGTTCCTCTCATGTAACAGGAACTGCCTGGTGTTCCACTTATGTAACAGGAACTGCCCCGGTGTTCCACTCATGTAACAGGAACTGCCCCGGTGTTCCTCTCATGTAACAGGAACTGCCCCGGTGTTCCTCTCATGTAACAGGAACTGCCCCGGTGTTCCTCTCATGTAACAGGAACTGCCCCGGTGTTCCTCTCATGTAACAGGAACAGCCCCGGTGTTCCTCTCATGTAACAGGAACAGCCCCGGTGTTCCTCTCATGTAACAGGAACTGCCCCGGTGTTCCTCTCATGTAACAGGAACTGCCCCGGTGTTCCTCTCATGTAACAGGAACTGCCCCCGTGTTCCTCTCATGTAACAGGAACTGCCCCGGTGTTCCTCTCATGTAACAGGAACTGCCCCGGTGTTCCTCTCATGTAACAGGAACAGCCCCGGTGTACCTCTCATGTAACAGAAACTGCCCAGGTGTTTCTCTCATGTAACAGGAACTGCCCCGGTGTTCCACTTGTGTAATAGATACCCACCAGGTTTTCCACTCATGTATTAGGGACCATCATGGTGTCTCACTCATGTTACAGGGATCATCCAAGTGTTCCACTATATAAAGGTCCATCATGGTGTCCCCCTCATGTAGCTGAGCCTGTCTTGGTGTCCCCCTCATGTAACTGAGCCTGTCCTGGTGTCCCCCTCATGTAGCTGAGCCTGTCCTGGTGTCCCCCTCGTGTAGCTGAGCCTGTCCTGGTGTCCCCCTCGTGTAGCTGAGCCTGTCCTGGTGTCCCCCTCGTGTAGCTGAGCCTGTCCTGGTGTCCCCCTCGTGTTGCTGAGCCTGTCCTGGTGTCCCCCTCGTGTTGCTGAGCCAGTCCTGGTGTCCCCCTCGTGTAGCTGAGCCTGTCCTGGTGTTCCCCTCGTGTATCTGAGCCTGTCCTGGTGTCCCCCTTGTGTAGCTGAGCCTGTCCTGGTGTCCCCCTCGTTTAGCTGAGCCAGTCCTGGTGTCCCCCTTGTGTAGCTGAGCCTGTCCTGGTGTCCCCATCATGTAGCTGAGCCTGTCCTGGTGTCCCTCTCATGTAGTTGAGCCTGTCCTGGTGTCCCCCTCATGTAGCTGAGCCTGTTCTGGTGTCCCCCTCATGTAGCTGAGCCTGTTCTGGTGTCCCCCTCATGTAACAGGGACTATCCCAGTGTTCCACTCTATTAGGGTCCTTCATGGTGTTCCCCTCATGTAGCTGAGCCTGTCCTGGTGTTCCCCTCATGTAGCTGAGCCTGTCATGGTGCCCCCCTCATGTAGCTGAGCCTGTCCTTGTGTCCCCCTCATGTTGCTGAGCATGTCCTGGTGACCCCCTCATGTAGCTGAGCCTGTCCTGGTGTCCCCCTCATGTTGCTGAGCATGTCCTGGTGACCCCCTCATGTAGCTGAGCCTGTCCTGGTGTCCCCCTCATGTAACAGGGACTATCCCAGTGTTCCACTCTATTAGGGTCCTTCATGGTGTTCCCCTCATGTAGCTGAGCCTGTCCTGGTGTCCCCCTCATGTTGCTGAGCCTGTCCTGGTGTCCCCCTCATGTAGCTGAGGCTGTCCTGGTGTCCCCCTCATGTAGCTGAGCCTGTCCTGGTGTCCCCCTCATGTAGCTGAGTCTGTCCTGGTGTCCCCCTCATGTAGCTGAGCCTGTCCTGGTGTCCCCCTCATGTAGCTGAGCCTGTCCTGGTGTCCCCCTCATGTAGCTGTGCCTGTCCTGGTGTCCCCCTCATGTAGCTGTGCCTGTCCTGGTGTCCCCCTCATGTAACTGAGCCTGTCCTGGTGTCCCCCTCATGTAGCTGAGCCTGTACTGGTGTCCCCCTCATGTAGCTGAGCCTGTCCTGGTGTCCCCCTCATGTAGCTGAGCCTGTCCTAGTGTCCCCCTCATGTAGCTGAACCTGTCCTGGTGTCCCCCTCATGTAGCTGAGCCTGTCCTGGTGTCCCCCTCATGTAGCTGAGCCTGTTCTGGTGTCCCCCTCATTTAACAGGGACTATCCCAGTGTTCCACTCTATTAGGGTCCTTCATGGTGTCCCCCTCATGTAGCTGAGCCTGTCCTGGTGTTCCCTCATGTAGCTGAGCCTGTCCTGGTGTCCCCCTCATGTAGCTGAGCCTGTCCTGGTGTCCCCCTCATGTTGCTGAGCCTGTCCTGGTGTCCCCCTCATGTTGCTGAGCCTGTCCTGGTGTCCCCCCTCATGTAGCTGAGCCTGTCCTGGTGTCCCCCTCATGTAGCTGAGCCTGTCCTGGTGTCCTCCTCATGTAGCTGAGCCTGTCCTGGTGTCCTCCTCGTGTAGCTGAGCCTGTCCTGGTGTCCCCCTCATGTAGCTGAGCCTGTCCTGGTGTCCCCTCATGTAGCTGAGCCTGTCCTGGTGTCCCCCTCATGTAGCTGAGCCTGTCCTGGTGTCCCCCTCATGTTGCTGAGCCTGTCCTGGTGTCCCCCTCATGTACCTGAGCCTGTCCTGGTGTCCCCCTCATGTAGCTGAGCCTGTCCTGGTGTCCCCCTCATGTAGCTGAGCCTGTCCTGGTGTCCCCCTCATGTAGCTGAGCCTGTCCTGGTGTCCCCCTCATGTTGCTGAGCCTGTTCTGGTGTCCCCTCATGTAGCTGAGCCTGTCCTGGTGTCCCCCTCATGTAGCTGAGCCTGTTCTGGTGTCCCCCTAATGTAGCTGAGCCTGTTCTGGTGTCCCCCTCATGTAACAGGGACTATCCCAGTGTTCCACTCTATTAGGGTCCTTCATGGTGTCCCCCTCATGTAGCTGAGCCTGTCCTGGTGTTCCCCTCATGTAGCTGAGCCTGTCCTGGTGTCCCCCTCATGTAGCTGAGCCTGTCCTGGTGTCCCCCTCATGTTGCTGAGCCTGTCCTGGTGTCCCCCTCATGTTGCTGAGCCTGTCCTGGTGTCCCCCCTCATGTAGCTGAGCCTGTCCTGGTGTCCCCCTCATGTAGCTGAGCCTGTCCTGGTGTCCCCCTCATGTAACTGAGCCTGTCCTGGTGTCCTCCTCATGTAGCTGAGCCTGTCCTGGTGTTCCCCTCATGTAGCTGAGCCTGTCCTGGTGTCCCCCTCCTGTAACTGAGCCTGTCCTGGTGTCCTCCTCATGTAGCTGAGCCTGTCCTGGTGTCCCCCTCATGTTGCTGAGCCTGTCCTGGTGTCCCCCTCATGTAACTGAGCCTGTCCTGGTGTCCCCCTCATGTAGCTGAGCCTGTCCTGGTGTCCCCCTCATGTAGCTGAGCCTGTCCTGGTGTCCCCCTCATGTAGCTGAGCCTGTCCTGGTGTCCCCCTCATGTTGCTGAGCCTGTCCTGGTGTCCCCTCATGTAGCTGAGCCTGTCCTGGTGTCCCCCTCATGTAACTGAGCCTGTCCTGGTGTCCCCCTCCTGTAGCTGAGCCTGTTCTGGTGTCCCCTCATGTAGCTGAGCCTGTCCTGGTGTCCCCCTCATGTAGCTGAGCCTGTTCTGGTGTCCCCCTAATGTAGCTGAGCCTGTTCTGGTGTCCCCCTCATGTAACAGGGACTATCCCAGTGTTCCACTCTATTAGGGTCCTTCATGGTGTCCCCCTCATGTAGCTGAGCCTGTCCTGGTGTTCCCCTCATGTAGCTGAGCCTGTCCTGGTGTCCCCCTCATGTAGCTGAGCCTGTCCTGGTGTCCCCCTCATGTTGCTGAGCCTGTCCTGGTGTCCCCCCTCATGTAGCTGAGCCTGTCCTGGTGTCCCCCTCATGTAGCTGAGCCTGTCCTGGTGTCCTCCTCATGTAGCTGAGCCTGTCCTGGTGTCCTCCTCATGTAGCTGAGCCTGTCCTGGTGTCCCCCTCATGTAGCTGAGCCTGTCCTGGTGTCCCCTCATGTAGCTGAGCCTGTCCTGGTGTCCCCTCATGTAGCTGAGCCTGTCCTGGTGTTCCCCTCGTGTAGCTGAGCCTGTCCTGGTGTCCCCCTCATGTTGCTGAGCCTGTCCTGGTGTTCCCCTCATGTAGCTGAGCCTGTCCTGGTGTTCCCCTCATGTAGCTGAGCCTGTCATGGTGCCCCCTCATGTAGCTGAGCCTGTCCTGGTGCCCCCCTCATGTTGCTGAGCCTGTCATGGTGCCCCCCTCATGTAGCTGAGCCTGTCCTGGTGTCCCCCTCATGTAGCTGAGCCTGTCCTGGTGTCCCCCTCATGTAGCTGAGCCTGTCCTGGTGTCCCCCTCATGTTGCTGAGCCTGTCCTGGTGTCCCCCTCATGTAGCTGAGCCTGTCCTGGTGTCCCCCTCATGTAGCTGAGGCTGTCCTGGTGTCCTCCTCATGTTGCTGAGCCTGTCCTGGTGTCCCCCTCATGTAGCTGAGCCTGTCCTGGTGTCCCCCTCATGTAGCTGAGGCTGTCCTGGTGTCCTCCTCATGTAGCTGAGCCTGTCCTGGTGTTCCCCTCATGTAGCTGAGCCTGTCCTGGTGTCCTCCTCATGTAGCTGAGCCTGTCCTGGTGTTCCCCTCATGTTGCTGAGCCTGTCCTGGTGTCCCCCTCATGTAGCTGAGCCTGTCCTGGTGCCCCCCTCATGTTGCTGAGCCTGTCATGGTGCCCCCCTCATGTAGCTGAGCCTGTCCTGGTGTCCCCCTCATGTTGCTGAGCCTGTCCTGGTGTCCCCCTCATGTAGCTGAGGCTGTTCTGGTGTCCTCCTCATGTAGCTGAGCCTGTCCTGGTGTCCCCCTCATGTAGCTGAGCCTGTCCTGGTGTCCCCCTCATGTAGCTGAGCCTGTCCTGGTGTCCCCCTCATGTAACGGTTTCCACCCAGGTTAATTACAGGGGCATCCTCCCAACTCTCATGGCTTGTGTACTGTGAGATGGGAGTGGCTTACACACAAGTGGGTGGAGCTTTTATAAAAAGTGGGTGTTTTTGGGTGAATCAGACTTTGAGGTGTACAAATTGGTTCATAAATATCTCCAGCATAGTGTCAGTATGCTATTGGTGTAGGTAATATTACCTGTGCCGCTGATCTAGTGATCCTTCAAGGCCAACAGACTGTAAGAGGGTCACCAGTAACTATACATGGGCAGATCACGCTCGCATTAATGCTCATGAATATTCATAACGACGTTTAAAATAAACTAAACAGCTGTAACTGGAAGGAAATGTATCATTATCATGCGTTATGCGCTGCGGGTTCCGATATTACCTTATTGCCCGGCTCTGTGTAGACAACCGTCACTCTCTGACTTACACAGACACCGCTCTTTCTTTTTCTTCTGTTTCCCTGAGACGACGGAGCCCTGCATATTCCTGCTCAATATCAAGCAAAGTACTCTATAGAAATATCTTTATAACCAGGTCACTCAGTGAGCTCTAAAGTGATGGGAATATAATACCGGAGATAAAAGACACAGCATGAGCCTAAAACTATTTTAGAATAAAAGTAAGATAAAATAAAAATGGTCTTGTGGCTGCAAGGAAAAGTTGAATGAAATATGGGTACATCTTGCCTTTCAAAAAAAAGTTAAAAACATGAGAATAATTCATTTCTAACCCCCCCTCACTTCTCTATCCCGCACCCCACCAAATGGCTAAGCCAGAGAGTATTAGCACAGATGTAAAGCAACTTTGCTGTCAGCCCTATGCAGTGCCGGAGCAGAGCTCACCGGTGCCCTGTGCTGGCCCTGCCCCTGAACACACGACATCATGCAAGGAGCAGGGCTCACTGGCGCCCTTGCTGGCCGCGCCCCTGAACACACGACATCATACGAGGGGCAATGCTCACTGGCACCCTTTGCTGGCTCCGCCCCTGAACACATGACCTCATACGAGGGGCGAAGCTCACTGACGGCCTTTGCTGGCCCCGCCCTTGAGCACGTGACATCATCCGAGGGGGAGGGCTCAAAGATGCCCCGTGTTGTCCCCCTGAGCACATGACATCATGTGAGGGGTGGGGCTGCTGACAGGAGAAAGTGTACGCTCTGGACAGCAATGCTACTTGCCCAGAGGGCTGTTTCAGGCACCCAGCTAGCCTGATGCAGGGGCCAAGGGGCAGCGACAGTGCCTCCCTATGGCCCTGGCCCTATGGACACTGCAGTAATAAGATATGGAATGCCTGGGGTATTGCTGGAATACATATTGTGGGGCTGGGGCAGAGCTGAATGAAAGTCCGTTCTGCGGATGTATCTTGCGTGTTTTCGGACTGTGAATACACTGGAGCTGAGTGCACGCTGCTATAGGCCCGGCAGAGTCGTATACAGCTCTGTCATATCTCCATTTGCCGCTGAATGGTCCACTCAGTGGGTGTATTATGGGAGGGCCATGGCTGTATTAGTGCCAGCAACTGCGCTCCTAGGTATAGGACGCCATGGTCAGACGGAGACACAGCACCTGCCATACAGTTGCTGCAAGTTTTCATTGTGCCCCCAGTGGTGGCGTATAAGGATGCACCAATCTGTATTACAGGGCGCATGGGCACTAAAAGTAGGCGTCTCTGTTCTTGCACATTCAGCCGCACCGATGTACACAGATGAAGGAGCATGTAGGACATTGGTATAAAGTAGCAGTGGAGCGACTTAATGCCACGTCTGTTGAGTCAGTGATGGCGGCACCAACCTGCATTCAGCAGTGATCTCATGGACCCTAGGAAAGTTCTTTTGGTTTTTAAATGTGTCCCTTATTGTACAATATACTTAGCACTGTCTTTTTTTCTAAAGAGGAACTAAACTTTAATGATGACCTCTGCTCTCACTTTGGGGGTCATTCCGAGTTGTTCGCTCGTTGCCGATTTTCGCAACGGAATGATTAAGGCAAAAATGTGCATGCGCATGGTACGCAGCGCACATGCGCTAAGTAATTTTAGCACAAAATTTAGTAGATTTACTCATGTCCGAACAAAGAATTTTCATTGTTGAAGTGATCAGAGTGTGATTGACAGGAAGTGGGTGTTTCTGGGCGGAAACTGCCCGTTTTCTGGGAGTGGGCGGAAAAACGCAGGCGTGCCAGGATAAAACGCGGGAGTGTCTGGAGAAACGGGGGAGTGGCTGGCCGAACGCAGGGTGTGTTTGTGACGTAAAACCAGGAACGAAACGGGCTGAGCTGATCGCAGTGTAGGAGTAAGTCTAGAGCTACTCAGAAACTGCTAAGAATTTTCTATTCGCAATTCTGCTAATCTTTCATTCACAATTCTGCTATGCTAACATACACTCCCAGAGGGCGGCGGCCTAGCGTGTGCAATGCTGCTAAAAGCAGCTAGCGAGCGAACAACTCGGAACGAGGGCCTGTATCACTTTACTATATAAAGCCTTGTGCACTATGCAGTTGACAAAAAACAAACCTTGGTTCCCCTTTGACCCTGTTCACTTGGGAGAGAGCATTAAACTCTGCTCGTTCCTTCTGCGCTATTCTCTCCCAGGTCGGCTTTCTCAGGATGGTACAGCAGGCGAGCTATGAAGAATGGAGGCGTTTCCTTACAATGACCGCCCAAACCCCTTTCCAGCTTGAGATATTAGACTACACTGTTCTCGTTCCTCAGTCATCTTCCTTTCCTGAGCAGTATGTGGCCAGGGATCATAAAATTGACATCAGAGAACCTGGTTATGGTCCGCTTAAAATATATTTACTGCAATACAGCCAGTTGCTGTAAAGTAGGGTTGGCCTTTGATTATCGATGGTTAGCAACCATCAATGGTTTGCTACTGATGGCTACTGGTTTGGCCACCAATAGTGGCGGTCCAGTGTTTCTCCGCGATTGATGGTGAAGGTCTGATGGTGATGCGGCAATGTTTTCGTTTTATTTTGAACTCGCATGTCCCTTAGGCCCCGCTCTTCCCACCATCTTAGTCTCTTAGCCACACCCTCCTTCCGTGATTGGCTCAGCCACTGTCTTCTGTGTCACTTCCATTGATGGAAAATACAGATTTCACCATTGATGAAAACCACCCTACTTTAAAATGACATCTCACTATAGTTAAGGCTAACATTGGGGCAGATGTATTAACCTGGAGAAGGCATAAGGAAGTGATAAACCAGTGATAAGTGCAAGGTGATAAACGAACAAGCCAATCAGCTCCAATATGCAAACTGACAGTTAGGAGCTGACTGCATTTATCACCTTGCACTTATCACTGGTTTATCACTTCCTTATGCCTTCTCCAGGTTAATACATCTGCTCCATTATCTGATAAGCTGCTCTCCTCTGTGGAATGTAAAGTGAGATGGCTCAACATCGTACAGACTTTTTGGGATCACAATACCTGCAGTCTTTATAAGATTGAACTGTGTTACCGGTCTCTAAATGAAATGGTGTGCCTACTCATTCCGATCCCTAAACCAGCAGCTAAAAGAGTCCCCTACTGACGGGATCAGTATGATTTACCGACAGACACAATACCGACTGGTCATAATCCCGACATCCATTGGTCACAATACGACATTCATTATACCTATATGTTCAAAATGCCGACATAGTCAGAATACCAACATTTGAAATGCTGATATGTCAAAATACCAGCATGAGTTTTTCTGGGTTTTTGTGTGTGTCAGTATCGACATAGGTCGACATGGTGTACCGCGTTCCCTCGCATAGCGAGCGCCTTCGGGCACTATTATATTCCATCTCCAGGTCCACTGGGATGGTAAAGTATGAACAAGTCTGTTTCAATGACTCATGAAAAACTCATGTCGCATTTTATACCTACCAACAATTTAAATGTCAGTATTCTGACCTTGCCGGGAGTTTGACCATTGGTCAATGGTTGTCGGTATTTTGAACGTCGGGATTTTGATTGTAGGTAAATTGACCGCATCCCCTACTAACTACTTAAACAAATTTATAGTCGGCTAATTCCACTCCCATTCCCCTGACAGAATAGTGCAAGACTCTCCCGTTCTGTTGCAGAAATAGGGAGTTGACAACATTGAGCGTACACAAAGGATTACCCGATTGAGGGAGCTCACCATAGCGGTGCTTAATTTTGGGACAGACACCGTTCCATCGCTTCCTACAGTATTTAAATGTACAAGTCCCAGTGCTCAGATGTGTTACATAAGCGAGCAGAAGCTGTGACCTAACACTGCTTGTGCCTGGACCAACACTATATTCTGCTGTGACCTAACACTGCTTGTGCCTGGACCAACACTATATTCTGCTGTGACCTAACACTGCTTGTTCCTGGACCAACACTATACTCCACTGTGACCTAACACTGCTTGTGCCTGGACCAACACTATATTCTGCTGTGACCTAACACTGCTTGTGCCTGGACCAGCACTATACTCTGCTGTGACCTAACACTGCTTGTGCCTGGACAAACACTATTCTCAGCTGTGACCTAACACTGCTTGTGCCTGGACCAACACTATACTCCACTGTGACCTAACACTGCTTGTGCCTGGACCAGCACTATACTCTGCTGTGACCTAACACTGCTTGTGCCTGGACAAACACTATTCTCAGCTATGACCTAACACTGATTGTGCCTGGACCAACACTATACTCCACTGTGACCTAACACTGCTTGTGCCTGGACCAACACTATACTCCACTGTGACCTAACACTGCTTGTGCCTGGACCAACACTATACTCCACTGTGACCTAACACTGCTTGTGCCTGGACCAACACTATACTCCACTGTGACCAAACACTGCTTGTGCCTGGACCAACACTATACTCCACTGTGACCTAACACTGCTTGTGCCTGGACCAGCACTATACTCCACTGTGACCTAACACTGCTTGTGCCTGGACCAGCACTATACTCCACTGTGACCTAACACTGCTTGTGCCTGGACCAGCACTATACTCCACTGTGACCTAACACTGCTTGTGCCTGGACCAGCACTATACTCCACTGTGACCTAACACTGCTTGTGCCTGGACCAACACTATACTCTGCTGTGACCTAACACTGCTTGTTCCTGGACCAGCACTATACTCCACTGTGACCTAACACTGCTTGTGCCTGGACCAGCACTATACTCCGCTGTGACCTAACACTGCTTGTGCCTGGACCAACACTATACTCTGCTGTGACCTAACACTGCTTGTGCCTGGACCAGCACTATACTCTGCTGTGACCTAACACTGCTTGTTCCTGGACCAGCACTATACTCCACTGTGACCTAACACTGCTTGTGCCTGGACCAGCACTATACTCCGCTGTGCCCTAACACTGATTGTAATTGGACCAGCACTATACTCTGCTGTGCCCTAACACTGCTTGTGTCTGGACCAATACTATACTCCACTGTGACCTAACACTGCTTGTTCCTGGACCAACACTATACTCCACTGTGACCTAACACTGGCCCTCATTCCGAGTTGATCGGTCGCAAGGCGAATTTAGCAGAGTTACACACGCTAAGCCTACGCCTACTGGGAGTGAATCTTAGCTTCTTAAAATTGCGACCGATGTATGCGCAATATTGCGATTACTAACTACTTAGCAGTTTCAGAGTAGCTCCAGACTTACTCTGCCTGTGCGATCAGTTCAGTGCTTGTCGTTCCTGGTTGACGTCACAAACACACCCAGCGTTCGCCCAGGCACTCCCACCGTTTCCCCGGCCACTCCTGCGTTTTTTCCGGAAACGGTAGCGTTTTCAGCCACACGCCCCTGAAACGCCGTGTTTCCGCCCAGTAACACCCATTTCCTGTCAATCACATTACGATCGCCGGAGCGAAGAAAAAGACGTGAGTAAAATTACTTTCTTCATAGTAAAGTTACTTGGCGCAGTCGCAGTGCGAACATTGCGCATGCGTACTAAGCGGATTTTCACTGCGATGCGATGAAAAATACCGAGCGAACAACTCGGAATGAGGGCCACTGCTTGTTCCTGGACCAACACTATACTCCACTGTGACCTAACACTGCTTGTTCCTGGACCAACACTATACTCCACTGTGACCTAACACTGCTTGTTCCTGGACCAACACTATACTCCACTGTGACCTAACACTGCTTGTTCCTGGACTAACACTATTCTCAGCTGAACCAAGCCTGGACCAGCACTATACTCCGCTGTGACCTAACACTGCTTGTGCCTGGACCAACACTATACTCCGCTGTGACCTAACACTGCTTGTGCCTGGACCAACACTATACTCCGCTGTGACCTAACACTGCTTGTGCCTGGACCAACACTATACTCCGCTGTGACCTAACACTGCTTGTGCCTGGACCAACACTATACTCCACTGTGACCTAACACTGCTTGTGCCTGGACCAACACTATACTCCACTGTGACCTAACACTGCTTGTGCCTGGACCAACACTATACTCCACTGTGACCTAACACTGCTTGTTCCTGGACCAGCACTATACTCCACTGTGACCTAACACTGCTTGTTCCTGGACCAGCACTATACTCCACTGTGACCTAACACTGCTTGTGCCTGGACCAACACTATACTCCACTGTGACCTAACACTGCTTGTGCCTGGACCAACACTATACTCCACTGTGACCTAACACTGCTTGTGCCTGGACCAACACTATACTCCGCTGTGACCTAACACTGCTTGTGCCTGGACCAACACTATACTCCGCTTTGACCTAACACTGCTTGTGCCTGGACCAACACTATACTCCGCTGTGACCTAACACTGCTTGTGCCTGGACCAACACTATACTCCGCTTTGACCTAACACTGCTTGTGCCTGGACCAACACTATACTCTGCTGTGACCTAACACTGCTTGTGCCTGGACCAGCACTATACTCCGCTGTGACCTAACACTGCTTGTGCCTGGACCAACACTATTATCAGCTGTGACCTAACACTGCTTGTGCCTGGACCAACACTATACTCCACTGTGACCTAACACTGCTTGTGCCTGGACCAACACTATACTCTGCTGTGCCCTAACACTGCTTGTGCCTGGACCAGCACTATACTCCGCTGTGACCTAACACTGCATGTGCCTGGACCAGCACTATACTCCACTGTGACCTAACACTGCTTGTGCCTGGACCAGCACTATACTCCACTGTGACCTAACACTGCTTGTGCCTGGACCAACACTATACTCCGCTGTGACCTAACACTGCTTGTGCCTGGACCAACACTATACTCCGCTGTGACCTAACACTGCTTGTGCCTGGACCAACACTATACTCCGCTGTGACCTAACACTGCTTGTGCCTGGACCAGCACTATACTCCGCTGTGACCTAACACTGCTTGTGCCTGGACCAACACTATACTCCACTGTGACCTAACACTGCTTGTGCCTGGACCAACACTATACTCCACTGTGACCTAACACTGCTTGTTCCTGGACCAACACTATTATCAGCTGTGACCTAACACTGCTTGTGCCTGGACCAACACTATACTCCACTGTGACCTAACACTGCTTGTGCCTGGACCAACACTATACTCTGCTGTGCCCTAACACTGCTTGTGCCTGGACCAGCACTATACTCCGCTGTGACCTAACACTGCATGTGCCTGGACCAGCACTATACTCCACTGTGACCTAACACTGCTTGTGCCTGGACCAGCACTATACTCCACTGTGACCTAACACTGCTTGTGCCTGGATCAACACTATACTCCACTGTAACCTAACACTGCTTGTGCCTGGACCAACACTATATTCTGTTGTGACCTAACACTGCTTGTGCCTGGACTAGCACTATACTCCGCTGTGACCTAACACTGCTTGTGCCTGGACCAGCACTATACTCCACTGTGACCTAACACTGCTTGTGCCTGGACCAGCACTATACTCCACTGTGACCTAACACTGCTTGTGCCTGGACTAGCACTATACTCCGCTGTGACCTAACACTGCTTGTGCCTGGACTAGCACTATACTCCGCTGTGACCTAACACTGCTTGTGCCTGGACCAACACTATACTCTACTGTAACCTAACACTGCTTGTGCCTGGACCAACACTATACTTCACTGTGACCTAACACTGCTTGTGCCTGGACCAGCACTATACTCCGCTGTGACCTAACACTGCTTGTGCCTGGACCAACACTATACTCCGCTGTGACCTAACACTGCTTGTGCCTGGACTAGCACTATACTCTGCTGTGACCTAACACTGCTTGTGCCTGGACCAACGCTATACTCCACTGTGACCTAACACTGCTTGTGCCTGGACCAGCACTATACTCCACTGTAACCTAACACTGCTTGTGCCTGGACCAACACTATACTCCGCTGTGACCTAACACTGCTTGTGCCTGGACCAACACTATACTCCGCTGTGACCTAACACTGATTGTGCCTGGACCAGCACTATACTCCGCTATGACCTAACACTGCTTGTGCCTGGACTAGCACTATACTCCACTGTGACCTAACACTGCTTGTGCCTGGACTAGCACTATACTCTGCTGTGACCTAACACTGCTTGTGCCTGGACCAACACTATACTCCACTGTGACCTAACACTGCTTGTGCCTGGACCAGCACTATACTCCACTGTGACCTAACACTGCTTGTGCCTGGACAAGCACTATACTCCACTGTGACCTAACACTGCTTGTGCCTGGACCAACACTATACTCCACTGTGACCTAACACTGCTTGTGCCTGGACCAGCACTATACTCCACTGTGACCTAACACTGCTTGTGCCTGGACCAGCACTATACTCCACTGTGACCTAACACTGCTTGTGCCTGGACCAGCACTATACTCCACTGTGACCTAACACTGCTTGTGCCTGGACCAGCACTATACTCCACTGTGACCTAACACTGCTTGTGCCTGGACCAACACTATACTCCACTGTGACCTAACACTGCTTGTTCCTGGACTAACACTATACTCAGCTGTGACCTAACACAGCTTTTTCCTGGACCAGCACTATACTCCACTGTGACCTAACACTGCTTGTGCCTGGACTAGCAGTATACACTGCTGTGACCTAAGACTACTTGTGCCTGGACCAACACTATACTCCGCTGTGACCTAACACTGCTTGTTCCTGGACTAACACTATTCTCAGCTGTGACCTAACACGGCTTGTTCCTGGACCAACACTA
Organism: Pseudophryne corroboree; assembly: GCF_028390025.1. Taxonomy (NCBI): domain Eukaryota; kingdom Metazoa; phylum Chordata; class Amphibia; order Anura; family Myobatrachidae; genus Pseudophryne; species Pseudophryne corroboree. Next base: position 54,779,456 of record NC_086448.1, read on the forward strand.
TACTCCGCTGTGACCTAACACTGCTTGTGCCTGGACCAACACTATACTCCGCTGTGACCTAACACTGATTGTGCCTGGACCAGCACTATACTCCGCTGTGAACTAACACTGCTTGTGCCTGGACCAACACTATTCTCAGCTGTGACCTAACACTGCTTGTGCCTGGACCAGCACTATTCTCAGCTGTGACCTAACACTGCTTGTGCCTGGACCAACACTATTCTCAGCTGTGACCTAACACTGCTTGTGTCTGGACCAATACTATACTCCACTGTGACCTAACACTGCTTGTTCCTGGACCAACACTATTCTCAGCTGTGACCTAACACTGCTTGTGTCTGGACCAGCACTATACTCCACTGTGACCTAACACTGCTTGTTCCTGGACCAACACTATACTCCACTGTGACCTAACACTGCTTGTTCCTGGACCAACACTATTCTCAGCTGTGACCTAACACTGCTTGTGCCTGGACCAGCACTATACTCCACTGTGACCTAACACTGCTTGTGCCTGGACCAGCACTATACTCCGCTGTGACCTAACACTGCTTGTGCCTGGACCAGCACTATACTCCGCTGTGACCTAACACTGCTTGTTCCTGGACCAACACTATACTCCGCTGTGACCTAACACTGCTTGTGCCTGGACCAACACTATTCTCAGCTGTGACCTAACACTGCTTGTGTCTGGACCAATACTATACTCCACTGTGACCTAACACTGCTTGTGCCTGGACCAACACTATACTCCACTGTGACCTAACACTGCTTGTTCCTGGACCAACACTATACTCCGCTATAACCTAACACTGCTTGTGCCTGGACTAACACTATACTCAGCTGTGACCTAACACAGCTTTTTCCTGGACCAGCACTATACTCCACTGTGACCTAACACTGCTTGTGCCTGGACTAGCAGTATACACTGCTGTGACCTAAGACTACTTGTGCCTGGACCAACACTATACTCCGCTGTGACCTAACACTGCTTGTTCCTGGACTAACACTATTCTCAGCTGTGACCTAACACGGCTTGTTCCTGGACCAACACTATACTCCGCTGTGACCTAACACTGCTTGTGCCTGGACCAACACTATACTCCGCTGTGACCTAACACTGATTGTGCCTGGACCAGCACTATACTCCGCTGTGAACTAACACTGCTTGTGCCTGGACCAACACTATTCTCAGCTGTGACCTAACACTGCTTGTGCCTGGACCAGCACTATGCTCCACTGTGACCTAACACTGCTTGTTCCTGGACCAACACTATACTCCACTGTGACCTAACACTGCTTGTTCCTGGACCAACACTATTCTCAGCTGTGACCTAACACTGCTTGTGTCTGGACCAATACTATACTCCACTGTGACCTAACACTGCTTGTTCCTGGACCAACACTATTCTCAGCTGTGACCTAACACTGCTTGTGTCTGGACCATCACTATACTCCACTGTGACCTAACACTGCTTGTTCCTGGACCAACACTATACTCCACTGTGACCTAACACTGCTTGTTCCTGGACCAACACTATTCTCAGCTGTGACCTAACACTGCTTGTGCCTGGACCAGCACTATACTCCACTGTGACCTAACACTGCTTGTGCCTGGACCAGCACTATACTCCGCTGTGACCTAACACTGCTTGTGCCTGGACCAGCACTATACTCCGCTGTGACCTAACACTGCTTGTTCCTGGACCAACACTATACTCCGCTGTGACCTAACACTGCTTGTGCCTGGACCAACACTATTCTCAGCTGTGACCTAACACTGCTTGTGTCTGGACCAATACTATACTCCACTGTGACCTAACACTGCTTGTGCCTGGACCAACACTATACTCCACTGTGACCTAACACTGCTTGTTCCTGGACCAACACTATACTCCACTGTGACCTAACACTGCTTGTTCCTGGACCAACACTATTCTCAGCTGTGACCTAACACTGCTTGTGCCTGGACCAGCACTATACTCCGCTGTGACCTAACACTGCTTGTGCCTGGACCAGCACTATACTCCGCTGTGACCTAACACTGCTTGTGCCTGGACCAACACTATACTCCGCTGTGACCTAACACTGATTGTGCCTGGACCAGCACTATACTCCGCTGTGAACTAACACTGCTTGTGCCTGGACCAACACTGTACTCTGCTGTGACAAAGGGAAGGGGTAAAACCACTTTGTTTGAAAGTGTGGAATTATCTTTTTAAAAGGCAGTAGGCCTCATTTATGATTCATGAACTTTCAAAATATCTGCGGGTGCACCTAGATTTCCACCTCAGGTCTCGAGTCTGCAGGGACCTCACTCCTTACACCAGCTCCCAGTCAGTAACAAGCTAATACTATTAATCCCAACTGCAATATTCTGGTGCTATATAAATCATTTTATATATATATTTGTAGTTATTTAGTTCAGTTCCTCTTTATAAAATGTATAACAAAACAGCAATAAAACGGGACTGGGTAATAAGACAGACAGAGGGGATACAGTTGTTAGGTCGACACAGCTTAGGTCGACCACTGAAGGTCGACATGCATTAGGTCAAAAGGTCGACATGGTTTTCACTTTTTTTTTTGTAGACTTTTTCATACTTGACGATCCACATGGACTACAACTGGGAACGGTAACCTTGCCCGAAACATGGCGAGTGAAGCGAGCCATGCGAGGGGACACGGTGCACTAATTGGGTTTCCCCGTCACTTTACGAAGAAAACAACACCAAAAATAGTCCAAAAACCCATGTCGACCTTTTGACCTGTCGACCTAGTACAAGTCGACCTAATGACTATGTAGACCTATTGCCCCTGTTGACCTAATGCATGTCGACCTTCCATGGTCGACCTAATGACTGTCGACCTAAGTTGATTCGACCCAACGACCCATACCCAGACAGAGAAGTCAGAGGGTCCTGCTCACAAGCTTGCAGTCGGTAGTGAAACAGAAGTTTGATACATTAGGATAAATGATACATATTGCATACTGACCCAGCCATAATAAAATCGTAAAAAGTTCTTGGCGGGCTATATGATATAGTCACACCATAATGTTGGGTTGAGTGTAGAAAGAGAACACATGTAACTTTTGTGTGAACTGTGTATTACAGGTGGCACTTTTATGGTCATGTTTCTACGGGTGGTCTTCAGTATGCCGGCGGTCGGGCTCCCGGCGCTCAGTATACCGGCGCCGGGAGCCCGACAGCCGGCATACCGACACTTATTCTCCCTCGTGGGGGTCCATGACCCCCCTGGAGGGAGAATAAAATAGTGTGGCGCGCGTAGCGCGCCACCGTGCCCGTAGCGTGGCGAGCGCAGCGAGCCCGCAAGGGGCTCATTTGCGCTCGCCACACTGTCGGTAAGCCGGCGGTCAGGCTCCCGGCGCCGGTATGCTGGTCGCCGGGAGCCCGGCCGCCGGCATATCGTAGTGAACCCTGTTTCTACTACATTGATCAAAAGTAAACCTAAAAGTATGTTGCATCAGAAACACTCCTAGTAATGTAACTTCTCCATGCTATTAAAATAACTTAATTTGCAAAATGAAATCTCGTTCTGCATGTGGCTGAGTAAGTGCTCCCTATTTAGCCTTCAGATGACATATAATGACATAAATCTTCCCATTCCAAACAGCAAAAACTTCTCCTTCATAGGCTCAGCCACTATGGCTCAAAAATCCACACATTTACCACCTCATGAATAGATGCATGTGGCGGCACAGTGGTTAGCATTACTGCCTGTCAGTGCTGGGGTCATGGGTTTGATTTGGTGTGGAGTTTATATGCCCTCCCCTTGGTTTTTCTACAGGTGTACGGTCTAATTCTGAGTTGATCGCAGCAGCAAATTTGTTAGCAGTTGGGCAAAACCATGGCCCTCATTCCGAGTTGTTCGCTCGCTAGCTGCTTTTAGCAGTTTTGCACACACTAAGCCGCCGCCCTCTGGGAGTGAATCTTAGCTTTGCAGAATAGCGAACGAAAGATTCGCAAAATAGCGAATAGAATAGCGATCAGAAATTTCTTTGCAGTTTCTGAGTAGCTCGGGACTTACTCTGCCACTGCGATCAGTTCAGTCAGTTTCGTTCCTGGTTTGACGTCACAAACACACCCAGCGTTCGTCCAGACACTCCCCCGTTTCTCCAGCCACTCCCGCGTTTTTCCCAGAAACGGCAGCGTTTTTCCACACACTCCCATAAAACGGCCAGTTTCCGCTCAGAAACACCCACTTCCTGTCAATCACACTCCGATCACCAGAACGAAGAAATTTCTTCGTTAAGCCGTGAGTAAAATACCAAACTTCTTAGCAAATTTACTTGGCGCAGGCGCGGTGCGAACATTGCGCATGCGCAGTTTGCGGAAAATCGCTGCAAAGCGAAGAAAAATAACGAGCGAACAACTCGGAATGAGGGCCCATGTGCACTGCAGGGGAGGGCAGATGTAACATGTGCAGAGAGAGTTAGATTTGGGTGGGGTGTGTTCAAACTATCTAAATTGCAGTGTAAAAATAAAGCAGCCAGTATTTACCCTGCACAGAAACAAAATAACCCACCCAAATCTAACTCTCTCTGCAAATGTTATATATGCTCCCCTGCAGTGCACATGGTTTTGCCCAATTGCTAACAAACTTGCTGCTGCGATCAACTCAGAATTACCCCCATCATCTCCAGTGCAACATGGACTGACGTCAGTGATATAATATTTTCTATGTAGTGCTGAATAATATGGTGTCACTACATAAATAGCCATTATTTATAATAATATATGGACTATTTTTTGGGGGTAAACTTTATTAACCATCTTATCTTCACAAATCTGTTCCTTTAAATATACTGTTTACCCAGTCACTTCTCTGGCTTATTCTTGTGGAGAGGAATTGATTTTTGCAGAGATCATTAGAAAGCAGAGAGGATCCTGGAAGCTTATTGAAGCAGAGCTGTACATGAATAATTAAGAGTTGCTGGCAGGCCTACCAGCACACACAACTGAGGGCAATCGCTGTGTAGAAAGTACAAGTACTGAGTAAACACATCGATTTTGCATCTGAAATCAATCAATGGCTCTGTCAGGAGTTTCACAAACACTTTGTCTGTCGAGATCTTTTTCAAAACTACACTGCAGCCCTTTTCTTCCTGTGACGGTGATGTTACATTCAGTCTATAGGACGTAAAGCTTTTTTAATTTGTAAGAACATTTTTTGTTGCCCCCCCCCCCCCCACACACACACACACTTTTAATCACCCCAGCACGCTATATTTAAATATGAGGTATAGATGTATCCACATGCACCTATAATCAAATTGTGCCAAATACAACTGCTTGGCGCGCCACAAACTGTGAGACTAGGCGTGCAATGTGCCTTGCCACAAACTCCCCCCCCCCCCATCCCCACAAAATATAAGTCTTAGGGGGAGATGTACTAAACAATGAATGAAAAGAGTGGAGAAGTTACCCATGGCAACCAATCAGCATTGAAGTTACACTTAACTTGCATAATATTTATACAGAGCTGCTGATTGGTTGCAAACTTATCCACTGGCTCACTTCTCCACTCTTATCACTGCTTAAGACGACCCCCCTACACCCCCTCTTCCCCCCAGTCACATTTCTAATGTGACAAAAGTACACGGTTAATGGATTTTCTCTGACGTCCTAGTGGATGCTGGGAACTCCGAAAGGACCATGGGGAATAGCGGCTCCGCAGGAGACTGGGCACAAAAGTAAAAGCTTTAAGACTAGCTGGTGTGCACTGGCTCCTCCCCCTATGACCCTCCTCCAAGCCTCAGTTAGATTTTTGTGCCCGAACGAGAAGGGTGCAATCTAGGTGGCTCTCCTGAGCTGCTTAGAGTAAAAGTTTAAATTCGTTTTTTTATTTTCAGTGAGTCCTGCTGGCAACAAGCTCACTGCATCGAGGGACTAAGGGGAGAAGAAGCGAACTCACCTGCGTGCAGAGTGGATTGGGCTTCTTAGGCTACTGGACATTAGCTCCAGAGGGACGATCACAGGCCCAGCCATGGATGGGTCCCAGAGCCGCGCCGCCGTCCCCCTTACAGAGCCAGAAGAGCAGAAGAGGTCCGGAAAATCGGCGGCAGAAGACGTCCTGTCTTCAATAAGGTAGCGCACAGCACCGCAGCTGTGCGCCATTGCTCTCAGCACACTTCACACTCCGGTCACTGAGGGTGCAGGGCGCTGGGAGGGGGGCGCCCTGAGACGCAATAAAAATACCTTATATGGCAAAAAAATACATCACATATAGCTCCTGGGCTATATGGATGCATTTAACCCCTGCCAGGATACATAGAAAAACGGGAGATAAGGCCGCCGATAAGGGGGCGGAGCCTATCTCCTCAGCACACTGGCGCCATTTTCCCTCACAGCTCCGTTGGAGGGAAGCTCCCTGGCTCTCCCCTGCAGTCACTACACTACAGAAAGGGTTAAAAAAGAGAGGGGGGCACTAATTAGGCGCAGTATAAACAATACAGCAGCTATAAGGGGAAAAACACTTATATAAGGTTATCCCTGTATATATATAGCGCTCTGGTGTGTGCTGGCAAACTCTCCCTCTGTCTCCCCAAAGGGCTAGTGGGGTCCTGTCCTCTATCAGAGCATTCCCTGTGTGTGTGCTTGTATGTCGGTACGTTTGTGTCGACATGTATGAGGAGAAAAATGATGTGGAGACGGAGCAGATTGCCTGTAATAGTGATGTCACCCCCTAGGGGGTCGACACCTGAGTAGATGAACTGTTGGAAGGAATTACGTGACAGTGTCAGCTCTGTATAAAAGACAGTGGTTGACATGAGACAGCCGGCTACTCAGCTTGTGCCTGTCCAGACGTCTCATAGGCTGTCAGGGGCTCTAAAGCGCCCGTTACCTCAGATGGCAGATATAGACGCCGACACGGATACTGACTCCAGTGTCGACGGTGAAGAGACAAATGTGACTTCCAGTAGGGCCACACATTACATGATTGAGGCAATGAAAAATGTTTTACACATTTCTGATAATACAAGTACCACCAAAAAAGGGGTATTATGTTCGGTGAGGAAAAACTACCTGTAGTTTTCCTGAATCTGAGAAATTAAATGAGGTGTGTGATGATGCGTGGGTTTCCCCCGATAACAACTGATAATTTCTAAAATGTTATTGGCATTATATCCTTCCCCGCCAGAGGTTAGGGTGCGTTGGGAAACACCCCCTAGGGTGGATAAAGCGCTCACACGCTTGTAAGGGCTCTACCCTCTCCTGAGATGGCCGCCCTTAAGGATCCTGCTGATAGAAAGCAGGAGGGTATCCTAAAATGTATTTACACACATACTGGTGTTATACTGCGACCAGCAATCGCCTCAGCCTGGACGTGCAGTGCTGGGTTGGCATGGTCGGATTCCCTGACTGAAACCTATAGAGCATTTAAAAGATGCATTTCTATATATGCGTGATGCACAGCGGAATATTTGCCGACTGGCATCAAGTCTAAGTGCGTTGTCCATTTCTACCAGTAGAGGGTTATGGACACGACAGTGGTCAGGTGATGCGGATTTCAAACGGCCTTTGGAAGTATTGCCTTATTAAGGAGAGGAGTTATTTGGGGTCGGTCTTTCAGACCTGGTGGCCACGGCAACAGCTGGGAAATCCACGTTTGTACCCCAGGTCGCCTCTCAACATGAGAAGACGCCGTATTATCAGGCGCAGTCTTTTCGTGGACAAGCGGGCAAAAGGTTCCTCATTTCTGCCCCGTGACAGAGGGAGAGGAAAAAGGCTGCAGAAATCAGCCAGTTCCCAGGAACAGAAACCCTTTCCCGCCTCTGCCAAGCCCTCAGTATGACGCTGGGGCTTTACAAGCAGAATCAGGCACGGTGGGGGGCCCGTCTCAATGAATTTCAGCGCGCAGTGGGCTCACTCGCAAGTAGACCCCTGGATCCTTCAGGTGATATCTCAGGGGTACAAATTGGAATTCGAGACGTCTCCCCCTCGCCGTTTCCTAAAGTCGGCTTTACCGATGTCTCCTTCTGACAGGGAGACAGTTTTGGAAGCCATTCACAAGCTGTATTCCCAGCAGGTGATAATCATGGTACCCCTCCTGCAACAGGGAACGGGGTATTATTCCACACTGTTGTGGTACCGAAGCCGGACGGCTCGGTGAGACCGATTCTAAATCTAAAATCTTTGAACACTTACATACAGAGGTTCAAATTCAAGATTGAGTCACTCAGAGCAGTGATTGCGAACCTGGAAGAAGGGGACTACAACCCAGAAATCTTCCACATGATTATAAACCGTTGGGAAAAACTCGACAGGTATTGCGCCAGGTCAAGGGACCCTCAGGCAATAGCTGTAGACGCTCTGGTAACACCGTGGGTGTACCAGTCAGTGTATGTGTTCCCTCATCTGCCTCTCATACCCAAGATACTGAGATTGATAAGATGGAGAGGAGTAAGCATTATATTCGTGGCTCCGGATTAGCCAAGGAGGACTTGGTAACCGGAACTTCAAAAGATGCTCACGGAGGATCCGTGGACTCTACCTCTAAGAAGGGACCTGCTTCAGCAAGGACCCTGTCTGTTCCAAGACTTACCGCGACTGCATTTGACGGCATGGCGGTTGAACGCCGGATCCTGAAGGAAAAAAGGCATTCCGGATGAGGTCATCCCTATCCTGATCAAAGCCAGGAAGGATGTAACCGCAAAACATTATCACCGCATTTGGCAAAAATATGTTGCGTGGTGCGAAGCCAGTAAGGCCCGACGGAGGAAATTCAACTGGGTCGATTCCTACATTTCCTGCAAACAGGAGTGTCTATGGGCCTGAAATTGGGGTCCATTAAGGTTCAAATTTCGGCCCTGTCAATTTTCTTCCAAAAAGAACTAGCTTCAGTCCCTGAAGTTCAGACGTTGTAAAAGGGGTACTGCATATACAGCCTCCTTTTGTGCCTCCAGTGGCACCTTGGGATCTCAATGTAGTTTTTGGGTTCCAAAAAGTCACATTGGTTTGAACCACTTAAATCTGTGGAGTTAAAATATCTCACATGGAAAGTGGTCATGCTGTTGGCCCTGGCCTGGGCCAGGCGCGTGTCAGAATTGGCGGCTTTATCCTGAAAAATCCCTTATCTGATTTTCCATTCGGACAGGGCGGAATTGAGGACTCGTCCTCAGTTTCTCCCTAAGGTGGTTTCAGCGTTTCACCTGAACCAACCTATTGTGGTGCCTGCGGCTACTAGGGACTTGGAGGACTCCAAGTTGCTAGACGTTGTCAGGGCCCTGAAAATATATGTTTCCAGGACGGCTGGAGTCAGAAAATCTGACTCGCTGTTTATCCTGTATGCACCCAACAAGCTGGGTGCTCCTGCTTCTAAGCAGACTATTGCTCGTTGGAATTGTAGTACAATTCAGCTTGCACATTCTGTGGCAGGCCTGCCACAGCCAAAAATCTGTAAATGCCCACTCCACAAGGAAGATGGGCTCATCTTGGGCGGCTGCCCGAGGGGTCTCGGCTTTACAACTTTGCCGAGCAGCTACTTGGTCAGGAGCAAATACGTTTGTAAAATTCTACAAAATTGATACCCTGGCTGAGGAGGACCTGGAGTTCTCTCATTTGGTGCTGCAGAGTCATCCGCACTCTCCCGCCCGTTTGGGAGCTTTGGTATAATCCCCATGGTCCTTACGGAGTTCCCAGCATCCACTAGGACGTCAGAGAAAATAAGAATTTACTTACCGATAATTCTATTTCTCATAGTCCGTAGTGGATGCTGGGCGCCCATCCCAAGTGCGGATTGTCTGCAATACTTGTACATAGTTACAAAAATCGGGTTATTATTGTTGTGAGCCATCTTTTCAGAGGCTCCTCTGTTATCATGCTGTTAACTGGGTTCAGATCACAGGTTATACGGTGTGATTGGTGTGGCTGGTATGAGTCTTACCCGGGATTCAAAATCCTTCCTTATTGTGTACGCTCGTCCGGGCACAGTATCCTAACTGAGGCTTGGAGGAGGGTCATAGGGGGAGGAGCCAGTGCACACCAGGTAGTCCTAAAGCTTTACTTTTGTGCCCAGTCTCCTGCGGAGCCGCTATTCCCCATGGTCCTTTCGGAGTTCCCAGCATCCACTACGGACTATGAGAAATAGAATTATCGGTAAGTAAATTCTTATTTTTTTTCTAAAAGTACACGGTTACCCTGGACACTGGCATTGGATGCAGCTGCTGCTGTGACTTAAAGGCTAACCTGGGTAAAGAGGCAAACCCAGTGGCTGCCACCATCAGAGGAAGAATGACATAAGGGCGAGATGTACTGAGCAGTGAAAAGAGTGGAGAAGTTGCCCATGGCAACCAATAAGCTACTCTGTATAATTTTATAGTATGCACATTATAAATGTTACTTCAGTGCTGATTGGTTGCCATGGGCAACTTCTCCACTGGCTCACTTCTCTGCTCTTATCACTGTTTAGTACATCTTCCCCACAACTACTAAGGAGACGTTCCTAGCTAGGGATGCATACCTCCCAACTGCCCCGATTTTCACTGGACTGTCCTGTTTTTTGGGTACTGTCCCGCTGTCCCACCCGCGGGCCGCAGTGTCCCGCGGTGGGTGGAGGGGCAGTAGGGTGGCTCCTGTAGTCTGCCTAGCAGAGCAGCGGTGAATAGACAGGGGGAGAGGGGGCATACCAGCAGCTCACAGAGCGCTGGGCATACCCCGCAGTGACTAAATACGGGGGCGTGGCTCACAATCGCGGTACTCCTGCCAAGCCACGCCCCTTTCCTATAGGCCATGCCCCCTTTCGCCGCACCAGCAAGTCCCTCTTTTCCTTCTCCCAATGTTGGGAGGTATGGGGATTGCCATCAGGGGGTTATCCATCGATGGTACCACTGATGGATAACCTTGATGGTGTAAATTCATAAGGGAACCATCGATGGTTTCAGCAACCGATGGTAACCCCTACTTTAATATTCAGTGAGTTGTGAGCCAATCAGGACCTGGGGTGTGGCTTCACGGATGTCAGTGGGCGGGGCTATGCTCCATGTCCCAACACCCTGGAGAAAAAATTAATATATTTGATAGCTCTGTATAATTAATGGCGGGAAACCATCTGGTTCTCCCCCATCGATGGTAAAAGTAGTTACCATTGGTCATAGACCATCAATGATTTCAAATCATCGATAGTTGATGGCCATCCCTACTGTGAGCTTCTTTTTCAAATAGTGTTCCCAGCAACAGGATGCTGACTGTTCATGTACTGGTGCAAGGACTGCTTGCCACTGAATGTCAAACGAGATCACATTTAACAAGCAGTGTCACTGGTGTTTTACTAATGCCAGTGGGTTACCAGCCTTTATCAGTGATTTTGAATATGAGATGGCTGTAACAGAAATATGGCAGCATGCGCAAAGCAACTTCAGAATGAGGTTCTAAAGCTGCCTAGAAATGCTATGTCTAATAACTAAATAACTGTCATTGCAGAGATTTTAATGGCTGCCATAAAAGCTCAGCTCAGAAGACTACTATGAAAATGTGTTTTATAACGCAAGAAAGCTTTTGTAAAGCCATAGTTATATCACAATGAGTCACAGCTCATACACTCGTGTCATCACTACAATTACTGAATCATGCATTTAATGCTTTCTTTTTTATCTCTATTCAATTGCTGAATCCTCTTTTTAGTTTTGTTATTTTAACTTGGGCAGGCGAATCGTCTTGCTGTTCGGCAGTCGTACTGGTTGAGCTGCCACTTACTCCTCAGGTCTGCATTTTGTCCAATATAAAATACTTTAATTCTAACCAGCACCACACATTTTCCTTACCTGGATTCAGGAGTTAATAAGATCTATTTGGCACTTCCCCTCCTGACCAGATAGGGAATGAGGCACAATGGGAGTTTGGTGCAAGAAATACTGCCCCCCTGAGGAGAACACATGTGCTACATTTGTCACGTGCCCTTGGAATTTAGAGATGAGCGGATTCGGTTTTACTCGGATTTACTCAGTTCTCAAAACGGCATCTGATTGGCTATCCAAAACACGTGACATCCGTGAGCCAATAAGATGCCGTTTTGAGAACCGAGTAAAACCGAATCCGCTCATCTCTAGAATTAAGTGATCGCTAAAGTCTATGGTTGCAGGGCCGCCAACAGTGGGGTACTGAGGGGTCAGCTGTCCTGGGCCCGGCCTCTCTGATAAAGAGGGAAGGGCCCAGGCCGCCGTCCACCCGCCACTGCCCGCCCCCATCTGTCCCTGTCCGTGCCCGTCCGTCCGCCAGCCATCCACCATAATTTAAAATTGTCCCGCCCAAAAGGGGCATTACTGTGTGGGGCACAACTGTGGGGGCATTATATGGTGCCAGGGGCATTACTGTGGTGACAATTCTGATGGCAGCCCTGTATGGCTGAATACACTGTACCAATCAGATTTGTTGCTGAACTGGACGCTGCAGACGTTTGCTGCCACGTTGGGAGCCCTGATGTGGGACCTTAAAAAATAGAAATAAATTGCATTCAATAATTTTATCTGACTGAAGCATTTGTAACGGCTCATCTGTGTGATACTTTTCTCTGACCAAGCCTAATGCAGTGGGGCAATGCTAGTTACGAGTGAGCTGTACTCCAAAAATAATGTGCCATTGAGATGCTCTGTACCTTATAACTTTGTTTTATGAAACTGTTATCCTTATACAGACGCTTGTGTGAGTGACAAAACACGAATGTGTCTTATCTTCATTTTATGTTTTTAGCTCGCCAAACACTGACACCGCTTCCAGTGGGAAGAGATACGAGCTCACCCACTCAGCTGCATCGCTCCGTCTTGTCACCATTAGATGTTCTGTACAGGCAAACAGGGGGGTGGGGGAACCCAGCACAGAACTGAGTGGGATTTTTTGCATAGTTTTTTATTTCATATACTTTTATTGGATTTTACCATCGATACGTAGCCACGAAAACAAAAGTTTAGTTGATCCATGTTTATTGGTGAACTTTTGACCATTTTGTATTTTGATATACCGTATGATGGTTTGTTATTACAGTTATGTAATTTTCTTATATATAATGTTTTTTGTTTTTTTTTTGGGGGGGGGGGGTTATTTTAGACTTACTATTATTTTGATAAATAGGTTCTCCAAAATGCAAGCCTTGCTATTGCCGCAGGCAATTTATATCTCTTACAATAATAATAAAAAATAAACAGGCCAGTCATAGGGGTATATTTACTAGAGATTATAAAAATGAAAAGTGTTGGTGTTGCCCATAGCAACCAAATGCTGTCTTATTTTCTAGGATGCAATAGAGAAATGATAGACAGAATCTGATTGATTGCTGTGAGCAACATCACATTTTTTTATTTTTAGAAGCTTTAGGGGTATATTTACTAAGCAGTGTTAAGAGCGGAGAAGTGAGCCAGTGGAGAAGTTGCCCATGGCAACCAATCAGCGCTGAAGTAACATCTATAATTTGCATACTATAAAATGATACAGAGCTGCTGATTGGTTGATGGGGAAATTTCTCCACTGGCTCACTTCTCCTCTCTTATCACTGCTTAGTATATGTACCCCTTAGTAGATTGACCCCATAGACTCAGTTACCCTTAGCATGCATTGTAATGGGTATCCCGGTCTTCAGAGTGGAGCCCCCCCCCCCGCCCCCCGTCCTTCTCTGATTGCAGCACCTTCCTTCGCAGTTACATCAGAACTAGGTCGTGGCTGAACTTCAGGGAATATAATTACCCTGTCCGGTCAGTAGCTGGAACAGTCAGCAGATGGCTATTATGGATTGCTGGAATTTCAGCTTTGTGCCATGGACATACTAAAACAGGGAATCTTGTTTGTAGCAGATAATTCAGGACATTGGGGCACAGGGCTAGTCCACCCTCATGTCTGGCTCTGCCCCCCACCCCCACATGTGCAGAAGCATCGCACAGCGGCAATGGTTTTGCACCCAGCGAATAGCTCCATACTAGCGCAGCTCCTGTGTGCTGGCATGCGGCTACCCACCACGTTCTGGGCCACCGCGCCCTGCCCTCACAACGGTCCAGACTCACCTGTGATGTCTGGACTGCGTTCTACCAGTGGTGTTCTAAAGCCGTTGGCACGCCCCCTCCCGCCCTGCGACCGCCTCTGCCTGATTTCACATCTTTCGCATCTCACTGGGTGCGCGCGCGATCGGGTCTGAATTAGGGCCCTTGTCCAGCTCTTTTCACTTTAATAGTCTTCACGTTAGGCCAGGGATGGATTTAGGGGTGAGGGCGCCCCCTAAGCACAACAGTAAAGGCCTCATTTTATTATTTTTGTTGATTGGTTATAAGCCCCCATTTGATGATAGCCTATTTCACTGAATAATAATAAAAAGCCTCTATGACTTTTTAAAAAATATATATTCATATTATTTACTAAGTGGGATGGCTCACGGGCAGTATGTGCATGTCCAACCCATTTACACACCATTCAAGATGGCATATGGGGCCTAATTCAGACCTGATCGCATGCTACGTTTTTTCGCTGCGCTGCGATCGGGCCTGAACTGCGCATGCGTATGCACCGTAGTGCGCAGGCACGTCGAACGGGTATAAAGCGGATTGTTGCTGTGCGATGGATTTAACGAAGAATCCATTCGCATGGGCGATCGCAAGGAGATTGACAGGAAGAGGGCGTTCGTGGGTGTTTAAATGACCGTTTTCTGGGAGTGTTTGGAAAAACGCAGGCGTGTCCAAGCGTCTGCTGGGCGGGTGTCTGACGTCAATTCCGGGACCGGACAGGCTGAAGTGATCGCAGCGGCTGAGTAAGACCTGGGCTGCGCAGAGACTGCACAAACTACCCGGCTGCACATGCGATAGCACACTTACACAACTAAAATACACTCCCCTATAGGCGGCCACTGGTCTGAATTGGGCCCCTGGTACAGCACAATGGAAATATTTTGCAGTTACTGGTACTTTTTGGGCTATTGTTACCAACACAAGCATCCAAGTGCACCCCCCCCCCCCCACCCCAAACAAGTGCCGCCCCTAGGCACATGCCTAATAGGAAATTTGCCACTGCACTAGGCTCTGCCCTATTTGTGAAGGGCAACATGCGTCCTGCTCCTTTAGTGACACCTTGCTAAAATAGCCCGCTGTTGCTTTGCCGCCGACGCGTGAATAGAGGCTGTGCGCACGTGCATGGCATCTATTCACATTAAAGGGAGAGCGTGGTGAAAGCCCAGCACCTACATAGGTGCTGGGTACGCCCGCATCGGTGATGCCAACGGTTGGGGCACGCCACCATTAATGACGTTGAGGGGGTTGCCCCAATAGTGACACCGACAGGGCGGTGCCAACCCCGGCCAGCCACGCCCCCTTTTTGAGCACGCGTGCATACTGCCCCGGCACCTCTGTACCTTGCCTGCAACGCATCCTACAGGGAACACTACAAGATACTGTATATTTTTTATTGTTAAGCCATATGTCATACGTTGTTATTTGATGGTCCTAGCGTGATTTTGGCAATATCGCTGCCAGATTTAAAGCAGTAATTAGTTTTAGAGTAAAAATAGGTTGTTTTGGCTTAAAACATACTATTTTGGCAAAATCACACTGGCACCAGGAAATATTACATACGGGCCTTAGTATTTATTTTTACATTGTTGTAACATGAATCTTGTCCTGATTTGCAGATCTTGAAAGGGGAGGGTCTTAGGGGGAAGTGGAAGGGACTTTGCCTTAAACTGATTGTCAGGGACCCCAGCAGTTATCCCTGGGTTTGCACTTTGACTATGGTCAGAGACAGTAATATTAATTACCTAGACTGTACCACACTAGCGTCAGGACTGCAATCACACAGATTCCTCTAAAGGGCCCTACAAACTTGGCGGTTTCAGCGATTTTGACGACCAACAATATTATCGTTGGCCGATTTTTCATCAACGATTTTTGCATGCACACTGGACGACATCGATGGCCGATTTGGACGATATGACAGTACATTACATCTATATCGTCCAAATGGCTTGCGTGTATAAATGATGTTCGACCAACGATGAACAATTGCAGTGACGCGCATCGTTCATCGTTGATGCATACACACTGAACGATATGAACGATTAAGTCTGACAGAAGTCTGAAGAAAAGACTCCCATACCTTTTATCACCTGTGCAACCCCTCCTTAGTGTGGTCATGGTCAAGTATCTGATGATTCATGTCTTGCTTTTCTCCAAGGAACAGGACCATGTTTTTGGAGATGGTTCAGGATTATTTACCCGTAGTTCAATATTACTGTATCTATCTCCTTGTCTTGAATCTTCAAGAGAAAGGTTGTCCAGATCTGTGAATATTTGAGGCCTTGCTCTCTTAGATACTTTAGTAGCAGTAGATATGGCTCAGTTGCCTGGGACCCAGAACCTAAGGAATCTACAATGATCTTCAAACGCTGCAGATAAGCCTCCATCAGTTCTATCTTAACCAGCCAGTCCCCTGGTTCCAATGCTCATGTAGTAGACAAATAGAGTACTTGAAAGATCTCCGGTGTTTAGTGGATCAACATTTTGAAGATGTATTCTTCTCAGAACTTGGGTACTCCTCCCATACCTTTAGTCTATGCAAAATCCTGGTCAAGTTTTAAATGTATTTGCAAAAACTCCTTGAAAGTGTGGTAGGCTTCATTTTGGAGAATGCTGGATTCTACCTATCTTTCCTCATGTTGGTAATTCTAAAATGATATGCAATGTCCTTCAGTGAACAACTCCTTCACCAATAGGTATTGAGGCAAAGCCTATATAGGCCAGAAGCTTACCACTGTGTCTCCTACTGATAGTAGGGCCATTCACAAAGTTTTGCCCGTGCAGTTATTTGGTCCATTCTTCTTTCCCTAAAAATAACTTCCCTGTGACAGGTTGGACTAACCTGTTGTGTAATGCCTTATGACTTTGTTGACCATCTTAGCTGTTAAAAAGTTGTCCTTTTTTGCGGCGAAAAACCCCCCACTTCTTCTTGCTGTGCTTTTCGCAATGGTCTGAGGTAATTTTTGCAGCTTGTGATCTCCTGCCACAGCCTGGGAATTGTTTTTGCTGCTACAGATAGTTCCATGCTGTGTGCTGGCAGTCTCAGTGACTACATGGAGTCTTCTGAAATAAGTCTATTCTCTAATCACATTGGAGTCAGTAGTTTCCACCTGGCTCTACAAAAGCCAGTAATGGCAATAGCTTACCCGAGACCAACCTGTATCTTGTTTGTGCTCCATCAAATCTTTAAGTAAAATGTCATCAACCTGACCTCATTGTCTATATTTCCATGGATGTTTTCTTGGACACTCTTGTGGTTGATAGATAGATATAGATATATGTGTTCCCTCCAGGATTCCTGGCCGGCCGAGGCGCCGGGGCTGAGGGGGCACTCTATGCAGACGAGCAAAATGGGGGCTCAGCTGGCCAGTTTATTCTAAAGTACCAACCAACCAGCTCCCAACTGTCATTTTTCAAACACAGCCTGTTGCATGACAGTTAGGCGCTGATTGGCTGGTACTTTATTTCTGTGCACTTTATCTCTTTCAGTTGCTTAGTACATAGGGGTCTATTCATGAAGCAGTGAAAAGTCAGGAGAAGTGAGCCAGTGGAAAACTTGCCGATGGCAACCAATCATCTTTGAAGTAATATTTATAATTTGCATACAATAAAATTATACAGAACAGCTGATTGGTTGCCATGGGCAACTTCTCCACTGGCTCTTTTCTACACTCTTTTCACTGCTTCATGAATAGACCCCAAAGTACCAGCCAACAAGCTCCTGTGTGTTACAGGCTTGTTTGCAAAATGACAGGAGCTGGTTGGTTTTTAGTTTTTCTCTCTCCACTTTATCACTCTCCAATGCTTAGTACATCTGCCCCAAGTTCACTGATAAAAAAGTCAGCCATTTCAGTATCTCCAGAAAGCGGATTATCCAGTGTTTCCCACGTGGCCTCTCCCCTGATCCGTATTGTTCTTCCCCTGGTGTCCCCACACCATCTGTATGTCTTATACTGAGCTGCTGCCCCATTCTGCATGTTTTATATTGTCAGCTCTCCCCCACCATCTCTGTTTTGTACAATGCTCTCAATACCCCCCCCCCACACACACACACACACACACACAAGTATGATAACTTATCTCCTGCATGCTATCGTCTAGTCCAGGGGTTCTCAAACTGGGTCCTCAGGACCACACACAGTGCATGTTTTGCAGGTACACCCACAGGTGTATTAATTACTCACAGACACATTTTAAAAGGTCCGCAGGTGCAGCTAATTATTTCACTTTTGATTCTGTGAGGAGACCTGCAAAACATGCACTGTGTGGGGTCCTGAGGACCGAGTTTGAGAACCTGTGGTCTAGTCCTTCCTATGCTTCGTGGCTCCCTCCAGTCCTTCCTGCTTCCACTCCATGGCTGCTCCCACTCCATGTTTCCCTCCAGTCCTTCCTGTCTCTGCTCCACGCCTCCCTCCAGTCCTTCCTGCATCTGCTCCACTGCTCCCTACAGTCCTTCCTGCCTCCACTCCAGGGCTCCCTCCCGTCCTTCCTGCCTTCACTTCATGGCTCCCTCCAGTCCTTCCTGCCTCAGCTCCATGGCTGCTTCCGCTCCATGTTTCCCTTCAGTCCTTACTGCCTCTGCTCCACGGCTTCCTCCAGTCCTTCCTGCATCTGCTCCACTGCTCCCTCCAGTCCTTCCTGCATCTGCTCCACTGCTCCCTCCCGTCCTTCCTGCCTCCGCTCTATGGCTGCTCCCACTCCATGTTTCCCTCCAGTCCTTCCTGCCTCTGCTCCACGGCTCCCTCCAGTCCTTCCTGCATCCGCTCCGCTGCTCCCTCCAGTCCTTCCTACCTCCGCGCCAGGGCTCCCTCCCGTCCTTCCTGCCTTCACTTCATGACTCCCTCCAGTCCTTCCTGCCTCCGCTCTATGGCTGCTTCCGCTCCATGTTTCCCTCCAGTCCTTCCTTCCTCTGCTCCACGGCTTCCTCCAGTCCTTTCTGCATCCGCTCCATGACTGTTTCCACTCCATGTTTCGCTCCATTCCTTCCTGCCTCTTCTCCATGGCTTGCTCCAGTCCTTCCTGCATCTGCTCCGCTGCTCCCTCCCGTCCTTCCTGCCTCTGCTCCAGGGCTCCCTCCAGTCCTTCCTGCCTCCTCTCCATGTCTTCTTCCGCTCCATGTTTCCCTCCAGTCCTTCCTGCCTCTGCTCCATGGCTCCCTCCCGTCCTTCCTGCCTCCACTTCATGGCTCCCTCCCATCCTTCCTGCCTCCGCTCCATGGCTCCCTCCCTTCCTTCTTGCCTCCGTTCCCTGGCCTCCCCCATCCTTCCTGCCTCCACTCCATGTTTCGCTCCCGTTCTTTCTTCCCTTTCGCTCCATGGCTCCCTCCCACCCTTCCTGCATCCACTTCATGGCTCCCTCCCATCCTTCCTGCCTCCGTTCCCTGCCCCCCCTGTCCTTCCTGCCTCCGCTCCATGTTTCACTCCCGTTCTTTCTTCCCTTTCGCTCCATGGCTCCCTCCCATCCTTCCTGCCTCCACTTCATGGCTCCCTCCCGTCCTTCCTTCCTGCCTCCACTCCACGGCTCCCTCCAGTCCTTCCTGCCTCCGCTTCATTGCTCCCTCCCATCCTTCCTGCCTCCGCTCCATAACTCCCTCCAGTCCTTCCTGCCTCCGCTCCACGGCTCCTTCCCCTCCTTTCTGCCTTCACTCCACGGCTCCCTCCCACCCTTCCTGCCTTCACCCAATGGCTCCCTCCCGTCCTTCCTGCCTCCGCTCCAGGGCTCCCTCCCATCCTCCCTGTCTCCGCTCCACGGCTCCCTCCTGTCCTTTCGCTCCACGGGTCCCTCTCATCTTCAACTGACACTCCTGCAACTTCACAGAAGAGGAGGCAAATATGATCTGCATGTTTCTATTATCCACTCCCCCCCCCCCCCCCCAGTCTCTGTTTTGGACTGTGACTCAATAACCCCTTCCCATGTACCTCACACAGGAAACATTTCAGAGAACAGGGCAAGATGGCAGGAAATGCTGCAGAAGCTAGTTGCAGGTATTGTTGCAGGCAAATGAATGGAGGGTCAAGAGGCATGCCTCCCAACATGACCCTCTCCAGGAGGGACAGAATTCTCTGCTCCTGGACTTCCCTCTTAATTTATGATTGCCATCACCTGTACTGAAACACCTTTCTTATCCATTGACCTGTTCAAAACAGGTGCCGGCAATCATAAATAAGGAGAAAAGTCCAGAAGCAGAGCACTTTGACCCTCCTGGAGAGGGTCATGTTGGGAAGTATGAAGAAGTGTGATATATATTAGTCACGTTTAGGGCCTGTGGCTGAAAATGTTGAAGGACCTATTATGAGAAGTGGGGGTGTGACCAGTAATGTGTGGGTGTGGCCAATACTATGTGGGCATTTACAATCTCTACGCTACCAGCCTCAATGTCTCCCTAAACCATACTTGCCTACTCTCCCGGAAGCTGTGGGAGGCTCACATTTTTTTGGGTAGCCCCCTGCACCACCGGAAAAGTAGGCAGGTCTCCTGCATCCTGCTCGCACCCTAGTGATGCGGACAGGATGAAGAGATATACTCCCGTATTCGTGAGTCCGTGGGGTGGGGAAGGGGTGAAAATGGCTCGAATCGCGTCATTTTAGCCCCGCCCCCTTCCCGCGGACTAGCAAATAGCTGCATTTTAAAGGTGTGGGGGCGGGGCTTAATTATGTCACAGCCCGTCTCTGTCCCCCCAAAGTCTCCTGCAGCGTCTCCTTTCCGGGCTTCTCCCGGAGAGGAGATATTTAAAGTAGGCAAGTATGCCCTAAACACACAAAAATAGAAAAATTGCAGCATTTTGTGAGGAAAATAGAAATACAAATTTTAATACTTATGATTTATAACTGAGCATGGGACCAGCTGGGCTGGTGGTCATCATTATACTGTTATGACGATGGGCCTATTTTTATGTGTAGGCCTGGAGCTGTAGTTCCTTCTGCCCCATTGGTAATTTGGCCTAGATCCCAATATTCCTCAGTAGTTTCCATGATAGTGCAGTTAATTGTATATTTAGCCTTTGAGCATTTGAGATTCAAGTGCATGATTTTGTATTAAACTGTAGTTCCCACATTTTGACCATTCCTCTAGTCTACCTAGATTCTCAATCATTTGTTTTACCCCTCTCGGTGTGTCTACTCTGTTGAATACCTTTGTGTCATCTGCAAAGAGGCATACTTTCCCATCAATACCATTTGCAGCATCACCAATAAATTATATTAAATAGCACCGGTCCATGGAGGTCATTCCGAGTTGTTCGCTCGCAAGGCGATTTTAGCAGAGTTGCTCACGCTAAGCCGCCGCCTACTGGGAGTGAATCTTAGCATCTTAAAATTGCGAACGAAGTAATCGCAATATTGCGATTACTCACCTCGTAGCAGTTTCTGAGTAGCTTCAGACTTACTCGGCATCTGCGATCAGTTCAGTGCTTGTCGTCCCTGGTTTGACGTCACAAACACACCCAGCGTTCGCCCAGACACTCCTCCGTTTCTCCGGCCACTCCTGCGTTTTTTCCGGAAACGGTAGCGTTTTTTCCCACACGCCCATAAAACGGCCTGTTTCCGCCCAGTAACACCCATTTCCTGTCAATCACATTACGATCGCCAGACCGATGAAAAAGCCGTGAGTAAAATTACTAAGTGCATAGCAAATTTACTTGGCGCAGTGCGGACATTGCGCATGCGCATTAAGCGGAAAATCGCTGCGATGCGAAGATTTTTACCGAGCGAACAACTTGGAATGAGGGCCCATGTACAGATCCCCGGGGTACTCAACCTATAAGTACATTCATCGGGGTCCTGTCCACAAATGTAAAAGTAATTAGGTTTTATTTTATTTATTTTCTGAAATCTGTGTAGGTCTGGTAGACATTACTTGCCTTATATTTCCACTTAGGGTCGTGCTCCAGAATATTAGTGATATCCATCTTCCTTGGAAACTCATTTTGTGTGGAAATATAGACTGGCGGAAGCAGGGAACGGCAATGAGCCACTCCTGCGGCGCAAAATAGAGAACTGTAATAAAAGATGTATCTTCTGCTTTCTCGTTATAGTGCATGTGACCCTTTTATAGGCATTTCACAGGTCAGGGAAAATAAGAATTTACTTACCGATAATTCTATTTCTCGGAGTCCGTAGTGGATGCTGGGGTTCCTGAAAGGACCATGGGGAATAGCGGCTCCGCAGGAGACAGGGCACAAAAAAGTAAAGCTTTACTAGGTCAGGTGGTGTGCACTGGCTCCTCCCCCTATGACCCTCCTCCAGACTCCAGTTAGGTACTGTGCCCGGACGAGCATACACAATAAGGGAGGCATTTTGAATCCCGGGTAAGACTCATACCAGCCACACCAATCACACCGTACAACTTGTGATCTAAACCCAGTTAACAGTATGACAACAGAAAGGGCCTCTTAAAGATGGCTCCTTAACAATAACCCGAATTAGTTAACAATAACTATGTACAAGTATTGCAGATAATCCGCACTTGGGATGGGCGCCCAGCATCCACTACGGACTCCGAGAAATAGAATTATCGGTAAGTAAATTCTTATTTTCTCTATCGTCCTAAGTGGATGCTGGGGTTCCTGAAAGGACCATGGGGATTATACCAAAGCTCCCAAACGGGCGGGAGAGTGCGGATGACTCTGCAGCACCGAATGAGAGAACTCCAGGTCCTCCTTTGCCAGGGTATCAAATTTGTAAAATTTTACAAACGTGTTCTCCCCCGACCACGTAGCTGCTCGGCAGAGTTGTAATGCCGAGACCCCTCGGGCAGCCGCCCAAGATGAGCCCACCTTCCTTGTGGAGTGGGCTTTTACAGTTTTAGGCTGTGGCAGGCCTGCCACAGAATGTGCAAGTTGAATTGTGTTACAAATCCAACGAGCAATCGACTGCTTAGAAGCAGGTGCGCCCAACTTGTTGGGTGCATACAATATAAACAGCGAGTCAGATTTTCTGACTCCAGCCGTCCTTGCAATGTATATTTTTAAGGCTCTGACAACGTCCAACAACTTGGAGTCCTCCAAGTCGCTAGTGGCCGCAGGCACCACAATAGGTTGGTTCAGATGAAATGCTGATACCACTTTAGGGAGAAAATGCGGACGAGTCCGCAGTTCTGCCCTATCCGAATGGAAGATTAGATAAGGACTTTTATAAGATAAAGCCGCCAATTCAGATACTCTCCTGGCAGAGGCCAGGGCTAGTAACATAGTCACTTTCAATGTGAGATATTTCAAATCCACCTTTTTCAATGGTTCAAACCAATGGGATTTGAGGAAATCTAAAACTACATTTAGATCCCACGGTGCCACCGGAGGCACCACAGGAGGCTGTATATGCAGTACTCCCTTGACAAAAGTCTGGACCTCAGGGACAGAGGCCAATTCTTTTTGGAAGAATATTGACAGGGCCGAAATTTGAACCTTAATGGATCCCAATTTGAGACCCATAGATAATCCTGATTGCAGGAAATGTAGGAAACGACCCAGTTGGAATTCCTCCGTCGGAACCCTCCGATCCTCGCACCACGCTACATATTTTCGCCAAATGCGGTGATAATGTTTCACGGTGACTTCCTTCCGTGCCTTAATCAAGGTAGGAATGACTTCTTCTGGAATGCCTTTCCCTTTTAGGATCTGGCGTTCAACCGCCATGCCGTCAAACGCAGCCGCGGTAAGTCTTGAAAAAGACAGGGACCCTGCTGTAGCAGGTCCCTTCTCAGAGGTAGAGGCCACGGTTCGTCCGTGAGCATCTCTTGAAGTTCCGGATACCAAGTCCTTCTCGGCCAATCCGGAACCACTAGTATTGTTCTTACTCTTCTTTGCCGTATGATCTTCAATACCTTTGGTATGAGCGGCAGAGGAGGAAACACATACACTGACTGGTACACCCAAGGAGTTACCAGTGCGTCCACAGCTATTGCCTGTGGATCTCTTGACCTGGCGCAATATTTGTCCAGTTTCTTGTTGAGGCGAGACGCCATCATGTCTACAATTGGTCTTTCCCAACGGTCTATTAACATGTTGAAGACTTCTGGATGTAGACCCCACTCTCCCGGATGAAGATCGTGTCTGCTGAGGAAGTCTGCTTCCCAGTTGTCCACGCCCGGGATGAACACTGCTGACAGTGCTATCACGTGATTCTCCGCCCAGCGAAGAATCTTGGCAGCTTCTGCCATTGCACTCCTGCTTCTTGTGCCGCCCTGCCTGTTTACATGGGCGACCGCCGTGATGTTGTCCGACTGAATCAACACCGGCTTTCCTTGCAGGAGAAGTTCCGCCTGGCTTAGAGCATTGTAGATTGCTCTTAGTTCCAGAATGTTTATGTGAAGAGACTTTTCCAGACTCGTCCATACTCCCTGGAAGTTTCTTCCTTGTGTGACTGCTCCCCAGCCTCTCAGGCTGGCGTCCGTGGTCACCAGGATCCAATCCTGAATGCCGAATCTGCGGCCTTCTAATAGGTGAGCCTTCTGCAACCACCACAGAAGTGACACCCTTGTCTTTGGTGACAGGGTTATTCGCAGGTGCATCTGCAGATGCGACCCTGACCATTTGTCCAACAGATCCCTTTGGAATATTCTTGCATGGAATCTGCCGAATGGAATTGCTTCGTAAGAAGCCACCATTTTTCCCAGGACTCTTGTGCATTGATGTACTGACACTTTTCCTGGTTTTAGGAGGTTCCTGACCAGATCGGATAACTCCTTGGCTTTTTCCTCTGGAAGGAAAACCTTTTTCTGAACCGTGTCCAGAATCATTCCTAGGAACAGCAGACGAGTTGTCGGGATTAAATGGGATTTTGGAATATTCAGAATCCACCCGTGTTGTCTTAGCACCTCTTGAGATAGTGCTAAAGCTGTCTCCAGCTGTTCTCTGGACCTTGCCCTTATTAGGAGATCGTCCAAGTATGGGATAACTAATACGCCTTTTCTTCGAAGAAGAATCATCATCTCGGCCATTACCTTGGTAAAGACCCGAGGCGCCGTGGACAATCCGAACGGCAGCGTCTGAAACTGATAGTGACAGTTTTTGAACAATGAACCTGAGGTACCCCTGGTGTGCGGGGTAAATCGGAACGTGTAGATACGCATCCTTGATGTCCAAGGATACCATAAAGTCCCCTTCTTCCAGGTTCGCTATCACTGCTCTGAGTGACTCCATCTTGAACTTGAACTTTTTTATGTAGAGGTTCAAGGACTTCAGATTTAGAATAGGCCTTACCGAGCCATCCGGCTTCGGTACCACAAATAGAGTGGAATAATACCCCTTTCCTTGTTGTAATAGGGGTACTTTGACTATCACCTGCTGAGCGTACAGCTTGTGAATGGCTTCCAACACCCTCTCCCTTTCGGAAGAGACGGTTGGTAAGGCAGACTTCAGGAAACGATGAGGAGGATCCGTCTCTAATTCCAACCTGTACCCCTGAGATATTATCTGCAGGATCCAGGGGTCTACCTGCGAGTGAGCCCACTGCGCGCTGTAATTTTTGAGACGGCCCCCCACTGTCCCCGAGTCCGCTTGAGAGGCCCCAGCGTCATGCTGAGGTTTTTGCAGGAGCCGGGGAGGGCTTCTGTTCCTGGGAAGGAGCTGCCTGTTGGTGTCTCTTCCCTCTTCCTCTGCCTCGTGGCAGGTACGACAAGCCCTTTGCTCTCTTATTTTTGTAGGAGCGAAAAGGCTGCGGTTGAAAGGTCGGTGCCTTTCTCTGTTGGGGAGTGACTTGAGGTAAAAAAGTGGATTTCCCGGCAGTAGCCGTGGCCACCAAGTCTGATAGACCAACTCCAAATAACTCCTCCCCTTTATACGGCAAAACCTCCATGTGACGTTTTGAATCCGCATCGCCTGTCCACTGTCGTGTCCATAAGGCTCTTCTGGCTGAAATGGACATAGCACTCACCCGAGATGCCAGTGTGCAAATATCCCTCTGTGCATCACGCATATAGATAAATGCATCCTTTATTTGTTCTAACGACAGTAAAACATTGTCCCTATCTAGGGTATCAATATTTTCAATCAGGGATTCTGACCAAACTACTCCAGCACTGCACATCCAGGCAGTTGCTATAGCTGGTCGTAGTATAACACCTGCATGTGTGTATATATTCTTTTGAATAACTTCCATCTTTCTATCTGATGGATCCTTAAGTGCGGCCGTCTCAGGAGAGGGTAACGCCACTTGTTTGGATAAGCGTGTGAGCGCCTTGTCCACCTTAGGGGGTGTTTCCCAGCGCGCCCTAACCTCTGGCGGGAAAGGGTATAATGCCAATAACTTTTTTGAAATTATCAACTTTTTATCAGGAGCAACCCACGCTTCATCACACACGTCATTTAATTCTTCTGATTCAGGAAAAACTGTTTGTAGTTTTTTCACACCATACATAATACCCTGTTTTACGGTATCTGTAGTATCAGCTAAATGTAACGTCTCCTTCATTGCCAAAATCATATAACGTGTGGCCCTACTGGAAAATACGTTTGAATTTCTACCGTCGTCACTGGAATCAGTGCCCGTGTCTGGGTCTGTGTCGACCGACTGAGGCAAAGGGCGTTTTACAGCCCCTGACGGTGTTTGAGGCGCCTGGACAGGCATTAATTGATTGTCCGGCCGCCTCATGTCCTCAACTGACTGTTTAAGGGAAGATAAACCATCACGTAATTCCACAAATAAAGGCATCCATTCTGGTGTCGACCCCCTGGGGGGTGACATCTGCATATTTGGCAATTGCTCCGCCTCCACACCAATATCGTCCTCATACATGTCGACACCACGTACCGACACACACCGCAAACTCACAGGGAATGCTCTAATGAAGACAGGACCCACTAGCCCTTTTGGGGAGACAGAGGGAGAGTCTGCCAGCACACACCACAAAGCGCTATATATACAAGGGATATCCTTATATTAAGTGCTCCCTTATAGCTGCTTTAATATATATATATATAGCCATTAATGTGCCCCCCCTCTCTGTTTTACCCTGTTTCTGTAGTGCAGTGCAGGGGAGAGACCTGGGAGCCGTTCTGACCAGCGGAGCTGTGACAGAAAATGGCGCCGTGTGCTGAGGAGATAGGCCCCGCCCCTTTTTCGGCGGGTTCTTCTCCCGCTATTTTTCCAGTCAGGCAGGGGTTAAATATCTCCATATAGCCCCTATGGGCTATATGTGAGGTATTTTTAGCCTTGTATAAGGTTTATATTTGCCTCTCAGAGCGCCCCCCCCCAGCGCTCTGCACCCTCAGTGACTGCCCAGTGAAGTGTGCTGAGAGGAAAATGGCGCACAGCTGCAGTGCTGTGCGCTACCTTATGAAGACTGAGGAGTCTTCAGCCGCCGGTTTCCGGACCTCTTCACGCTTCAGCATCTGCAAGGGGGTCGGCGGCGCGGCTCCGGGACCGGACTCCACGGCTGGGCCTGTGTTCGATCCCTCTGGAGCTAATG
The DNA here is from genome assembly GCF_028390025.1 of Pseudophryne corroboree. Lineage (NCBI taxonomy): Eukaryota > Metazoa > Chordata > Amphibia > Anura > Myobatrachidae > Pseudophryne > Pseudophryne corroboree. The sequence goes on from NC_086448.1 coordinate 54,806,865, forward strand.
GTGTCCAGTAGCCAAGCAGCAAATCCACTCTGCATGCAGGTGAGTTTACTACTTTCCCCCTAAGTCCCACGTTGCAGTGATCCTGTTGCCAGCAGGACTCACTGTAAAGAAAAAAAAACCTAAACTAAACTTTCTCTAAGCAGCTCTTTAGGAGAGCCACCTAGATTGCACCCTTCTCGTTCGGGCACAAAATCTAACTGGAGTCTGGAGGAGGGTCATAGGGGGAGGAGCCAGTGCACACCACCTGACCTAGTAAAGCTTTACTTTTTTGTGCCCTGTCTCCTGCGGAGCCGCTATTCCCCATGGTCCTTTCAGGAACCCCAGCATCCACTTAGGACGATAGAGAAATGCAGGAAGGTTGTCATGGAAAGCAGAAGAGCCTGAGTTATGTTTTGTTTAGCTGACATCAGTTGCAATTATACTGCTTTTAGTTTTATAGCTTTGTTTTCTTGCTAACGTTGTCAGAGAAGTCATTAATTCTGTATTTTCCATGGGAAGTTATAGTCCTGAGTGTAGGCGTGCATTTATTTATTGTTTTGTAGTTATATGAAGCCGCCATATTGCAGCATATCTCTATATAAATATGGGGCTGATTCAGAGGCGGATGATAATGGCACTGCCGCAATTGTTCTAACTTATGCAAAAGCCGCTTGAGGCATCTTAAGTAAAAAGTCGCCCAGGCTTCTGTGGCCCGGTGCTGCATTGAATCAACTGCATGAACATCAGACATCTAGTAACCCTAAGCAGGATGTTCGGTGAAATCATTCGGCTGGAGCCAGCAAAGCTACGTCAAAGGACGCAGCATCTGGCTTCGGCATGCACAGAAAGCAGGGCCGTCACACCTGAGTTTTCTGTAACCCTCCCCCCCCCCCCCCCCAAATGCTAGCATGCACTTCAGTCATGCTGCTGATTTTGTGGAGCTGCGACCGACGTCGTTGGACCAGCTCACGCGCAGATCATTAAAATCGTAGATTTACTTAAGTAGAGTGACCATATTATTCCTTTTACCTGGGACGCTCATGGATTACACAGGTTCTGTGGCTGGCTGACTTCAGATGGTTTTATTCAGCCACAGAACCTGTGTAATCCCTGAGCGTCCCAGTTAAAAGGGATAATATGGTCACCCTAATCTTAAATCTCTGAATCAGGCCCTATATGTGTAAACAAAATACCTCCCCTTATTATTAAAACTGTTCTGTTACATGACTTTTTTCTTTTATCTTTGGCCTAATCTGAGCCGGACAGGGCCATGCCAGTTCAGGGGCTCCAACGGCATGTCGCGTCCTACCGACATTAGAACATGGAGCTGCGAGAGAGAACCTGAGATTTGGGCACTACCATAGGTGCTCAGCTGGGCATTGCTGCAGTGCCCAAGGGAGAGATGCATCAAACCTTCTAAAGAGTTGGTTGCCCATAGCAACCAATGAGCTTCTAGCTATCATAAAATATAATCTATAATATAGCTAGAACCTGATTGGTTGCAATGGGCAGTTTCTCCACCTGTCCTTTTTAGGAAGTTAGATACAACCCACGTTAAATTCCCCCCAAAGATTGCTTTTCATGGTGACGTTTCTCCACTTTGTCAATGGATAACCACAGGGGGGGTTCCTGTCCCAGTGCTGGGGATTATCATCATGTAATAAGTAAATGTTCACAGATGTCCACCATATAACAAGCCTAGCACAGCATTTGTGTGAAGGTGCATTAATAAATTGTTGCGTAGTCATGAGTAGCTGCCAGTGCAGTGATTATCCTGTGTGTGTCACATACAGTACATTCATGAAGGAGCTGCCATCCAGCGCGTGTCTCTGCCGCGCCAATCTCAGCATGGCGGCCGGAAGTAGTAGCCGCCGCCATGTTGGTACACCCTCCCCAGTATCCAGGAGGAGAGGCGGGGAGACGGCGGAGGAAGGTGTCCGCCCCCCTGGCTGCTGCTGCAGTGTGTGTCAGAGCCGGGAGCTTCAATGAGAAGGAAGCTGTGAATGAAGATGCAGCAGCGGCGGCGACACTAGGCCCGAGCACCGTCCTCCCCTGTCCCGGCCGCTCCAGCAGGTGAGGGGGCGCCGCTCGTATATCACTTGGGGCTGGGATAGTCTTATGCCCGACTGAACTGTGCCACCTTTCCCAATTCTATGACACTCTACCCACCCTCTGGCTGGCTGACCTGTGCCACCGTTCCCACCTTCTTCCTGACTGACCTGTGCCACCCACTGCCTGACTGAACTGTGCCACCTTTCCCAATTCTGCTTGACTGTTCTTTGCCACCCTACCCACCCTCTGCTTGACTGCCCTTTGCCCCCCTGCCCACCCTCTGGCTGGCTGACCTGTGCCACCGTTCACACCTTCTGCCTGACTGACCCATGCCACCTTACCCACCCTCTGCCTGACTGATCTGTGCCACCTTCTGCCCGACAGTTCTGTGCCGCCCTACCCACCTTCTGCCCAACTGATCTATAACACCTTCTGCCGGACTGACCTGTGCCACCCTGCCCACTCTTTGCCTGACTGACCTGTTCCACCCTACCCACCCTTTGCCTGACTGACCTGTGCCACCTTTCCCACCTTCTGCCCAACAGTTCTGTGCCACCCTACCCACCCTCTGCCTGACTGACATTTGCCACCTTCTACCCGACAGTTCTGTGCCACGCTATCCACCTTCTGCTGGACTGATCTGACACCTTCTGCAGGACTGACCTGTGCCACCCTGCCCACACTTTGCCTGACTGGCCTCTTCCTGACTGTCTTGTGCCGCCTTCTGCCTGACTGTCCTGTGCCGCCTTCTGCCTGACTGTCCTGTGCCGCCTTCTGCCTGACTGTCCTGTGCCGCCTTCTGCCTGACTGTCCTGTGCCGCCTTCTGCCTGACTGTCCTGTGCCATCTTACCCACTCTCTGCCTGACTGACCTGTGCTACCCTTCCCACCTTCTGCCTGACTCTCCTGTGCCACCATACCAACCCTCTTCATGACTTACCTGTTGCACCCTACCTACCTTCTGTCTGACTGCTCTATAATGCCTTCTGCCTGACTGTCCTGTGCCACCCAACCGACCCTCTTCATGACTTACCTGTTGCACCCTACCCACCTTCTGTCTGACTGCTCAATAATGCCTTCTGCCTGACTGTCCTGTGCCACCCAACCGACCCTCTTCATGACTTACCTGTGTCACCCTACCCACCTTCTGCCTGACTGGCCTATGCCACCGTACCCACCATCTTTATGACTGACCAGTGGCACCCTACTTACCCCACTCCATGTCTGGTGCTATCCGCCCTTTGCCCAAATGACTGGTACCACCCAACCAACCCTCTGCCTCGCTGACTGGTTCCACCTTACCAACCCTCTGCCTGACTGACTGGTGCCTTTTTACCTACCTATATGACTGACCGATGCCACCTAACCCACCCTTTGCCTCACTTACCAGTGCCACCTTACCCACCCCTCTACCACACTGACCAGTGCCACCCAGTCTGTGCCTGACTGACTGGTGCCCCTAACCTACCTTCTGACTGACTGACCAGTACCACCTAACCCATCCTCTACTAAACTGGCCAGTGACACTCACCCTCTGCCTGACTAACCAGTAGTACCTAACCAACCTTGGACAGACTCAACGGTGCCATCTGGTACCTTTGAGTCCACCATCTACATGACTGAGCACGACCACCTAATCCACCATCTGCCTGACTGGTGCCACATTCCTAACCCTCTGCTGGAATAACTGGTGCTATCTTACACACTTTGCTGACTGACCGATGCCACCTTTCCCACCCTTTGTCAGATAGGTCTGGTGCCACCTTATCCATCCTCTGCCTGGCTGAGTAGTGCCTCCTTACCTAGCCTCTGCCTGACTGACTGGTGCCACTTCGCCCACCCTCTAATAGACCAGTGCCATTTTACCAACCCACTGACTTGTGCCATCTTACCAACCCACTGACTTGTGCCACCTTACCCACTATCTGCTTGACTGTCCAATGCCACCTTACCCACCAATAGTTCGACAAACTGGCGCCGCATAACCCATCCTTGGCCCCACTGACCAATGCCACCCTACCATCCCTCTGACTGACTGAACCCACATTACTCGCCCTCTGCCTAACTGAGCAGTGCCTCCTAACCCATTCTTTGCCCGAATGGCCGGTGCCACATGCTCTGCCTGACTGGTGCAACCACCCACTCTCTGAGCTGTGTAAGCTAACTGATACCCTGCCAGACTGACTGGTGCCACTTTAACAGTCCTATGCTTGAATGACTGGTGCCACCTAATTTTGCTCTTTGACCAGGGCAACCTTTCTCATCCTCTGCCTGATTGACTGTCCCACCTTTTCCACCCTTTGCCTATCCAAGCTGTGCCTCCTAACTAACCCTCTGCATGACTGACCAGTGCCACCTAACCCACTGACTGATTAGTGCCACCTTAACCACTGCTCCTGATTCACCAGTGCCACCTTACTTGCCTTGCTCCTGACTGCCCATTTCACCTGTCCCTGGCTCAGCAGTACCACCTAACCAGTCTTTGCCTGTCTGACCAATACCCCATTACCTACTCTTCTTCCTCCCTAGATTCACTGAACCCAGCCTGCTCTCATATTACCATGCCAATGCACCCCCCATTTTTCGGGGCAGATTGCCACCTCACCTATTTTATTCTTAACCACCCTATTTTTCCTCACCATACCCTTTTCTTTATTACCACATTTTACTGGTTTTCCTATAACAATACTGACCCTGTTTAAGGCTAATTTGGCATTGCAACCTTGACCTCCCTGTTCTTGTACCCCCATTGTAACATCAGAAACTCTACTCATGGCGATGAGGTACGAGCTACTGTACCTCACATACCTCACCACTGCCTGAATGCTCTTGCATCTTCTACCTTACCATTGCTGCTTGTTTGCCCTGCCCATGCTTTAGCAATGCCACTGTGCTGATCTTAAGTCATTACTAACCGGTGCCACTACGCCCATCCGGTTGCCACTACGCCCATCCATTTTGACTTCTCTTTCTTTCCATGCTTGGCTCACCCGTAGTAATTTACCCCTGACATGCCAGCGACATCTGACGTGCTTTCCTGGTGTCTACACACACACAATGCCTGTAGGAACCTTAACTGCAGGATAATAATTGTTTTGCAAATAATTGAATGATCCACAAGTGATCCCGTGGGACCTATTACTATACAGCGCTACAGAAAGTTCTAGTGCTATATAAAAAAAGGTGATGGTAATAATACTTGTGGTGAGCAAAATGTATAAACCAGGCGTCTGTCCCATCTAGGAGCCTGCAGTGATGCTTGTGCGTCAGATGACCTTAATAGAAAGGGTTTCCAGACATTAGTAATCGCAAATCCATTTTTGTTATCTGGATTGGCTATTTGGCTTCCGATTATTGAAACGGTCACATTTTTATCCTTCTGCTTGTCTGCCAGTCATGTGACACCTGTGACGCGTTTGTTTGGGCCGGATTTATTAAACATGCCACATTCGTCAGTTCTTCATTGTCATCTCTTTGCTTTGTATCCCCGTGTCTGTGAAGTCTGTGCTTGATGCTTCTCCCAGGTTTACATAGTTGGAGTGTAAGCTACCTGTACGGACGTGTTGTCAGTAGGAAGATTGGATAAGCTATGACAGCCGTCCAATCTGCATTTCGGCTAATGTGTTATCTAAATATCGCCTGTCCGGGACTAGCATTAGGTGCAATGCTAGCGGGGGAGGCGTCTTCCGCAGTATAGAACCCTAATTTTCTGCAGCGGGATACACTAGTATTCCACAGGGAATAACATCGGGGTGTAGAGTTGGATCTTGATCCGAGGCACCAACAGGCTAAAGCTTTGACTGTTCTCAGGATGCACTGCACCGCCTCCTCTATAACCCCGCCTCCAGGCACCGGAGCTCAGTTTGTAAGTTGGTGCAGGCAGCTAACAGGGAGGGCTGCGCTAGGCAGCCCTAATAAGAGCTTTTATATTGGGGAGAGGAGAGGTTTTCATGGCAAAGTGTTATTTTTATATTTTATAATGGTAGCACATTCTAAATAACTACGCTCTGAGGGTTCTAGTAAATAGGGGACCTCCATGGGATGGATGCCCTATGCCGGTAATACTCTTATTTGCCATAAGGCTGGGAGATCTGTAAGGAAAGATCGCTTTGTAGATGTGGAATGCAATACCCCGTAAAACAACTTAGAAATGGTACAATATAATAGCACCTGAGTTTTCCGCTGACGTACTTTTCTGAGTGGACCTTGTATTAGAGGGTTCTGGTATGAATGGAAGACCATGTTAAGGTCGACACATGAAAATGGTCGACATGGGACATGTCGACACATGAAAAGGTCAACATGAATTTTTGTAACTGTTTTTTTGGGTGTTGTTTTTTCCCGTAACATGACCAGGAACCCCAATTAGTGTACCGCGTCCCCTTGCATGGCTCGCCAAGTGAAGGTTACTACTCCCAATCGTAGTCCACATAGTTGGTAAAGTATGAAAAGGTTAAAAATCATAAACCCACCTCCCCCCCAAAAAACCCCTGTGTCAACGATTTTCACATGTCGACAATTTGTCCATGTCATTGGGGTAGATTCAATTCAGCGACAGTTGAATAGCGCCGGGAATTAGCTTCCGACGCTATTCAATTCAGCTAAAGTGAAGTCGGAGAATGCCCGTTCTCGTGGACTTAACAGGTTGTTTTGTTGGGAGAACGGGCATTCTCCGACTTAACTACCCGCGGTGATGCTTATTCCAGACAGAATCAGCCTCGCGCCGGCCGCGCGGCAGCCATTTTGTCGGTTTTCTTCTCTCACCCCCCGGGGTGAGAGAAGAATTCCCGACAATTGAGGGTAACTAGTCTCTGTATTGAATAGCGCCGGGAGCTAATTCCCGGCGCTATTCAACTGTCGCTGAATTGAATCGACCCCATTGTCGACCAATAGTGGTCAACCTTGTGACCGTCGACCTAAGTAGGGTGGACCTGCCAAACGGTTACCGTATTAGAGGCCCCCAACAGTATACATTCTAATCTCTTTTTTTTGCATTTAAAAGACTACTTTGATTTTCGCAGCCAAGCGAATAATAACAGATTTTTGTAAAATTAGGACCTTTCCAGGGAATGTTCCTGGAAATTAGGGACAGCTGATAGTTATTAAATATGTATGCCTCCCATAGGACGCCTGACACCTGATTATGAGCGATTGCCGGCTCCAAACGTCCAAATACGCAGAAAATTGTCTCTGGCTGATACAGAAGGTCTTGTCGGCTTTCTGGCGATAGAGGCGCACTTTTTCTTTATTCCGGCAATTAGATCAGGAGGTGATACTGTTATAAATGGTCATGAATGTTGTCACAGCGTCCGCTCAGTGGGGGAGATTCAAATGTTTGAAAAGTCAGTTGGGAGTCTGTTATTTTCCTATCTAATAGACAGGAAAACACAGACACCCAACCGACTTTTCACACATTTGAATCTCCCCCATTGTGTAGGTACAGGAGCACACTGTAATGAAACCATGGACAGGATGCGAGTCCTTATGATGTTATCTGGTCTTGCTGTTGACCTCTTGTCCATATGACCCCTTATCTTCTGACCTTTTACCCCTACCACTTCAGACCATCGCCACCTGCCACCTACGCCTCCTGTCTGAAGGATGGCAGCAGAGATGTCTATTTGCTCTTCCTGTGACCTTGGTCTTGCAGACAGAAATTGAGCAGTATTTTATGTCTTCTCCATGGTAATAATCCTCTCTGGATATCGCCTCCAGGGCACGGACAGCGACTAGATTCCCTCCCGATGCTGTGAGCTGTGTGTAACGTTTGTGTGTCCTGTTTTAGACTGTACATGGTAGTGAGCGGTAGTAGAGACTGGAATCTGCACTGCATTGTTCGGCGTTATGTAAAGCTCCTGCCTTCCTCCAGGCAGCGTGTTCTATCTAATGCACATTTATATGATTGGTTTTGTTCTTTGATGTAACTGCTAGCCAGAAACAAATTCCGAGAAGCACTTTAAAAATATGGCATCCCTGGGCTTTAATCTATTCCGATAACGCTGGTTATTACGCTGATTTGTTCTGCTAAATGTTGCGTATAGTTGTGTTTGCTCTTCTTAACCTGTGGATTATTCCTGCGTCCCTACTGGATGGGTGCAGCAGACTGTGGAGTGCGGTGAAGGTTTAGTTCCAGCATAGTCCACACTCCGTGTGATCCCGGCCAGATCACTTAATCTTCCCTGGGCCTTATTATTACCCAATTACAGGTTGGTGAGCTAATACCAGCCTTCCCGTCTTCCTCCCTTTGAGAGTCTGCCATGCATACTAATTGGAAGGCGCTGTGTAAATATAAGGTATTATTACGGCTTGTTATTACAGCGTAGCATTGGCTCATTGCTCCGTGTGGTACAGATGGTCACCTATATGGTAGCCACAGGCCTGCACTGTGCTGTAATCTGGTGATATAAATACTCTGATTAGCAGGACCAGCGCTGCCTGTGATGTTCCATGAGATATGGGTGTCCTGCAGCTATAGAGAAGCAGGCTTGCTATAGTCCCTGGCCTGCCGGCTGCTGGGAGAGATTGCAATATCCAACATGTGACATCATATCTGTGAGCAGCGAATAATGCCTGTTTGCGACTGTTTATCTTATCTTTGCTAGTATTGCATGTGTACTAAAATTCTTTTTTACTAGCATAAGGTTATGGCTGATAAATTGATGTGTTTAATAATTATATATCGGCGTTATGCTTGGCCAGATTGCTGTCCTTTAAAGGCTATCTATCTATCTATCTATCTATCTATCTATCTATCTATCTATCTATCTATCTATCTATCTATCTATCTATCATAAATGCAAAAGCCCTCACTCACTCATTACTAAGGGGTCTATTTACTAATCCTTGCATGGAGATAAAGTGGTTCGACCAGCCAATCAGTTCCTAACTGCCATGTTACAGGCTGGGTTTCAAAAATGACAGCTAGGAGCTGATTGGCTGGTACTTTATCTCCGTCCACTTTATCTACATCCAAGGCTTAGTAAATAGACCCTTAATTCTCTTACTTCCCGATAGGTTAGGAAGATGAAATGTAACATAGGTATTCTTCAGGTGGGAAATAGGAAAACTACGTAATTAGAATTTTAATAAACCTTCCTTAAGGGGATGAACAGGGGGTTGACATAATGACATAATCAACGATGCACGGCTTGCATTTCGTGAACGACAATCGGATCAAAATTTGGATCGCACCTCCAGTGTGTAGAATATAATAAGCTACAAAAATGGTCCTGTCACTTTTTACCGTATCTGCTACGGGTGCTCCTCGGGTAACGCCAAGAACAATGGATTACTATTTACTTACATTAAGACGTTTCAAATTTACGTCTCTATAGATTCACCAAATTTTTAACACTCATTTTTATTTATAACCATGAAAATTAGAAACTCCTGTGAGAAGAACGGGTAGAACAGCTATGATAAATAATGTGAGTGATACAAGGAGCTCTGTACATGACTTATACCCCTTTCACACCGCACAAATAACCGGGTATCATACACCGGGTTGACACGGGTTGCTGTGAAAGGGCCCATGGTGTATTCCCGGGTCGCATGACTACGTAATTCAACCGGTAATAAAGCAGTGTTATTCCCGGGTTGAATACCCGATGTGACCCGGGACCCGTTCACTACATAGGGAGAGGCGGCGCGGAGATGAGATCATCTCCCGGCTCCGCCCCCCCTCCGCTGTGGCAACATGACCCGGCATATTGCCGGGTCAGGGAGCCAGTTGTTAGTGTCCAATGCCGGGTCCCACCTGGGAAGGACCAGTTTCCAATTCCCGGGTGGGGTATTAGCGTCCCGGGCAGGTGCATAGTGTTCATCCTAGCACCCTGCACCTTTCAAATCCTGTGCAGTTCCTCTTTCCTGCTTGGGGTGTCGCTCTCTGCTGTGGTGCTTCTCCGCACACTCTGATCTGTTACTCAGTGCTGTGATACAGACCTGTGTGTGCTGAGACGCACCACAGGAGAGAGCGACACCGCAGGCAGGAAAGAGCAACTGCACAGGATTTGAAAGGTGCAGGGTGCTAGAATAAACACTAGGTGCAGACACAGAGCCTGATTCACAGGTGCGTGTAGCCACGATGGGGTCATTTGTTGCAACAGCGTGTGCGTCTTTATGCAAGTGGTGCTGTCAAGTCTCAGCCTGCTGAGCTAATCCATCGTGTCACGTACTAAGATGCACTATGGCAGGTGCGATTTCTCAGTCTTAACATGGCCTCCTGTGTCATCGCAGCTGCGTCTTTACACGCAATCGCTGCCGGTAACACACCCGTATCTGGCTAGCCGCCCCCATTACCTCCCAAGAATGCCCGCTGAAGATTTATCGGTCTCCTTGCGATTCTTATTTATCGGTCTCTCTGCGCCTTACGGGGGGAATTCAATTGCTTTTTGGGCGCCCTGCGCCCGGCTTAACAATTAAATTGTTGCTCCGAACGGCGCAAATACTGCATACCCCATTATTTCTGCTCCTGAGGTTATCTTGCCACACCCAATAGATTAGATGCGTTTAGCCGCTTTACACATCTAATCCCGAGCTATTTGGACTCGACCAGTGTGAATAGCAATGGACTCCTGCGCCAGAGTGTCGCCCCATCTGAAGTGACAGGTAATTAGGCATGAGAGTGTGCGTTAAAGCAATTGAATTGTCCCCTTAGAGCGGTGAACACCCGGACACATGCGCACAATTAAAAGATCAGTCGCTTGCGTTCCGCATCAACACTACATAAACCTGTATCTGGCCCACTGAGCGGCCGTCGTGTGGGCTGAATCAATATTGGTAATATACCAGCTTAGGGCGGGAAAACGCGTGTGCAGGTAAGGAGCCAGACCGTAGAAGTCCAGCAGCAATGCCCAGGGAAGAATTTCATCCTGTGCCAGGAACAGAAAGGACACGCCACACATGGGCACTGCATTGTTCCGGTGAATTGGTCACGTAGCGCTTGGAACTGTTTTTGTAGTGAATTTACTGTATAGGCTGAATGTGGGACTCGTAGGTGGCTGCCTTATCTGTTATTGGTACGGTGTAAAGGTACTGAAGTGACACATTGTGCAGTGTCTGACACTCTGATGTGTAGTGTGAACGTGTGTGTACGTCGCAGCCGTGTAAGAGCGTTCTGTCACTCCTTATTATAACCTGTGCTCCGCTGTTCTTACATTGCTGAGAAAGTGACTTCTGTAAATGACATTGTGTACGATCTGCTGTACACGTTCCTGGATGTGGATGGTAAGAGCAGGCTGGCAGTTCCAGGGCTCTTACTGAAGCTGATAATAACATTGTATTAGTAGATTACCTACTTACCTACCCACCCACCTACCTCCTATATCTACTCGGGGTTCATCACGCTCTCCTGTCGGGTATTTTTTCCTTGTGGAGTTTTCCTCCTTTGATGAGGAAATGACTGAGGGGCTATGGTAAGAGGGAATTTGCTGTGATTGATGATACAGATAATATTCTGTACTTTGCTTTATGTAAGAGATTATATTCTATGCCAAATAGAACTGGAGTGACGTACAGTCTTCCATTATATTTCACTTCCCGGTATTACATCGTTATGAAAGAAAGAAGGATTACACATACAGTAGCTGAATAACAGGCATTTTTTTTTTTATTGTGGATACAAATTGTGAAGCATTACTTATGGCGCCTTATGTACAGACAGGTTAGATTGTAAGCTCTTCCTCCCCTTACATTTATCTATATTATATTACTTTAGTGTAAGCACTGCTTGTTTTATCTCTGCATTGTGCAGTGCTGCGGAATAATATGGAAACCAGAAACTTATAAGGGCTTGGTATCGTAGACTTTTTATTTTGGAACTACAACACCACCCTGAAATCCCGCAACAGCCAGAGTTCTGCAGGTTACCTACCTCTGATATAGAGGTATACTGTATATAACTGTAATCTTACATGTCATTTGTATTCATACCACTACAGGCTCTTGGTTCATTTTTCTTTTTAGACTACTAGTACACCGCTGGCGTTTGGGAAGGGTAGGAGGCGTTACTTGCATTTAAGCAGGCGTTATACAAAATTTCAGCCTAAAGTTCGTTCATAAAGATATGTACGCACAGAAAAACAAAGCTACTTTCGATAGATGTATGTAACTTGTGAGCCATGTATTTTGTTAAGGTTCCTGATACTTGCTTTTGACACTTGTCAGCTGTCTACCTTATGTCATGCTTGCTATTTTAGTTTACATACTGCAAGCGTAAGGCGCTTGATGCGAGTTAGACGCTCGGCCATGGGTAACTATTTCTACTTTTTTCCTAAATCGTAGTTGCAGTCAAAGTCACTCACAAAGTACCAGGGGCACTAAGTTAGTACTTTTGTCTCAAACAAATTGATATAACATTGCAGATTAAGCATAATGATACGGGGCACATGGCGCGGTCACCTGTATACAAATTCTTCTTTTCTCTTACGTCCTAGAGGATGCTGGGGACTCCAAAAGGACCATGGGGTATAGACGGGATCCGCAGGAGCTTGGGCACACTAAAAAGACTTAAAACTGGGTGTGAACTGGCTCCTCCGTCTATGCCCCTCCTCCAGACCTCAGTTAGACTTTGTGCCCAGGAGTGACTGGATGCACACTAGGGGAGCTCTACTGAGTTTCTCTAGAAAAAGACTTTTGTTAGGTTTTTTATTTTCAGGGAGCCCTGCTGGCTACAGGCTCCCTGCAGCATGGGAGTGAGGGGAGAGAAGCAGGACCTACTTCTGTGAGTTTCAAGGCTCTGCTTCTCGGCTACTGGACACCATTAGCTCCAGAGGGTTCGATCACTTGGTGCGCCTAGCTGCTTGTTCCCGGAGCCACGCCGTCACCCTCTAACAGAAGCCAGAAGGCAGAAGTCGGGTGAGTATGAGAAGTATCCCGTTTGTCTAAGAAGGTGGCGCTTCCGTCTCCTGACACGGCAGCTCTCAAGGATCCGGCAGATCGCAAGTTGGAGACGTGTCTGAAGTCCATTTTCGCTAATACGGGTGCATTGCTCAGACCTGCGGTGGCGTCGGTATGGGTGAGTAGTGCTATTGCTAAATGGGCTGAGAATTTAGTTAGTGACATGGATACTCTTGATAAAGATAATGTCCTTCTAACTCTCGGTTATATTAAGGACGCTGCGGATTACCTAAAGGACGCGGCAAGGGACGTCTGTCTCTTGGGATCAAGGACCAATGCAATGTCGATATCTGCCAGGAGGGCCTTGTGGATCCATCAATGGAATGCTGATGCCGACTCCAAGAGGTCTATGGAAGCTCTACCCTTTAAAGGTACTGTCTTGTTTGGGGACGGCCTGGCGGACCTAGTCTCGACCGCGACTGCGGGTAAGTCCTCTTTTCTTCCTTATGTTCCCACACAACAGAAAAAGGCACCACATCAACAAATGCAGTCCTTTCGTCACAATAAATACAGGCGTGGGAAAGGTTCGTCTTTCCTCGCCTCAAAGGGTAAAGGACGGGGAAGAAAACTTCCTGCAGCCTCAGGCGCACAGGACCAGAAGTCCTCCCCGGCTGCTACCAAGTCCACCGCATGACGCTGGGGCTTCCCTGGGGGAGTCCGGACCGGTGGGGGGCCGTCTTCAGGTATTCAGCCAGGTCTGGATTCAATCAGACCTGGATCCTTGGGTGTTAGAAATCGTGTCTCAAGGATACAAACCGGAGTTTCAGGAGATGCCCCCTCACCGGTTCTTCATTTCGGCATTACCAGTGGTTCTTCCGGACAGGGAGGTGGTCCGGGGGGGCGATTCAAAAATTGTGTCTACAGAAGGTCATTGTTCCCGTCCCTCCGTCCCAGCGGGGGGAGGGGTTCTACTCTAGCCTCTTTGTGGTACCGAAACCGGACGGTTTGTTCAGACCAATTCTAAATCTAAAATCCCTCAATCCATACTTGAAAGTCTTCAAGTTCAAGATGGAATCCCTTCGAGCGGTGATTGCCAGCCTGGAGGGGGGGGGATTTTATGGCGTCAGTCGACATAAAGGATGCCTACTTACATGTGCCGATATACTCCACATCAGGCTTTCCTCAGGTTTGCGATACAGGATTCTTATTACCAATTTCAGACGTTGCCATTTGGGCTTTCCACGGCTCCGAGGATTTTCACCAAGGTCATGGCAGAAATGATGGTTCTTCTTCGCAAACAAGGGGTTTCAATTATCCCGTACTTGGACGATCTCCTGATAAAGGCGAGGTCTAAGGAACGGTTGCTGAGAAGTGTAGAGTTGTCACTATCTGTTCTGCGACAGCACGGTTGGGTGCTTAATTTGCCGAAATCCCAGTTGATTCCGACCACTCGGCTTCCTTTTCCATGATTCTGGACACGGAGTTACAGAAGGTATTCCTTCCAGAAGAAAAGGCTCGGGAACTGCAGACGATGGTCAGAGAACTTCTGAAGCCGACGAGTGTGTCAATCCATTATTGTACTAGGGTTCTGGGGAAGATGGTTGCGGCGTACGAAGCCATTCCATTTGGCAGATTTCACGCCCGCGTGTTTCAGTGGGACTTGCTGAGCAAATGGTCCGGATCTCATCTACACATTCACCGGAAGATAAGTCTATCTCCCAGAGCCAGAATTTCTCTCCTGTGGTGGCTACAAGCTCATCACCTCCTGGGGGGACGCCGATTCGGTATCCAGGATTAGGTGCTTCTGACGACAGATGCAAGTCTCCGGGGCTGGGGCGCAGTCACCCAAGGAAGAAATTTCCAGGGAAAATGGTCGCTCCAGGAAGCCTGTCTCCACATAAATATTCTCTAGTTAAGAGCCATTTACAACGGCCTGCTCCAAGCAAGAAGTCTTCTTCAGGATCAACCGGTCCTGGTACAGTCAGACAACATCACAGCGGTGGCCCATATAAATCGGCAAGGCGGAACGAGGAGCAGAGCGGCAATGGCGGAGGCCACAAAGATCCTTCGCTGGGCGGAACAACACGTCCGCGCACTGTCAGCAGTTTTCCTACCGGGGGTGGACAACTGGGAAGCGGATTTCCTCAGCAGACACGACCTCCATCCTGGAGAGTGGTCTCTGTACCAAGAGGTATTTGCAGAAGTGACAAGACGCTGGGGAATTCCGTTGATAGACATGATGGCGTCTCGGCTCAACAAGAAGCTCCCGAGGTATTGTTCCAGGTCAAGGGACCCACAATCCACTGCAGTGGACGCCCTGGTGTCTCCGTGGGTCTTCCAGTTGGTGTATGTGATCCCTCCACTTCCTCTCATTCCAAAGGTGCTGGGGATCATTCGTCGAGCAAGGGTTCAGGCGATTCTCGTCGTTCCAGACTGGCCAAGAAGGGCCTGGTACCCGGATCTTCAGGACTTGCTGGTGGAAGATCCTTGGCCACTTCCTCTAAGAGAGGATCTGTTGTTGCAGGGTCCATGCGTGTTTCCAGACTTACCGCAGCTGCGTTTGACGGCATGGAGGTTGAGCGCCAGATCTTGGCTCGTAATGGTATTCCCAGGGAAGTCATTCCAACTCTCATTAAGGCTAGGAAAGAGGTTACGGCGAAACACTATCACCGTATCTGGAGGAAGTATGTTTCCTGGTGTGAGCTTAAAAAGGCTCCTGCGTAGGATATTCACTTGGGTCGTTTTCTCCACTTTTTACAGGCAGGCGTAGATGCAGGCCTGAAATTGGGTTCCATCAAAGTGCAAATTTCGGCTTTGTCTATTTTCTTTCAAAAAGAGTTAGCTGCCCTTCCCAGAGGTTCAGACCTTTGTGAAGGGTGTAATGCATATCAATCCGCCGTTTGTACCTCCTGTAGCTCCATGGGACCTCGATGTCGTCTTACGGTTTCTCATGTCTTCCTGGTTTGAACCTTTGCGTAAGGTTGAGTTGAAATTTCTCACTTGGAAGGTCGTTATGCTTTTGGCGCTGGCATCTGCCAGGCGAGTGTCGGAATTGGCAGCTTTATCTCATAAGAGCCCGTACTTGATTTTTCATTCGGATAGGGCGGAATTGAGGACTCGTCAACAATTTCTACCGAAGGTGGTTTCTTCATTTCACATTAACCAACCTATTGTGGTTCCGGTAGCTACGGAAGAGGTGGCGATTCCAAAATCTCTGGATGTTGTAAGAGCGTTAAAAGTATATGTGTCTAGGACAGCTGTTACTAGGAAAACTGAAGCGTTGTTTGTTTTGTATGCGGCCAACAAGATTGGTCATCCCGCTTCAAAACAGACTATTGCACGCTGGATTTGTAGTACGATCCAGCAGGCTCATTCTTCGGTAAGACTGCCGGTGCCGAAATCGGTTAAAGCCCATTCTACCAGGAAAGTGGGCTCATCTTGGGCGGCTGCCCGAGGTCTCTCGGCGCTACAGCTTTGCCGAGCAGCTACTTGGTCGGGTTTGAACACTTTTGCTAAGTTCTATAAGTTTGATACCCTGGCCGATGAGGACCTGGCGTTTGCTCAGTCGGTGCTGCAGAGTCGTCCGCACTCTCCCGCCCGTTCTGGAGCTTTGGTATAATCCCCATGGTCCTTTTGGAGTCCCCAGCATACTCTAGGACGTAAGAGAAAACAGGATTTTGGTACTCACCGTTAAATCCTTTTCTCCTAGTCCGTAGAGGATGCTGGGCGCCCGTCCCAGTACGGACTATTACTTGCAGTGTGTTTTCTTCCTGGTTAAGTTAGTTTGTACACGAGTTGTGTATTGGTTTGTTGCAGCTGATTGCTGGAGTTTTATGCATACTGTTATCTGGTTTGGCGTTATTCCGGTTGTACGGTATGTTTATGGTGTGGGCTGGTAGTTTGGTAGTCCTTAGTTAAAACAAAAATCTTTCCTTGTACTGTCCGTCTCTCCTGGGCACAGTTCCTATAACTGAGGTCTGGAGGAGGGGCATAGAGGGAGGAGCCAGTTCACACCCAGTTTTAAGTCTTTTTAGTGTGCCCAAGCTCCTGCGGATCCCGTCTATACCCCATGGTCCTTTTGGAGTCCCCAGCATCCTCTACAGACTAGGAGAAAAGGATTTAACGGTGAGTACTAAAACCCTGTTTTTACCCATTTAGGAGAGTTGGTCGCACACAGAAGTACATGCGGTGCCAGCCCCAGTAACCTATGGGCCCTACCTTACATGTACTGTACTTCTGTCGCATTAGTGATGCGAATATTTAATGATAAAGACATCCAAGGCCGTGGCACGCCAGAAAGTGCGGTTTGATGCGACTTGAGCAGAGGTGTATGTGCACACATCCTGTACCTCAAGATGTGGCTCGTACGCAGGAGGGAACGTCAGCGGGTTACATTGTATAGCTCTGGTCATTTACCAAGTTCCGGAAATGTGCAGATTATAACGTTGTTCTAGGTACAGAAATCGCCTCATAATTATGCACTGAGTCTAGGATGTTTTTGATTAACACAAATGGCGGAATACGATTGTTTTTGGGTGGTGATAAGTAATGGTTTGGAGCTGTTCAGTTGTTTCTGCCTATTGGAGCAAATGCATTACTTCTTGAGCTTGTAGCGCCCCAAATGCAATGGTGCATTTGGGTGCGACAAGTCCTGGACTTTTTTCGCCACTTCAGCAGAAGTACGAGCAGAAATCATGTATTTATGATTGTCATCAGAAACAATTGAATAGCTCTGACAGGCAGCCCTTACATACCACCAATTGAATTCCCTCATGGTCTTTATACTTATGGTAGGCTACTTACCAGTGGAAATGATAGCGCCATGCGGCCTGTGCGGACGTACGCAGGAGCGACATGGTGGATTGTTATCAAAACCAGGGCGTGTGACCTAATGCATTCAGAACGCAGGCGGCACAGTGCTTTCCCCACTCGTTTCAGTGGGGTTTCTGCATATAGCGCAAAACCCCATTGGGAAGAATGGGCTATTGAAACAAGTGGTGGAGAATACTGCATGGCGCTGGTTGTGAACCTCACCTTCGCTCGTTGAAATCACAGTAGAAATAAACTGGTTTTCTGAGCAATGCAACCGTAAAAATCTACAATGTAGCTACACAAAACAGGTACATACTGTGACATAAAGCTATATATATATATATATATATATACCTATAGATTGTAAGCTTGCGAGCAGGGCCTTCCTACCTCTATGTCTGTCTGTTTTTACCCAGTTTTGTTCTATTACTGTTGTTCTAATTGTAAAGCGCAACGGAATATGCTGCGCTATATAAGAAACTGTTAATAAATAATAAATAAATATATATATATATATATATATATATAAGCATAACCTATAGCTGAAGCAGAGGCGAAGTGTAAGTGATGGGCGACCTGGTACACGTGGGTACTCCTCTAACACACATCACCTTTAATATCAGGAATAAGTTATGCATCTTATTAAACAAAGAGCCGTACCTCCAATAACATATCCGCGGGCACTTACAGTAGGCATACTGATACTAGCTACAACTAACATCTGACAATAAAGCAGGAAGTAGCTGGGGGCTGCAGGGAGGGCTTTCCTGTTGCCCATCACTTCTATACATCATGGTCGATAGATGATCAGCGCCAGCACCTGTACACACTGACACAAGTACCAGCTACATTGTTATACTGTCTGACTGTGTAGAAGCAGTAAGGGATACAGTCACAGTGTATTGCTGCCAGCTGGTCCAGGATCACCAGTTCCACTTATGTAAGGTGTGACTGTATCTGACCTGACTGCATGTCAGTGAGCGAGTCCCATTGTTCCCCGGAGTGGTGTGCAGCACAGGCACACTGGGGGCTGGGGTAATAGTCACATCGGCAGGTTGCACTTAGGGTGAGCCCAGTCACCATAGAGATATTATACACCTGAATTATTTGCCACCTTGTCATCACTGCCGTTAAGATCTTGTGTTTGATACGGTATGTCGGCTGGCATATAGGCCGGGCGGGTCTGGGACTCCATGTCGACACCAATTGGTCGACACACATTATGTCGACAACTGAAAAGGTCGACATGGAAAAAGGTAGACATGAGTTTTTTATGGTTTTTTTTGGTGTCGTTCTCTTCGTAGAGTGACTGGGAACCCCAATTTGTGCAACGTGTCCCCTCGCATGGCTCGCTTAGCTCGCCATGCATCGGGCAAGGTGCCTCGTCCCGCTGCGCTTGTGTGGTGCACCGGCCGTCTCGGCCACCCTCAAATTGTAACCCGTGGAAGGGTTCTTTTGGTATGAGCTCCTAGCTCTGGGCCCAGAAATACAGAACGTGTTTTGCTGCGATGTTGCAGCGAAGTAGAAGTTTTAGTTAAGGCCCATACACACTGGGCGATGTTGAGCTGAAAGCAGGTCACTTTTGGTGTGTTGAGCTGCTTTCAGCTCAAAGTCGCCCAGTGTGTATGCCCAAACGATGAGCGCTGATGCGCGTCCCCGCTTCATCGCTGGCAGCCGCCGTTCATCTACTGGTGTTACCAGTAGATGAACGGCGGGGTGAGCGGCTTTCCATAGCGTCCTGCTATGGAAAGCCGCTGACATCGCTGGGCGGGGGGGAAGCGCTCAGTGTGTATGCAATGAGCACTTTTCAGCCCAGCGATGTCAGCGATCATCACTATGCATACATGCTGGGCAAAAATGCTGAGTGTGTATGGACCTTTAGTTGAATCCTTCATCTATCTATCTATCTATCCATCCTATCCATCCTATCTATCCTATCTATCTATCTATCTATCTATCTATCTATCTATCTATCTATCTATCTATCTATCTATCTATCTGTGGTGCATGTGCACTTATTGTAGTGATTGGATGTGAAATGTCACAGTGTTGTTCTGCTCCGCCATGTACCAGTCTGCAGAGCATCTACACAACTCCCTGTTGCTTTTATTTCCGTGTAACAGCTGTGACAAAACTAATGAGCTGCCAGACATGTGGGATAGCTGTCTTCTGCTGGCTGTGTAATTGGACTGATCTTTTCAGCTGATAATGAGTTCTAAAAAGCCGAATAAAGTTCTAGATAATATAAACATGAGGAAGGTTTCTGTAGAAATTAGGAGCAGGTACTTGATTTGGTGTTTGGGTCATAGTCTGTGTAATGCGGTGTATTCCTAGATGGGAGTGTTTCCAAAACAGTAGGCTTATCATGTGTTTGATGCCAGGACACCATTACTCCTGGGGAACAGGCATCAGGATACCAAATATAACTGTGATAAATTTGCGGGTGTACAATGATATGCAGTATTGTAGAATGTGTGAAATCTAGGAGCCAAGCTATGGGATTAGAGTGCAGCCTCTCTGTGCCTCATACCTCGGGCATGCGACTGCACCTTTGCGCACACAGAGGAAATCCCCGGTGGACCCACCTCTTCCTCAATTGTCTGGTTTCAGACTGTGCACCCATATTATACATTATTACTCTATTAGATGGTTAGTGACGTGTTCTGTAATAGGTGGCCATACCTTTGTGGGGGCTGGCCACACCCCCATGAAAATTTTGCCATACGCCTTAAACATGTTCCCCTGTCACTGCATTCCCCAGCTGGGGCCGCCATGCCCCAGCTGACACTGTTTTAGCTAGCTGAGGTGCTGAGTAGGGGTACAGCTAATAAAATGTCTACCTCTACTGTAGTTTAAAGGAGTCTTCCCCTAGACTTTTTGGAAGTAACTGGAAAGCAAAGAGTGTAATTAGTGGGGAGATAAGAGCTGGGAATTTGTTATGACCGGACTTTTGTGTACAGCAGAAACTACAGATGGGTCCATGTTTATCTTGACCTTTTAATAGGATTAATTGAGACTGGGCAGTCAGACTTATTCCCCTGTTGTAATGG
This sequence comes from Pseudophryne corroboree, assembly GCF_028390025.1. Classification (NCBI taxonomy): domain Eukaryota; kingdom Metazoa; phylum Chordata; class Amphibia; order Anura; family Myobatrachidae; genus Pseudophryne; species Pseudophryne corroboree. The sequence goes on from NC_086448.1 coordinate 54,827,593, forward strand.
CTTAATACCCTGCTGTATTGTTCTCTGTATTGTATTGCAGCTGAGGACAATAGATGAAGGGTTTATGTTAATAACCATGTTGTGCATAGGTGCAGCAAACTAGCCAAGATAACCGTGGACCCATCTGTATAGTGTTAATTTACTATGGATAGATTGAACCATCGGGGCGAATTTACCCGTGTGCGGTGTAATTATAAGCTTGCTTTCTGCGCAAAGTGGTGCGCACCAGCAGGAATAGCTGGACGTTAATCACCTCCGCATGATATAATGTTTATTGTATCTTCTCAGATTCTAGAACCTAATTGCCAACACAGAGTGTGACATTTCCCCATTTTATCACTGTGTAGAGGAAGTGTGACATCGCTGGGAGATAACTGTCACTGGCTGATTGTGGCTGGCCTAGCGTAGGCGGCTATTACTCTCTCTTTTGTACATATGTGTATATTACTTTGTCACCACAGACCTTTGTTTGTGTTCATTAGAGTGGTATCTAATAGACATTAGCTTACAGTGAATGTGTTATAGTTGGGAGAGTTGCATAAATATCTCTTGCAATATACCCGGGTTGTGGATTTCTGCTCCTAGAATGTCAGACAAACTCCTGGATTATTCTGCCATTCTCAGAATCCCATCCACCTGTTATACAGTGTTTTTATTTAATCAGTCACTTCTTTCCAGAGCGTCTCCATAGGGCCTTTAGCAGCAGCTGTAACTGGGCGTTTAGTGGTTTCATGCATTGCTGCAAACACCTGTGTGATTCGCACAAAGAAAGAGACAGTAATGTGCTGTAACAGGGGTGTTGGGTCCTCTGAACATAAAGATTTCTTATTATAGAATTTAAAACAGGTTTTTGATCATAGTAGTGAAGGCTTCAGTGGCGCTGAGGAAGGCTGTCTGCTTTCGTAAGTCTGTGTAATTAAGTCCGTTTGGTAAATGGTTAGATTTACACCATTCTAGCTGACGGAAACAGTTTTGTGGAGGGATATTCGGAGGAGAGGGATCTTATGATTCCTCTCCCACAGTCCCTGTCCAGTTCCGGAATCTGGCGTTGCGTGCATGCACAGTAGTATTTTGAAAATGTGAAAGAATCATATTCCCTGGAAATGCACAACTTTGTTTGTTCATATAAGCCCTGATTAATATCGTAGAATGGGGAAGGAATGCTGTTTAGCTTTCAGAACGGCACACACAAGCCAAACAATATATCCCATACAGTGGTGTGTAGGACAGTGATGGGCCACCAGATACACTGTATAGGCTGCATAGGGGGCGCTATAGCCTGTTTTATCCCTGAAATAAATTGAGTCTGATTGTACCTCTTTGTCTGTACCCTCTACATGTGACTGTAAACCTCTGTGTAATAACATATCAGGCATTTTTATAGAACATAAAGAAGTGTTACAGACTATAAAGAAATGTGAAGTAGCTGGGGCCCCAGGTGAATGCTCGGAGGGCAGTGTAGTGGGTGTTTCACCTGTCACTGGTGTAGAGGATGTGGGCTGCTGTGTTTCCTTTTAGTAGCCTATGTGCACTTAAATAGTGTTACTGAACAAAGAAGCGTTTTCTGTTTAACGTTAGGGTTTGATATAATTATTATTAACACCAAATTGAATCCCTGGAGCCGGGTGGCAAATGCTCTGAAAAATGGTGGATGTCGCCTAACTCCAATTGTAAAGCGCAATGGAATTTGCTGCGCTATATAAGAAACTTACTAAATAAACTTCTGGGAGTTCATACCTATTGCGGTCAGTGGTTTCCGGGTACCCGCTGGCGTTAGGACGATGTGTTTGACATTCTGTGGAAACCAGTGCTTTCAGTGGGGGATGAGAGGCTGTGGATTACACCTTACTGATCCCCATTGCTTTCAGTGGGGGATGAAAGGCTGTGGAGGACACTTTACTGACCCCCATTGCTTTCAGTGGGGGATGAGAAGCTGTGGAGGACACCTTACTGACCCCCAGTGCTTTCAGTGGCGGATGAGAGGCTGTGGAGGACACCTTACTGACCCTCCCCAGTGCTTTCAGTGGGGTATGAGAGGCTGTGGAGGACGCCTTACTGATCCCCAATACTTTCAGTGGGGGATGAGAGGCTGTGGAGGACACCTTACTGACTCCCAATGCTTTCAGTGGGGGATGAGAGTTTGCAGAGGACACCTTACTGACCCCTAATGCTTTCAGTGGGGGATGAGAGGCTGTGGAGGACGCCTTACTGATCCCCAATGCTTTCAATGGGGGATGAGAGGCTGTGGAGGACACTTTACTGACCCCCATTGCTTTCAGTGGGGGATGAGAGGCTGTGGAGGACACCTTACTGATCCCCAATGCTTTCAGTGGGGGATTGAGAGGCTGTGGAGGACACTTTACTGATCCCCAATGCTTTCAGTTGGGGATGAGAGTCTGTGGAGGACGCCTTACTGACTCTCAATGCTTTCAGTGGGGGATGAGAGTCTGTGGAGGACGCCTTACTGACTCTCAATGCTTTCAGTGGGGGATGAGAGGCTGTGGAGGACGCCTTACTGACCCCCAATGCTTTCAGTGGGGGATGAGAGGCTGTGGAGGACGCCTTACTGACCTCCAGTGTTTTCAGTGGGGGATGAGAGGTTGTGGAGCACCCCTTACTGACCCCCAGTGTTTTCAGTGGGGGATGAGAGGTTGTGGAGGACGCCTTACTGACCTCCAGTGTTTTCAGTGGGGGATGAGAGGTTGTGGAGGACGCCTTACTGGCCCCCAGTGTTTTCAGTGTGGGATGAGAGGTTGTGGAGGACGCCTTACTGACCTCCAGTGTTTTCAGTGGGGGATAAGAGGTTGTGGAGGATGCCTTACTGACCCCCAGTGTTTTCAGTGGGGGATGAGAGGTTATGGAGGACACCTTACTGACCCCCAGTGCTTTAATTTTGCATTTACACAGCTAAGTAGAACCGGCAGAGTTTACCAAACCGCACTGCTTCTGTAAATACAAGCCGGTATGATATCTTTCCTGCCAATGGGTGCAGTGCTCATAACACTAGTAAAAGTATGATTTTGTACAACAGTGGATAAGGAGACTAAATGATCCTCCTGGCTCCTGCATTTGGCTGTCTGGCATCATTTATTATTTGTGCTCTCTTCTCTTTTTGTGGTATAAGTATGAGCCAACACTGGCTAAACTCCTGTAACTAGAAGCCCTTTATAACATTTACATGTGCTGTCTGCCTTAGTGTGTAGCTGTAGTGCGTGCCGTGAGGCTGCGGAGATCTCAGAAAACAAATCACACAAAACAAAAATACCTGTTAGGTTGGTATTATCCTTTAAACAGAGTCTATGTGACTATGTAGCTGCGTTTGGAGGCCCCGAGCTTGTGTTTCGGTGCCTGCGCCTGGTACTGCGGAGAGGGATGTTGGTGTATCCTCTGCTGCAGATGATTTATCATAGAAAATCTGTCCTGCGGTTCCCGTGCCTGCGAGCGGTATAGATTTAGTGATGTATATGACGTGCCTCTGAATTAATTAGGTCAGTCCTGTGTTTTTGTCCGCTAATAGATTTAGGCTGGATGGAAGAGGTCATATGAGGCAATGAATGAAAAGCTTTGTACTTTGTGTCTACTATTTCTAGCTATCCTTGGCAGCTAGGGCACAGCGTGGGTATCTGAATAACCGTGCCCATAGACACAGGTTGGCCTAACAGTGGGCAAGGAGCCTTTATTGCTTTACAGTTATCTCTATCTAAGCGTACTGCTGTGGACTAATCGTTTCACAGCGATGAATACCGCATCATACGTAAGAGGAGATATACCTGTTTTCAGGTATGTCATCTGTTTCCACCTAGTATAGTGGAGGTGCAGGTCTGCGCTGGGGGTGACTGCCAGAAAAGGGAATGTACGCATAGGGAGCGGATGCGCCACAAGATGTGTAACAACTCTGTGTGCCTACTTCAGGAGAGAAGTGCTATTAGCTTATATTTATATGGCGCCACAAGGGATCCGCAGCGCCTTATTAAGTACAAAAAATGTGCGAACAAAACGGGAAAATAAATACAAAAGACTTAAGGGCCTCATACACTAGAACGATATGTCTTGAGGCTGAAGTGAGAGCGATTTCCCTTGAACCCTCCCGGGAGCTTTCCGGGAGTGGTTCCATACAATTACAAATGATTTGATACATTTTGCATGCGATATATTGTATGCGATCCCAGCCATGCCTGCAGGAACCGATATATCGCGAGTGCAGCACTGGAGGATCCGATCCGACGCTCACGGTGCCGCGGATCGGATACACAGCCAAAATGACCGATTTCACCCAATATATCGTCCCGAATGCCCGAATTGGACTGAAATCTGGCATAATCGCTTTAGTGTATGTGGCCCTTTACAGTACAAAACATGGGACACAAGTTATGTAATCGCTGCTGCACAATGTAATAACCACGGAAGCGCCGCCGGCTGAACCCAAAGGGTCGTGGGTAGGATATAAGTATGGTATGAGTGACGGAGGGAGCAGCAAGTTAGGGTAGAGGGCCCTGCTCGTAAATGCTTACAATCTAGACAGGAAGGGGCGGTCAGACAGGGGTGATGCAAATAATATCAAACGTATACAAAACTACACGGAAGGAAGGGGTATTTTCAGTTGTTTGCATGTATTGAAAGCAGCGTGGCACAATAGTACTCAGATTAGGGGGATACACACTGTAAGAGGGGACTTGGTGAAGTTTGGCCATTACACAATGAGGTACCATGGCCATATGTTGGGTATCCAGTTAAAGTTCCAGGGGTTTGGGAAGTAATCTGTATCGGACCCCCATTGGTTGATAAGGTCAATAAACCCCAGAGCATTAATGGGCGATATATTAAACGTTTGAGATCCACTGTTGAGAGTCATGTAAGAAATAAGTGTGAGTTATATGGAAGTGTTGTGGATCTCTGGTTGTCCTTATAAACGATGAAACTGTTTATAGGTGAATACACCACAAATGTGTACAGTACACACACACGGCAGGTAAATCCACAGCCAGTGCTAGCTCCAGTAACCACGATGTTTCACATCACAAAAGCTCGTGACACGTCCAGCTCACCCTGAGCGGTTATCTGAATGCGGGGAATGTTGTAGGTCTATTTTATGCCGTGTTCTGCAGCGTTTTGCACATCTCAGCAGCCGGCAGACCCTCGCAATGGCATTTTACAGTCACAATCCGTCAGCTCATTCTAACAGCTGCCAGTTAGTTACTGACCGTAGCAAAAGCCAATTATTGTGCGTTCTACTCAATTTAACACAGTTCTCCGAAAAAGCACAGTTAGACCTCTATTTTGGAATTCCTAGATTCTACTCTTTTTTTTTTTTTTTTTTTCTTTCCTTTTTTTCTTGGGCCGCTTATTACCTAATACACTGTACATCCGTTCCGAAGATCAGGGGTAGGCAACGTCTGGCACTCCAGCTGCTGTGGTACCACACATCCCAGCATGCCCTGCCGATGTTTTGCTGTGTGATACTATTAAAACTGTCAGGGTGTAGCTGGGTGTATGCTAGATTATATTAACAGTGACATTTGGATATTATGTGTAAATGTGTCAATAAGTATAGACACACAGGTTTTTAATGCCACAGTATATCGAACAACGACTAGATACAGATCTATAGGGCAACATCAAGTATTCCTGATTAGGCGAGATGGTGATAGGTGTAAGTGGTCTTTACAGTCCTGTACGCGTATACCCTTATCACACGGCTTTCCAGTGTCTCATAGATCAGGTTTTCTCTGATGTCCTAGTGGATGCTGGGAACTCCGTAAGGACCATGGGGAATAGACGGCTCCGCAGGAGACTGGGCACTCTAAGAAAGAATTAGGACTACTGGTGTGCACTGGCTCCTCCCTCTATGCCCCTCCTCCAGACCTCAGTTAGAATCTGTGCCCGGCTCGAGCTGGTTGCACACTAGGGGCTCTCCTGAGCTTCTAGTAAAGAAAGTATTTATTAGGTTTTTTATTTTCAGTGAGATCTGCTGGCAACAGACTCACTGCTACGAGGGACTTAGGGGAGAGAAGCGAACCTACCTGCTTGCAGCTAGCTTGGGCTTCTAGGCTACTGGACACCATTAGCTCCAGAGGGATCGAACACAGGCCCAGCCTCGGTCGTCCGGTCCCGGGGCCGCGCCGCCGTACCCCTTGCAGAGCCAGAAGCAAGAAGAACGTCCTGGAAATCTGCGGATGAAGACTCCGGTCTTCATTAAGGTAGCGCACAGCACTGCAGCTGTGTGCCATTGCTCCCACTGCACACCACATACTCCAATCACTGATGGGTGCAGGGCGCTGGGGGGGGGGGGGCTCTCTGCAATTAGAGTACCTTAAAATGGCAAAAAAACACATAATATAGTCTAATAAACTATATATGTGTAAAAATCCCCTGCCATAATATTAATAAAAGAGCGGGAGAAGTCCGCCGAAAAAGGGGCGGGGCTATCTCCCTCAGCACACTGGCGCCATTTCCTCTTCACAGCTCCGCTGGAAGGACGCTCCCCAGGCTCTTCCCTGCAGTTTCCAGGCTCAATAGGGTAAAAAAGAGAGGGGGGGCACTAAATGTAGGCGCAAAACTGTATATTATAGCTGCTATAGGGAAAATCACTTTGTGTAGTGTAAATCCCTGTTTATATAGCGCTGTGGTGTGTGCTGGCATACTCTCTCTGTCTCCCCAAAGGACTTTGTGGGGTCCTGTCCTCAGTCAGAGCATTCCCTGTGTGTGTGCGGTGTGTCGGTAAGGCTGTGTCGACATGTTTGATGAGGAGGCTTATGTGGAGGCGGAGCAGGTGCCGATAAATGTGGTCACCCCCTGCGGGGTCGACACAAGAGTGGATGGATATGTGGAAGGTATTAACCGACAGTGTCAACTCCTTACATAAAAGGCTGGATGACGTAACAGCTGTGGGACAGCCGGCTTCTCAGCCAGTGCCTGCCCAGGCGTCTCAAAGGCCATCAGGGGCTCAAAAACGCCCGCTACCTCAGATGGCAGACACAGATGTCGACACGGAGTCTGACTCCAGTGTCGACGACGACGAGACTAATGTACATTCCACTAGGGCTATCCGTTGCATGATTACGGCAATGAAAAATGTGTTGCACATTTCTGACATTAACCCAGGTACCACTAAAAAGGGTATTATGTTTGGGGAGAAAAAGCAACCAGTGGTTTTTCCCCCTTCAGATGAGTTAAATGAAGTGTGTGAAGAAGCGTGGACTTCCCCTGATAAAAAACTAGTGATTTCTAAAAAGTTACTAATGGCGTACCCTTTCCCGCCAGAGGACAGGGTACATTGGGAGACATCCCCGAGGGTGGACAAGGCGCTCACACGCTTGTCAAAAAAGGTGGCACTACCGTCTCAGGATACGGCCGCCTTAAAGGAGCCTGCGGATAGAAAGCAGGAGGCTATCCTGAAGTCTGTATATACACACTCAGGTTCTATACTGAGACCTGCTATTGTTTCAGCATGGATGTGCAGTGCTGCAGCAGCGTGGTCTGATTCCCTGTCTGATAACATTGATTCCCTTGACAGGGACACTATATTGCTAACCATAGAGCATATTAAAGACGTAGTCTTATACATGAGAGATGCACAGAGGGATATTTGCCGGCTGGCATCTAGAATAAATGCAATGTCCATTTCTGCCAGGAGAGTATTATGGACTCGGCAGTGGACAGGTGATGCGGATTCTAAAAGGCACATGGAGGTTTTGCCTTACAAGGGTGAGGAATTGTTTGGGGATGGTCTCTCGGACCTCGTTTCCACAGCGACAGCTGGGAAGTCGACATTTTTACCCCAGGTTCCCTCAAAGCCAAAGAAAGCACCGTATTATCAGGTACAGTCCTTTCGGCCCCAGAAAGGCAAGCGGGTTAAAGGCGCGTCCTTTCTACCCAGAGGCAGAGGTAGAGGGAAAAAGCTGCACCATACAGCCAGTTCCCAAGAACAGAAATCCTCCCCTGCTTCCACTAAATCCACCGCATGACGCTGGGGCTCCACTGGTGGAGCCAGGTGCGGTGGAGGCCCGTCTCCGGAACTTCAGCGACCGGTGGGTTCGCTCACAGGTGGATCCTTGGGTTCTACAAGTGGTTTCTCTGGGATACAAGCTGGAATTCGAGACGTCTCCCCCTCGCCGTTACCTCAAATCAGCCTTGCCAGCTACTCCCCCGGACAGGGAGGTAGTGCTGGCGGCAATTCACAAGCTGTACCTCCAGCAGGTGATAATAAAAGTTCCCCTCCTTCAACAGGGACGGGGTTACTATTCCACAATGTTTGTGGTACCGAAACCAGACGGTTCGGTGAGACCCATTCTAAATTTGAAATCCTTGAACACTTATATAAGAAGGTTCAAGTTCAAAATGGAATCGCTCAGGGCGGTTATTGCAAGCCTAGAAGAAGGGGATTACATGGTATCACTGGACATCAAGGATGCTTACCTGCATGTCCCCATTTACCCACCTCACCAGGTGTACCTCCGTTTTGTGGTACAAGACTGCCATTACCAATTCCAGACGTTGCCGTTTGGTCTGTCCACGGCACCGAGGGTATTTACCAAGGTAATGGCCGAAATGATGATACTTCTTCGAAAGAAGGGAGTTATAATTATCCCATACTTGGACGATCTCCTTATAAAGGCGAGGTCCAGGGAGCAGTTGTTGGTCGGAGTAGCACTATCTCAGGAAGTGCTACAACAGCACGGCTGGATTCTGAATATTCCAAAGTCGCAGCTGGTTCCTACGACGCGTCTGCTGTTCCTGGGTATGATTCTGGACACAGAACAGAAGAAGGTGTTTCTCCCGGAGGAGAAGGCCAAGGAGTTGTCATCTCTGGTCAGAGACCTCCTGAAACCAAAACAGGTGTCGGTGCATCACTGCACGCGAGTCCTGGGAAAGATGGTAGCTTCTTACGAAGCAATTCCATTCGGCAGGTTCCATGCAAGGATCTTTCAGTGGGATCTGTTAGACAAGTGGTCTGGATCGCATCTTCAGATGCATCGGCTGATCACCCTGTCCCCGAGGGCCAGGGTGTCTCTGCTGTGGTGGCTGCAGAGTGCTCATCTTCTAGAGGGCCGCAGATTCGGCATACAGGACTGGGTCCTGGTGACCACGGATGCAAGCCTCCGAGGTTGGGGGGCAGTCACGCAGGGAAGAAACTTCCAAGGACAATGGTCGAGTCAGGAGGCTTCCCTACACATAAATATTCTGGAACTAAGGGCCATTTACAATGCCCTAAGTCAGGCAAGACCCCTGCTTCAAAACCAGCCGGTGCTGATTCAGTCAGACAACATCACGGCGGTCGCCCATGTAAACCGACAGGGCGGCACAAGAAGCAGGATGGCGATGGCAGAAGCTACAAGGATTCTCCGATGGGCGGAAAATCACGTAATAGCACTGTCAGCAGTGTTCATTCCGGGAGTGGACAACTGGGAAGCAGACTTCCTCAGCAGGCACGACCTCCACCCGGGAGAGTGGGGACTTCATCCAGAAGTCTTCCAACTGATTGTAAACCGTTGGGAAAGGCCACAGGTGGACATAATGGCGTCCCGCCTAAACAAAAAGCTAAAAAGATATTGCGCCAGGTCAAGGGACCCTCAGGCGATAGCTGTGGACGCTCTAGTGACACCGTGGGTGTACCAGTCGGTTTATGTGTTCTCTCCTCTTCCTCTCATACCAAAGGTGCTGAGGATAATAAGAAAGAGAGGAGTAAGAACTATACTCATCGTTCCGGATTGGCCAAGAAGGACTTGGTACCCGGAACTACAAGAAATGATCTCAGAGGACCCTTGGCCTCTGCCTCTCAGACTGGACCTGCTACAGCAGGGGCCCTGTCTGTTCCAAGACTTACCGCGGCTGCGTTTGACGGCATGGCGGTTGAACGCCGGATCCTGAAGGAAAAGGGCATTCCGGTTGAAGTCATTCCTACGCTGATAAAAGCTAGGAAAGATGTGACAGCAAAACATTATCACCGCATATGGCGAAAATATGTTGCTTGGTGTGAGGCTATGAAGGCCCCCACAGAAGAATTTCAGCTGGGTCGATTTCTGCACTTCCTACAGTCAGGAGTGACTATGGGCCTAAAATTGGGATCCATTAAAGTCCAGATTTCAGCCCTGTCTATTTTCTTTCAAAAAGAACTGGCTTCACTGCCTGAAGTTCAGACATTTGTTAAGGGAGTGCTGCATATTCAGCCCCCTTTTGTGCCCCCAGTGGCACCTTGGGATCTCAAAGTTGTTTTGGCTTTCCTAAAATCACATTGGTTTGAGCCACTTTAGACCGTGGAATTAAAATATCTCACGTGGAAAGTGGTCATGCTTTTGGCCTTGGCTTCGGCTAGGCGGGTGTCAGAATTGGCGGCTTTGTCCTGTAAAAGCCCCTATCTGATCTTCCATATGGACAGAGCAGAATTGAGGACGCGTCCCCAATTCCTCCCTAAGGTGGTATCAGCGTTTCATTTGAACCAACCTATTGTGGTGCCTGCAGCTACTCGGGACTTGGAGGCTTCCAAGTTGCTGGACGTAGTCCGGGCCCTGAAAATCTATGTTTCCAGGACGGCTAGAGTCAGAAAAACTGACTCACTGTTTATCCTGCATGCACCCAACAAGTTGGGTGCTCCTGCTTCTAAGCAGACTATTGCTCGCTGGATCTGCTCCACGATTCAACTTGCACATTCTGTGGCTGGACTGCCGCATCCTAAATCAGTCAAAGCCCATTCCGCAAGGAAGGTGGGCTCTTCTTGGGCGGCTGCCCGAGGGGTCTCGGCTTTACAACTTTGCCGAGCTGCCACCTGGTCGGGATCAAACACGTTTGCAAAATTCTACAAGTTTGGCTGAGGAGGACCTAGAGTTTGCTCATTCGGTGCTGCAGAGTCATCCGCACTCTCCCGCCTGTTTGGGAGCTTTGGTACAATCCCCATGGTCCTTACGGAGTTCCCAGCATCCACTAGGACGTCAGAGAAAATAAGAATTTACTCACTGGTAATTCTATTTCTCGTAGTCCGTAGTGGATGCTGGGCGCCCATCCCAAGTGCGGATTGTCTGCAATACTTGTATATAGTTATTGCCTAACTAAAGGGTTATTGTTATGAGCCATACGTTCGTGAGGCTCAGTTGTTGTTCATACTGTTAACTGGGTATAGTATCACGAGTTGTACGGTGTGATTGGTGTGGCTGGTATGAGTCTTACCCGGGATTCCAAATCCTTTCCTTATTGTGTCAGCTCTTCCGGGCACAGTTTCCCTAACTGAGGTCTGGAGGAGGGTCATAGGGGGAGGAGCCAGTGCACACCAGATATAGTACCTAATCTTTCTTTTAGAGTGCCCAGTCTCCTGCGGAGCCCGTCTATTCCCCATGGTCCTTACGGAGTTCCCAGCATCCACTACGGACTACGAGAAATAGAATTACCGGTGAGTAAATTCTTTTTTTATCCATTTAATATGGGGATAGGGAGAGCAGGGGATTTCCACTGGTTAGTAATGTCGGGTGTTAGTTGCATAGGGTATCTGTCTTCAATAACTGTCCGTGCACCGGAGCCCGCATGACCCGTCTTGGAGAAAGCCTTGTAGGTATTAATAGCCTGTTACCATGTTTTGGTTTCCCATCACTTTATACGTTGCATTGCGCAAATGGTATGCGGTCTCTAGGTCGACCACCATTGGTCGACGTGGTCACTAAGATGACATGACAAAAAGTCAACATGAGTTTTTCTCAATTTTTTTAACTTTTTCATACTTTACGGTCCACGTGGACTATGATTGGGAACGGTAGCGGAGTGAGGCACCTTGCCCGAAGCATGGCGAGCGGACACGGTGCACCAATTGGGGTTTCCGGTCATTCTACGAAGAAGAGGACACAAAAACCCCTCAAAAACTCATGTCAACCCTTTTGTCATGTCGACCTTGCTCATGTCGACCTATTTTGTGTCGACTTAGTCACTGTCGATCAATAGTGGTCGACCTAAGCGTGGTCGGCCCTATGAACCACACCCGTGCAAATAAGGTAAGTTTATAAATCCTAAAAGGACAAAAACTGGTTTAAGCGCACTTCTTATTTAGCGACCCCCTCCTCTACCAGTATTAGCAGGGGTACAAAGCTTAACACATCCTCACCGCTGCCCTTTAAGCGACAGGAGGATCACCCATAGGATGATACAGCGATGGCTTTCTGAATGACCCTGATCACAGGCACATATAGACCATTATATGTGGGGAGATGTATTATCCTGCGGCTACAGCTCTTCCAGCTTCACCTGTCATCGGAGCGAAGCAGAAAACGGATTGTACTAACATCTCGGCTGTTATAGTGGGGGAGATAAAACTCCCTACTCCTGTGACCCCTGCAAGTCCTGCAGCTCATCACCCTAGTGCCGATGTGCTGCATCTTACCTCCTGGCCCCGAAGCGCATGTGCAAGATCTTGTGCGCAGACGGACAGTCGCAGACGCCATGGCTGGTTGGTGCACATACAGGCTAACAATAAGCCACAAAAGTGCACTTAATTTTTTTTTTTTTAGTAATATCTGTATGATTTTCCATCGCCGTCCCAACAGAGTGGAGGCAGCAAAATCGTTAGATGTTTGCACATACCATAGAGAAGAGTGATTTCTTCTGTTACCTGCTTTCATACATACAGATGTTTAATGTACCTGTCAAATAGTGCTGGATATAACGCATGTGACTTGTCACCTCTTCGTACAAATCTCCCATGGGGGCAGATGTATTAAGCATGGAGAAGTGATAAAGCAGTGATAAGTACAAGGAAACAACGCACCAGCCAATCAGCTCCAGTATGTAAATTGACCGGTATTAGCTGATTGGCTGGTGCGTTATCACCTTCCACTTATCTCTGCTTTATCACTTCTCCAGGCTTAATACATCTGCCCCATGATTACATACACCCACCAGTCCAATAAAACTGACCACGGGATCTCTCTGTGCCCCTGTAAAAGGGGATTTCATTTAGGAACTGAGACTTCAGAGTGAAAAGGAGGTCACATTAGCTCATGCGTTGACATGAAAGGCTTTTGTTTTCCTATATATTATGTATCATTTGGATTGTTTTCTATGATTTTTCCAATTTGTGTGTTAATTAGGACATAACTGCTTGTTGCGAGGATTATGTTACGCGTGGCTCTCACACAAATTAGATGAAGATGAGATAGAACGCAGCCTGTTCCAAATTAACTCACAGACACGGAAACTTCTATGCAGAGATTAATAAGAGGCAAGGCTTCATTGATTTTAAACGTTGTGCTCAGCAAGTCGGGCGAGACGCCCCTCTAACCTTCAGTAATATGTATGCAGACTTTTTAAACTAATGATGGTTTCAATATGGTTGTGATTTTTATTTTGGAGGGAGCGTAAATTCCCCCCTCCTGTCAGACGGGATCCGGACTGAAAGTCGACAGTAACTAGGTCAACAATGTCTAGGTCGACCACTATTGGTCAACAGTAACTAGGTCGACAGGGTGTCTAGGTCGACAGGGTCTTTAGGTCGACATGTTCTAGGTCGACAGGTCAAAAGGTCGACATGAGTTGTTCACAATTTTTTTCTTTTTTTGAACCTTTTCATACTTAACGATCCACGTGGACTACGATTGGAACGGTAATCTGTGCCGAGCGAAGCGGTAGCGGAGCGAAGGCACCATGCGAGGGGACGCGGTGCACTAATTGGGGTTCCCGGTCACTCTACGAAGAAAACGACACCAAAATAACATTAAAAACTCATGTCGACCTTTTGACCTGTCGTCCTAGAACATGTCGACCTAAAGACCCTGTCGACCTATACACCCTGTCGACCTAGTTACTGTCGACCAATAGTGGTCGACCTAGACATTGTCGATCTAGTTACTGTCGACTTTCAATACCACACCCCTGTCAGACTCTGGGGCAGATGTATTAAGCCTGGAGTAGGGATAAAGAAGTGATAAAGCAGTGATAAGTGCAACATGATAACGCACCAGACAATCGTTACGGATTTGAAAAATGCCAGGAGCCGATTGGCTGGTGCGTTATCACTTTCCACTTATCACTGCTTTATCACTTCTGTTCTGTATCCCTTCTCCAGGCTTAATACATCTGCCTCTCTGTGTCTAAAAACTGGATCCTGTTCTGAGTCTATTCCAAAATATGTCGCCAACCTTTTAAAGGAGACTCTTTATATAGAATCCTCTTTTCTCTATCGTCCTAGTGGATGCTGGGGTTCCTGAAAGGACCATGGGGAATAGCGGCTCCGCAGGAGACAGGGCACAAAAAGTAAAGCCTTCCGATCAGGTGGTGTGCACTGGCTCCTCCCCCCATGACCCTCCTCCAGTTAGATTTTTGTGCCCGGCCGAGAAGGGTGCAATCTAGGTGGCTCTCCTAAAGAGCTGCTTAGAGAAAGTTTAGCTTAGGTTTTTTTTTTATTTTACAGTGAGTCCTGCTGGCAACAGGATCACTGCAACGAGGGACTTAGGGGAGAAGAAGTGAACTCACCTGCGTGCAGGATGGATTGGCTTCTTGGCTACTGGACATCAGCTCCAGAGGGACGATCACAGGTACAGCCTGGATGGTCACCGGAGCCTCGCCGCCGGCCCCCTTGCAGATGCTGAAACATGAAGAGGTCCAGAATCGGCGGCAGAAGACTCCTCAGTCTTCTAAAGGTAGCGCACAGCACTGCAGCTGTGCGCCATTTTCCTCTCAGCACACTTCACACGGCAGTCACTGAGGGTGCAGGGCGCTGGGAGGGGAGCGCCCTGGGAGGCAAATGAAAACCTATTTGGCTAAAAAATACCTCACATATAGCCTCCGGGGGCTATATGGAGATATTTAACCCCTGCCAGAATACACTAAAGAGCGGGAGACGAGCCCGCCGGAAAAGGGGCGGGGCCTATCTCCTCAGCACACAGCGCCATTTTCCTTACACAGCTCCGCTGGTCAGGACGGCTCCCAGGTCTCTCCCCTGCACTGCACTACAGAAACAGGGTAAAACAAGAGAGGGGGGGCAAAATAGTGGCAAAAATTATATTATAAAAGCAGCTATACAGGGAGCACTTATTATAAGGCTATCCCTGTCATATATAGCGCTTTTGGTGTGTGCTGGCAAACTCTCCCTCTGTCTCCCCAAAGGGCTAGTGGGGTCCTGTCTTCGTTAAGAGCATTCCCTGTGTGTCTGCTGTGTGTCGGTACGTGTGTGTCGACATGTATGAGGACGATATTGGTGTGGAGGCGGAGCAATTGCCAAATATGGGGATGTCACCTCCTAGGGGGGTCGACACCAGAATGGATGCCTTTATTTATGGAATTACGGGATAGTGTCAACACGCTAAAGCAGTCGTTTGACGACATGAGACGGCCGGACAATCAGTTAGTGCCTGTCCAGGCGCCTCAAACACCGTCAGGGGCTGTAAAACGCCCTTTGCCTCAGTCGGTCGACACAGACCCAGACACAGGCACTGATTCCAGTGGCGACGGTGACGAATCAACCGTATTTTCCAGTAGGGCCACACGTTATATGATTTTGGCAATGAAGGAGGCGTTACATTTAGCTGATACTACAGGTACCACTAAACAGGGTATTATGTGGGGTGTGAAAAAACTACCTATAGTTTTTCCTGAATCAGAAGAACTAAATGATGTATGTGATGAAGCGTGGGTTGCCCCCGATAAAAAGATGCTAATTTCAAAGAAGTTATTAGCCTTATACCCTTTCCCGTCAGAGGTTAGGGCGCGCTGGGAAACACCTCCTAGGGTGGACAAGGCGCTCACACGCTTATCTAAACAAGTGGCGTTACCCTCTCCTGAGACGGCCGCACTTAAAGATCCAGCAGATAGGAGGATGGAAAATATCCAAAAAAGTATATACACACATACAGGTGTTATACTACGACCAGCTATAGCGACAGCCTGGATGTGCAGTGCTGGAGTAGCTTGGTCAGAGTCCCTGATTGAAAATATTGATACCCTGGATAGGGACAATGTTTTACTGTCTTTAGAGCAAATAAAGGATGCATTTCTTTATATGCGTGATGCACAGAGGGATATCTGCACACTGGCATCACGGGTAAGTGCTATGTCCATTTCGGCCAGAAGAAGTTTATGGACGCGACAGTGGTCAGGCGATGCGGACTCAAAACGGCATATGGAAGTTTTGCCGTATAAAGGGGAGGAGTTATTTGGAGTCGGTCTATCAGATTTGGTGGCCACGGCTACAGCCGGGAAATCCACCTTTTTACCTCAAGCTACTCCCCAACAGAAAAAGACACCGACTTTTCAACCGCAGCCCTTTCGTTCCTTTAAAAACAAGAGAGCAAAGGGATATTCATATCTGCCACGAGGCAGAGGAAGGGGGAAGAGACACCAACAGGCAGCTCCTTCCCAGGAACAGAAGCCCTCCCCCGCTTCTACAAAAGCCTCAGCATGACGCTGGGGCTTCTCAAGCGGACTCGGGGGCGGTGGGCGGTCGTCTCAAGAATTTCAGCGCGCAGTGGGCTCACTCGCAGGTAGATCCCTGGATCCTGCAGATAATATCTCAAGGGTACAGGTTGGAACTAGAGACAGATCCGCCTCGCCGTTTCCTGAAGTCTGCTTTACCAACGTCCCCCTCAGAAAGGGAGACGGTTTTGGAAGCCATTCACAAGCTGTACTCTCAGCAGGTGATAGTCAAGGTACCTCTTCTACAACAGGGAAAGGGGTATTATTCCACTCTATTTGTGGTACCGAAGCCGGATGGCTCGGTAAGACCTATTCTAAATCTGAAGTCCTTGAACCTGTACATAAAGAAGTTCAAGTTCAAAATGGAGTCACTCAGAGCAGTGATAGCGAACCTGGAAGAAGGGGACTTTATGGTGTCCTTGGACATCAAGGATGCGTACCTCCACGTTCCAATTTACCCCTCACACCAGGGGTACCTCAGGTTCGTTGTACAAAACTGTCACTATCGGTTTCAGACGCTGCCGTTCGGATTGTCCACGGCACCTCGGGTCTTTACAAAGGTAATGGCCGAGATGATGATGATTCTTCTTCGAAGAAAAGGCGTATTAATTATCCCATACTTGGACGATCTCCTAATAAGGGCAAGGTCCAGAGAACAGCTAGAGAGGGGATTAGCACTGTCTCAAGAAGTGCTAAAACAGCACGGCTGGATTCTGAATATTCCAAAATCCCAGTTAATGCCGACAACTCGTCTGCTGTTCCTAGGGATGATTCTGGACACGGTTCAGAAAAAGGTTTTTCTCCCGGAGGAAAAAGCCAAGGAGTTATCCGAGCTTGTCAGGAACCTCCTAAAACCAGGAAAGGTGTCTGTACATCAATGCACAAGAGTCCTGGGAAAAATGGTGGCTTCTTACGAAGCAATTCCATTCGGCAGATTCCATGCACGAATTTTCCAGAGGGATCTGTTGGACAAATGGTCAGGGTCGCATCTTCAGATGCACCAGCGGATAACCCTGTCTCCAAGGACAAGGGTATCTCTTCTGTGGTGGTTGCAGAGTGCTCATCTATTGGAGGGCCGCAGATTCGGCATACAGGATTGGATCCTGGTGACCACGGACGCCAGCCTGAGAGGCTGGGGAGCAGTCACACAAGGAAGAAACTTCCAGGGAGTGTGGACGAGCCTGGAAACGTCTCTTCACATAAACATTCTGGAACTAAGAGCAATCTACAATGCTCTAAGCCAGGCAGAACCTCTGCTTCAAGGAAAACCGGTGTTGATCCAGTCGGACAACATCACGGCAGTCGCCCATGTAAACAGACAGGGCGGCACAAGAAGCAGGAGTGCAATGGCAGAAGCTGCAAGGATTCTTCGCTGGGCAGAGAATCATGTGATAGCACTGTCAGCAGTGTTCATCCCGGGAGTGGACAACTGGGAAGCAGACTTCCTCAGCAGACACGACCTTCACCCGGGAGAGTGGGGACTTCATCCGGAAGTCTTCCACATGCTGGTAACCCGTTGGGAAAGACCAATGGTGGACATGATGGCGTCTCGCCTCAACAAAAAACTGGACAGGTATTGCGCCAGGTCAAGAGATCCGCAGGCAATAGCTGTGGACGCGCTGGTAACGCCTTGGGTGTACCAGTCGGTGTATGTGTTTCCTCCTCTGCCTCTCATACCAAAAGTATTGTGAATTATACGGCAAAGAGGCGTAAGAACGATACTAGTGGTTCCGGATTGGCCAAGAAGGACTTGGTACCCGGAACTTCAAGAGATGATCACGGAAGATCCGTGGCCTCTACCTCTAAGGAGGGACTTGCTTCAGCAGGGTCCCTGTCTGTTTCAAGACTTACCGCGGCTGCGTTTGACGGCATGGCGGTTGAACGCCGGATCCTAAAGGAAAAAGGCATGCCGGAAGAAGTCATTCCTACTTTGATTAAAGCAAGGAAGGAAGTAACCGTGCAACACTATCACCGCATTTGGCGAAGATATGTTGCGTGGTGCGAGGATCGGAGTGCTCCGACGGAGGAATTTCAACTGGGTCGATTCCTACATTTCCTGCAGGATTGTCTATGGGTCTCAAATTGGGATCTATTAAGGTTCAAATTTCGGCCCTGTCGATTTTCTTTCAAAAAGAATTGGCTTCAGTTCCTGAAGTCCAGACTTTTGTTAAGGGAGTGCTGCATATACAGCCTCCTGTGGTGCCTCCAGTGGCACCGTGGGATCTCAATGTGGTTTTGGAATTTCTAAAATCTCATTGGTTTGATCCACTAAAAAAGGTGGATTTAAAATATCTCACATGGAAAGTGACCATGTTACTAGCCCTGGCTTCGGCCAGGAGAGTGTCAGAACTGGCAGCTTTATCTTACAAAAGCCCATATCTGATTTTCCATTCGGACAGGGCAGAACTGCGGACTCGTCCGCATTTTCTCCCTAAGGTGGTGTCAGCATTTCATCTGAACCAGCCTATTGTAGTGCCTGCGGCTACAAGTGACTTGGAGGACTCCAAGTTACTGGACGTTGTCAGAGCATTAAAAATATATATTGCAAGGACAGCTGGAGTCAGAAAATCTGACTCGTTGTTTATATTGTATGCACCCAACAAGATGGGTGCTCCTGCGTCTAAGCAGACGATTGCTCGTTGGATCTGTAGCACAATCCAACTTGCACATTCTGTGGCAGGCCTGCCACAGCCTAAATCTGTAAAGGCCCACTCCACAAGGAAGGTGGGCTCATCTTGGGCGGCTGCCCGAGGGGTCTCGGCATTACAACTTTGCCGAGCAGCTACGTGGTCAGGGGAGAACACGTTTGTAAAATTTTACAAATTTGATACTCTGGCTAAGGAGGACCTGGAGTTCTCTCATTCGGTGCTACAGAGTCATCCGCACTCTCCCGCCCGTTTGGGAGCTTTGGTATAATCCCCATGGTCCTTTCAGGAACCCCAGCATCCACTAGGACGATAGAGAAAATAAGAATTTACTTACCGATAATTCTATTTCTCGGAGTCCGTAGTGGATGCTGGGCGCCCATCCCAAGTGCGGATTATCTGCAATAATTGTACATAGTTATTGTTAACTAATTCGGGTTATTGTTTAGGAAGCCATCTTTCAGAGGCTCCTCTGTTATCATACTGTTAACTGGGTTTGATCACAAGTTGTACGGTGTGATTGGTGTGGCTGGTATGAGTCTTACCCGGGATTCAAAATTCCTCCCTTATTGTGTACGCTCGTCCGGGCACAGTACCTGGCTGAGGCTTGGAGGAGGGTCATGGGGGGAGGAGCCAGTGCACACCACCTGATCGGAAGGCTTTACTTTTTGTGCCCTGTCTCCTGCGGAGCCGCTATTCCCCATGGTCCTTTCAGGAACCCCAGCATCCACTACGGACTCCGAGAAATAGAATTATCGGTAAGTAAATTCTTATTTTTTAGCAAACCTGTTGTGTGTTTTAATATTGTTGCATCGCGCAACATTGGATAACATTTTGCTGCAGTTATTTCATTTTAAAAATAAATTAATGATGGTACAGCCATAACTTTGCTTCCAAAAGAACCAAACTGATGTAAAAGTTCCCAGCCGCACTGTGATTTTATCAATTTCCATAGTTCTAGACCTATCTGCATGCCCCAGAATAAAGCCAATTAACTCGATCCACATCAGTTTGGGATCTACTGAATGCCAGTCGGGAAGGAAGGTAAAAGCCAGTTGATGTTTGACAGCATCCGACTGGGTGTTTAATCTTCGTCCCACTGCACTAATGGCGTCTTCTTAGGTCAAACCATTCACTTGGAGCAGAATGAACGGTCCATTCACATTATATTATTATCATTTAGTAGGTGTATCTCTATTCCGCAGAGCGGTGAGTTTGCACATTTATATTCCCAAATATAATGGAGACGTGGTTCAGATGCATTATGTGTATATAGACCATTAGTCTGTAGAAAGACACGATAAAGTGCCACCTAAAGTGTTGGTGAAAACACAAGCGGTAACATTTCTTGGAGTGAAACCAAACGCAAAACGTGGAAAACTACATGTAAGAGACATTTATTCTTATAAGTGGTAATGCATATTTATGTTAGTATAATAAGTTCTTTACAGTATGCATGATATCTGCTAAGTGACCGCGGGATGTTGATTGGACAGAAAAATGGCAGTGTGCACTGAGCAACTCCTAAAGGATTGTCTGAGCGTTCAAGGGCAGGCAGAATAGCTGTTTCTGTCACACATATGAAAATATGTTATTTACGCTTTCAAAGCTTTTTTTAATTTTTTATGTCACCCAGAAGCGGTTCTATTAATAGTTGAATGCACCTTATTAGTAGGTGTCTTACGGCCTTGTGTTGTCAGACACCTGAAGCCTCTGTTTGGCCCGTCTGCCGTTCTGTGCTCCTGTAATAAACGTTCATCAGTCCTCGTTGACATTGCTTTTAAGTGAATAATTTCCCCAGGCATGGAATTCAGGGAACGTAATGCAGCGTATGTGATTGGCATAAAGATACGAGCCGTGCCAGCTGTTACCAGAAACCAGAGGATGTGCTGCTTGAGGTGAACTCACAAGTTGAAGAGTCAGCGCACAGGTGGGGAGGAGACATTGGAGGAGATGAAAGCTGTCCAATTTAGGCAAGTCGCAGCTTGCTGATGTCTGGTGGGCAATGTGCTGCTGACTGACGTTCTGGTCTTGGCACAGCGCTGAAGCAGGCCTCTCTCCTCCCGGTACAGAGAGATGCCTTGTGGTTGTATTGAAGGGAAATGCTTAAGTGTAGCCCTGAGACATGGATCTTTTGTTTGGGGATCTGCACTCACTCTCCCTGACGGAAAGCAGTGGCTGGAAGGACTTGTTTTATTAGCGTGCGTGTTGAAACACAGCTAGCCACAAGCGAATCTGGAATTACGTGGCTAGGTAAGCCGGGAGAGCGACCTGAATTATTAAACGCTGCTGTTTTGTCCCAGCTGACAAAAGCAATGGATTTTGCTGTTTTTAAATTCAAGTAGATGCGGCATTCTTTTATCAGGCTGTGGGGCAGGAAACCTGGGCTCCATATGGAATAGCCCCCCCCCCCCCCCACTCAATACAGCTCTATGTTCAGTGGTGAAGTATGCAGACGCCTATCCGCATGCTCTCCTATAGAAATGATTGTATTTGTGCAGCCATGGAGTAATATATATATATATATATATATATATATATTTCTCTGACGTCCTAGTGGATGCTGGGAACTCCGTAAGGACCATGGGGAATAGCGGCTCCGCAGGAGACTGGGCACATCTAAAGAAAGCTTTAGGATCACCTGGTGTGCACTGGCTCCTCCCCCTATGACCCTCCTCCAAGCCTCAGTTAGATTTCTGTGCCCGACGAGAAGGGTGCACACTAGGGGCTCTCCTGAGCTCTTTGTGAAAGTTTTAGTTTAGGTTTATTATTTTCAGTGAGACCTGCTGGCAACAGGCTCACTGCATCGAGGGACTAAGGGGAGAAGAAGCGAACTCACCTGCGTGCAGAGTGGATTGGGCTTCTTAGGCTACTGGACATTAGCTCCAGAGGGACGATCACAGGTTCAGCCTGGATGGGTCACCGGAGCCGCGCCGCCGTCCCCCTTACAGAGCCAGAAGAGCGAAGAGGTCCGGAAAAATCGGCGGCAGAAGACGATCCTGTCTTCAGATAAGGTAGCGCACAGCACCGCAGCTGTGCGCCATTGCTCTCAGCACACTTCACACTCCGGTCACTGAGGGTGCAGGGCGCTGGGGGGGGCAGCGCCCTGAGACGCAATAAATCGATAAAAAAACCTTATATGGCTAAAATAAATGCATCACATATAACTCCTGGGCTATATGGATGCATTTAACCCCTGCCAAAACATACAGAAAAAGGATGATAAGGACGCCGAGAAAGGGGCGGAGCCTATCTCCTCAGCACACTGGCGCCATTTTCCCTCACAGCTCAGTTGGAGGGAAGCTCCCTGGCTCTCCCCTGCAGTCACTACACTACAGAAAGGGGTTAAAAAAGAGAGGGGGGCACAAATTAGGCGCAGTATATAACAATACAGCAGCTATAAAGGGAAAAACACTTATATAAGGTTATCCCTGTATATATATATATAGCGCTCTGGTGTGTGCTGGCAAACTCTCCCTCTGTCTCCCCAAAGGGCTAGTGGGGTCCTGTCCTCTATCAGAGCATTCCCTGTGTGTATGCTGTGTGTCGGTACGTTGGTGTCGACATGTATGAGGAGAAAAATGATGAGGAGACGGAGTAGAGTGTCTGAAATAGTGTTGTCACCCCCTAGGGGGTCGACACCTGAGTGGATGTACTGTTGAAATTGCGTGACAGTGTCAGCTTTGTATAAAAGACAGTGGTTGACATGAGACAGCCGGCTACTCAGCTTGTGCATGTCCAGACGTCTCATACAGGGGCCCTAAAGCGCCCGTTACCTCAGATACAGACGCCGACAGGGGTACTGACTCCTGTGTCGACGGTGAAGAGACAACCGTGATTTCCAATAGGGCCACACATTGCATGATTGAGGCAATGGAAAAAGTTTACACTTTTCTGATAATATGAATACCACCAAAAAAAAGGGGTATTATGTTTGGTGAGGAAAAACTTCCTGTAGTTTTCCTGAATCTGAGAAATAAAATAAGGTGTGTGATTATGCGTGGGTTTCCCCCCGATAACAATTGATATTTTCTAAAAAGTTATTGGCAGTATACCTTTTCCCGCCAGAGGTTAGGGTGCGTTGGGAAACACCCCCTAGGGTGGATAAAGCGCTCACACGCTTGTAAAAACAAGGGCTCTACCCTCTCCTGAGATGGCCGCCCTTAAGGATCCTGCTGATAGAAAGCAGGAGCGTATCCTAAAATGTAATTACACACATACTGGTGTTATACTGCGACCAGCAATCGCCTCAGCCTGGATGTGCAGTGCTGGGTTGGCGTGGTCGGATTCCCTGACTGGAAATATGATATCCTAGATAAGGACAGTATATTATTGCCTATAGAGCAATTAAAAGATGCATTTCTATATATGCAGGATGCACAGCGGAATATTTGCCGACTGGCATCAAGTATAAGTGCGTTGTCCAATTATTCCAGTAAAGTGGTCAGGTGATGCCGATTCCAAACGGCATTTGGAAGTATTGCCTTAAAAGAGGGGATGTACCCCAGGTCGCCTCTCAAAATAAGATGCCGTATTATCAGGCGCAGTCCTGGTTGGCAGGCGGACAAAAGGGTTCCTCTTTTCTGCTCGTGACAGAGGGAGAGGAAAATGGCTGCAGAGATCAGCCAGTTCCAAGGAACAGAAACCCTTTTCCGCCGCTGCCAAGCCCTCAGTATGACGCTAGGGCTTTACAAGTTCAGGCACGGTGGGGTCCCGTTCTCAATGAATTTCAGTGCGCAGTGGGCTCACTCGCAAGTAGACCCCTGGATCCTTCAGATAATATTTCAGGGGTACAAATTGGAATTCGAGACGTATTCCCCTCGCCGTTTCCAAAAGTCTGTTTTACCGACGTCTCCCGCTGACAGGGAGGCAGTTTTGGAAGCCATTCACAAGCTGTATTCCCAGCAGGTGATAATCAAGGTACCCCTCCTGCAACAGGGAACGGGGTATTATTCCACACTATTGTGGTACCGAAGCCAGACGGCTCGGTGAGACCGATTTTAAAATCTAAAATCTAAAATCTTTGAACACTTGCATACAGAGGTTCAAATTCAAAATTGAGTCACTCAGAGCAGTGATTGCAAACCTGGAAGAAGGGGACTACATGATGTCTCGGGACATCAAGGAGGCTTACCTTCATGTCAAAATTTACCCTTCTCACCAAGGGTATTTCAGGTTATGGTACAGAACTGTATCAGTTCGGACGCTGCCGTAGGGATGGTCCACGGCACCCCGGGTCTTTACTGAAGTAATGACCGAAATGATGATATTCCTTCGAAGGAAGGGAATTTTAGTTATCCTTTACTTGGACGATTCCCTGATAAGGGTAAGATCCAGGGAACAGTTGGAGATCGGTGTAGCACTATATCAGGTAGTGTTGCGGCAGCACGATTGGATTTTCAATATTCCAAAATCACAGCTGGTTCCGACGACTTGTCTTCTGTTCCTAGGGATGATTCTGGACATAGTCCAGAAAGAAGGTGCTTCTCCCGGAGGAGAAAGCCAGGGAGTTATCCGAGCTAGTCAGGAACCTCCAAAAACCGAACCAAGTCTCAGTGCATCAATGCACATGGGTTCTGGGTAAAAATGGTGGCTTCCTACGAAGCAATCCCATTCGGCAGATTCCACGCACAGTGGAACCTTCTGGACAAATGGTCCGGGTCGCATCTTCAGATGCTTCAGCGGATAACCCTGTCACCAGGGACAAGGGTATCCCTCCTGTGGTGGTTGCAGAGTGCTCATCTTCTAGAGGGCCGCAGATTCGGCATTCGGGACTGGGTCCTGGTGGCCACGGATGCCAGCCTGCGAGGCTGGGGAGCAGTCACACAGGGAAGGAATTTCCAGGGCTTATGGTCAAGCCTGGAGACATCTCTTCATATAAACATTCTGGAACTAAGGGCCATTTACAATGCCCTAAGTCAAGCGAAACCCCTGCTTCAGGGTCAGGCGGTATTGATCCAATCGGACAACATCACGTCAGTCGCCCACGTAAACAGACAGGGCGGCACGAGAAGCAGGAGGGCAATGGCAGAAGCTGCAAGGATTTTCGCTGGGCGGAAAATCATGTGATAGCACTGTCAGCAGTGTTCATTCCGGGAGTGGACAACTGGGAAGCAGACTTCCTCAGCAGACACGACCTTCACCCGGGAGAGTGGGGACTTCACCCAGAAGTCTTCCACCTGATTGTAAACCGTTGGGAAAAACAAAAGGTGGACATAATGGCGTCCCGTCTAAACAAAAAACTAGACAGATATTGCGCCAGGTCAAGGGACCCTCAGGCAATAGCGGTGGACGCTCTGGTAACACCGTGGGTGTACCAGTCAGTGTATGTGTTCCCTCCTCTGCCCCTCGTACCAAAAGTACTGAGAATCATAAGAAGGAGAGGAGTAAGAACTATACTCGTGGTTCCGGATTGGCCAAGAAGGACTTGGTATCCGGAACTTCAAGAGATGCTCACGGACGAACCGTGGCCTCTACCTCTAAGAAAGGACCTGCTCCAGCAGGGGCCTTGTCTATTCCAAGACTTACCGCGGCTGCGTTTGACGGCATGGCGGTTGAACGCCGGATCCTGAAGATCCCTACCCTGGTCAAGGCCAGGAAAGACGTAACCGCAAAACATTATCACCGCATTTGGCGAAAATATGTTGCGTGGAGTGAGGCCAAGAAGGCCCCTACAGAGGAATTTCAACTGGGTCGTTTCCTCCATTTCCTGCAAACAGGACTGTCTATGGGCCTAAAATTAGGGTCCATTAAGGTTCAAATTTCGGCCCTGTCGATTTTCTTCCAAAAAGAACTGGCTTCAGTGCCTGAAGTTCAGACATTTGTAAAAGGGGTACTGCATATACAGTCTCCTTTTGTGCCTCCAGTGGCACCTTGGGGATCTCAATGTTGTGTTGAGTTTCCTAAAGTCACATTGGTTTGAACCACTCACCACTGTGGACTTAAAATATCTCACATGGAAGTGACGAGTTAGCCCTGGTTTCAGCCAGGCGGGTGTCAGAATTGGCGGCTTTATCATATAAAAGCCCTTACTTAATATTTCATTCTGAAAGGGCAGAATTGAGGACTCGTCCTCAAATTTTCTACCTAAGGTGGTTTCTGCATTTCACATGAACCAACCTATTGTGGTACCTGCGGCTACTAAGGACTTGGAGGATTCCAAGTTGCTTGACGTGGTCAGGACCCTGAAAATACATGTTTCCAGGACGGCTGGAGTCAGAAAATCTGACTCGCTGTTTATCCTGTATGCACCCAACAAACTGGGTGCTCCTGCTTCTAAGCAGACGATTGCTCGTTGGATTTGTAGTACAATTCAGCTTGCACATTCTGTGGCAGGCCTGCCACAGCCAAAAATCTTAAAATGCCCACTCCACAAGGAAGGTGGGCTCATCTTGGGCAGCTGCCCGAGGGGTCTCGGCTTTACAACTTTGCCGAGCAGTTACTTGGTCAAGAGCAAATACGTTTGTAAAATTCTACAAAGTTGATATCTTGGCTGAGGAGGACCTGGAGTTCTCTCATTCGGTGCTGCAGAGTCATCCGCACTCTCCCGCCCGTTTGGGAGCTTTGTTATAATCCCCATGGTCCTTACGGAGTTCCCAGCATCCACTAGGACGTCAGAGAAAATAAGAATTTACTTACCGATAATTCTATTTCTCGTAGTCCGTAGTGGATGCTGGGCGCCCATCCCAAGTGCGGATTGTCTGCAATACTGGTACATAATTATTGTTACCAAAAAATTCGGGTTATTGTTGTAGTGAGCCATCTTTTCTAGAGGCTCCTCTATTATCATGCTGTTAACTGGGTTCAGATCACAAGTTGTACAGTGTGATTGGTGTGGCTGGTATGAGTCTTACCCGGGATTCAAAATCCTTCCTTATTGTGTACGCTCGTCCGGGCACAGTATCCTAACTGAGGCTTGGAGGAGGGTCATAGGGGGAGGAGCCAGTGCACACCAGGTGATCCTAAAGCTTTCTTTAGATGTGCCCAGTCTCCTGCGGAGCCGCTATTCCCCATGGTCCTTACGGAGTTCCCAGCATCCACTACGGACTACGAGAAATAGAATTATCGGTAAGTAAATTCTTATTATATATATATATATTGCTTAGTGGGCTTGGTAAGGTAGAAAACACACACATAAAGGTAAAGGTTCGGCCCTTAAAATGTAAAATGTTGTGCTAATTGATATAGCCCAGTGGTACCCAAACTTTGTGGCAGATGTATTAACCTGGAGAAGGCATAAGGAAGTGATAAACCAGTGATATGTGCAAGGTGATAAATGCACCAGCCAATCAGCTCCAATATGTAAATTAACAGTTAGGAGCTGATTGGCTGGTGCCTTTATCACCTTGCATATATCACTGGTTTATCACTTCCTTATGCCTTCTCCAGGTTAATACATCTGCCCCACTGTTCTCAAGGGCCCCTGGCAGTTCATGTTTTCCAGGTCACCCAGCAGGTGCACAGGTGTACTCATTACTCACTGATACATTTTAAAAGATTCACGGGTGGAGCTAATTATTTCACCTGTGATTCTGTGGAAAATGTACTGTTGGGGGTCCTTGAGGGCAGAGTTTGGGAATCACTGATATAGCCTATTAGGATGGTGCACAGCAGATGTAAAAGTGACTGTTAGGCCACACAGAGTCCTTAACCTGGGTGCTGGTAAACTGCAGTCCAAGCCATGCAGGAACACAGTGGTAATGCAGGGGTTAACAGCAGTGGTCCTAAAGAATGGTAAATAGCAGATATCTGGGCGTCTTACCTCAGGAGATACTTTGCAACTGCACAGCACCATAGCACTCTTTACAGTAAAAATAGCTGCAGTCTGCACATGTGCAGTACCACATCAGGTTGGAGGTCGAACCTCCATGCAGACTCGGTCCTAGTGCCCCAAGTGTATGCAGCATGTGAGACTGCACACAGTGCTGCTCACTCAACAGTTCCGCCATAATAACCAGTAAGCGCAAATACGCAAAATGGGAGATTTTCTAATTGGCCTACACACCCACGCCACCACACGCAACATAGCGGACCCTAAATATAGCTGTGGATCTGGCTTAACAACCGCTACAGTTCCGCGCTGTGCCCAGTGTTACAGCCTAATGCCCATCAATTTTAGGTGCATTACAATTCCGCTCTCCGTGCCAATTTTTAAAGCCGTACGCCAACCGCTTTCAGCCCTGGCTCACATAAACTGTCATGTATACGCTAACCACATACTCACTCGTATTACCGACACCCTCAAAATTCATCCTCAAAACTTCACCCTATGTTATACCACTATCCTTTCTGCAAAATGTGTCCCTGGGTCATTTCTCTGCGACCCCCCCCCCCAGACCTGGCATTGTAAAAGTAGAGACAGCCTGTTATAAGAACTGGGGATTGGGTTACTCTGTGTAAGTAATATTTCTGCAGTCTTCATTTAGGAGAGTGCATGTAGCATCTTGTCTGGAAAGGTCAGTGCCTGCAATGCACGCACTCTTATATTGAGGAGCCTCCTGCACAAATCTAGATGGCAGCAGGATCTATAACCAGCACACGTGTCTGCATTGGCAAAAGTTCTCCCGGCAGCAGCCTAGTACCCTGGCTCCTGGGACTTGTCTAGGTGTACGTGTGTGTGATATCCTTTTATGCATGAGCAGTCGTTTTATGGCAAAGAGATTAAACATTTAGTATTTTAATTAGCATTGTTAAACTATGATGTTTTTATTTCTGTATAGTCTGCTGAACCGTGTATTCTGTGTTTTTGGCTGGAAAGCGGGTCAGCCCGTCACTAGGCAGCTGCGTATTGTGAGACGCGTCTGTCTGTGCTGCTGCAGGGGGGGGCAGGGGCAAATACTGGGACTTATTCAGCGTTGAATGTAGACATATTTGCACAATTTGTCCAGAATTTTTTTTGTATATTGCTGCCCATTCAGATTTGGCCGCAAGTATGAAATGCAGCCAACTCTGCCTAGATAGCAGATGCACCGCTCTCCCTGTGCGAGTAACAGGCCATTAATACAACGGAAGACCAGGCTTCAACTGAGTTTAAAAATACTAAGAATCGTGGTACACAATGTATACGCAATACTGTAAGTGGCCGGTGAGTGGGGCATGTGAGATGCAAATCGAAAAACTTCGGTATACCCCCCTCCAAAAAACTAAAATAAAAAAAATTCCGCTAATTAACATCTGGACGGCTTTCCCCTTCCCGTAAACATACTTTATTTTTGTAGAACTTTTTTGCTTTTTATCTAGTTTTTCAGCACTTTATCTTCATTTGCACTCATGGATGTGACTTTAGGCCCCCATCCACTAGGCTGATTTGGGCGCTTTTCATTAGATTTCGTTGCATCTTACCGAAAAAATCTGATAAAGCGTCACATCGGACTGCTCCTCCGATCCGATGCTCGGTCCCATGTCAGATATGTCTGAGCTATAAATCCCTGGTGCAGCACCAAGGATTTATTTGAATCTGAAGAAATCAGGTGCACATCGGAGTGTTTTTTATTTTTACTTCAGATGTATTGCCTCAGATTCAGATTTAAGCCCAGGATCGGATTGGATTCCCGGGAAGGTGCCGGAGAGGGTCCAATAGAAATCTGATCCGACATGCAGCTCAGACAGGTCGGCCTAGTGGATGGGGGCCTTTAGACTCCTTCGACCAATCCGATCATCCCCCTTCAGCTTTCAACTTGCACCTGGGTTTCGGTACCCACAAATCCATACACTGCAACCAGTGGCATATTCAAATTTCGACAAGTCACGTCGACACCCCCTTAAAGGATGCAGTCACAAGGTCACTGGGTCGGCTCCATGATGTCAACAGTTATGATGTCAACATTGTTGTAATGTCAACAGGCAACATGTCGACATGTTCACAATGTCAGCATCTAAAATGGGTTCAGGGTTAGGCTGCGGCAGCGAAGGGTCAGTCAGGGTTAGGCTGTGGCAGCGAAGGGTTAGGGTTAGGCTGCGGCAGCGAAGGGTTAGTCAGGGTTAGGCTGCGGCAGCGAAGGATTAGTCAGGGTTAGGCTGCGGCAGCGAAGGGTCAGTCAGGGTTAGGCTGCGGCAGCGAAGGGTCAGTCAGGGTTAGGCTGCGGCAGCGAAAGGTCAGTCAGGGTTAGGCTGCGGCAGCGAAGGGTCAGTCAGGGTTAGGCTGCGGCAGCGAAGGGTCAGTCAGGGTTAGGCTGCGGCAGCGAAGGGTCAGTCAGGGTAAAACTGTGACAGCGAAGGGTCAGTCAGGGTTAGGCTGCGGCAGCGAAGGGTCAGTCAGGGTTAGGCTGAGGCAACAAAGGATTGGCCCACTGGACGCAGGGTATGGGTAAAGCACCGGGGGTAGATGAGACCCTCTGTGTGCATTCTGTACAGTATTATGTCTAGCGGCGTTAAGCTTGAACAAGAAAGCTAGGAACGAAGGAGAGAAGATGTAAGTATTGATATAGATATATATATATATATATATATATATATAACAAGTCTGGCACTCCCCTCTGGACAGGCTGAGCAAGGCTCCTGCTCCGGTGCCCTCCTTGCAGACACAGCAATCAGCATAAGTATAATGGAAGAACAATGGCGGCACTCTGGAGACTTTGTTCAAAGAGGTGAAAAAATCAGTGCAGTTTAATCAACGTTTCGGGGGTACTGGCCCCCGTCTTCAGGATACACTCACAAAGTGACACTGAAACGTTGATTAAACTGCACTGATTTTTTCACCTCTTTGAACAAAGTCTCCAGAGTGCCGCCATTGTTCTTCTATTATATATATATATATATATATATATATATATATATATATATATATATATATATATATATTTCTCTAGCGTCCTAGTGGATGCTGGGGACTCCGTAAGGACCATGGGGAATAGACGGGCTCCGCAGGAGACTGGGCACTCTAAGAAAGAATTAGGACTACTGGTGTGCACTGGCTCCTCCCTCTATGCCCCTCCTCCAGACCTCAGTTAGAATCTGTGCCCGGAAGGAGCTGGGTGCATTTTAGTGAGCTCTCCTGAGCTTGCTATTAAGAAAGTATTTTAGTTAGGTTTTTTAATTTTCAGAGAGCTTCTGCTGGCAACAGACTCTCTGCTACGTGGGACTGAGGGGAGAGAAGCAAACCTACTAACTGCGGCTAGGTTGCGCTTCTTAGGCTACTGGACACCATTAGCTCCAGAGGGATCGAACACAGGAACCTAACCTTGGTCGTCCGTTCCCGGAGCCGCGCCGCCGTCCCCCTCGCAGAGCCAGAAGACAGAAGCCGGCGGGTTGAAGCAAGAAGACGTCAAAATCGGCGGCAGAAGACTCCTGTCTTCATATGAGGTAGCGCACAGCACTGCAGCTGTGCGCCATTGCTCCCACACTAACCCACACACTCCGGTCACTGTAGGGTGCAGGGCGCAGGGGGGGGGGGGGGCGCCCTGGGCAGCAATTGAGTACCTCCTGGCAAAAAGCAGCATATATACAGCTGGGCACTGTAATATGCATGAGCCCCCGCCATTATTTTTACACAAAATCGCGGGACAGAAGCCCGCCGCTGAGGGGGCGGGGCTTCTTCCTCAGCACTCACCAGCGCCATTTTCTCTCCACAGCTCCGCTGAGAGGAAGCTCCCCAGGCTCTCCCCTGCAGAAGAAAAGGGTGAAAAGAGAGGGGGGGCACATAAATTGGCGTAAAAACAATATATACAGCAGCTACTGGGTTAACACTACGTTACTGTGTGATTCCTGGGTCATATAGCGCTGGGGTGTGTGCTGGCATACTCTCTCTCTGTCTCTCCAAAGGGCCTTGTGGGGGAACTGTCTTCAAATAGAGCATCCCCTGTGTGTGTGGTGTGTCGGTACGTGTGTGTCGACATGTCTGAGGTAAAATGCTCCCCTAAGGAGGAGATAGAGCAAATATGTGTGTGTGAGGGTGTCTCCGTCGACAACGCCGACACCTGTTGGATATGTGTAATTAAGTGCTAAGGTGAATTATTGCACAAAAGATCAGAGAACAGACAGGAAATCTACCCATGTCTGTCACTCTGTCGCAGAGACCTTCAGTGTCTCTCAATGCTCACTATCCAAAATAATAAACACTGATGTCGACACGGAGATTGACTCCAGTGTCGACTACGATAATGCAAAGTTACAGCCGAAAATGGCAGAAAAGTATTCAATATATGATAATTGTAATAAAAGATGATTTGCATATCACTGATGACTCATCTGTCCCTGACACAAGGGTACACATGTTTAAGGGGAAGAAAGCTGAGGTAAATTTCACTCCTCTCATGATGAAAAAGAGCGGGAATCTCCAGACAAGAGACTGCAGTTTCCCACAAAGAATTCTCAGGCAGTATCCTTTCCCTACTAGGGCCAGGATACGATGGGAATCTTCCCCTAGGGTGTCACGTTTGCCCAAAAGGTAACCTGTCGTAACAGCTGTTCTCAGGGATCCTGCAGATAGCGTGCACATTCTGGTACACTACGCAGACCGGCGATTGTGTCGTCATGGGTTTATAGCGCTGGGGCAGCGTGGACAGGTACCTTATCAGCAGAAATTGAGACCCTAGTATGTATTAATGCTGTCTTAAGAGAATTATATATATATATATATTTATTTATAAAACATGCCCAAAGAGACATGAGTATACTGGGTCCTAGAGACAAAGCTATGTCGGTTTCTGCTTGACGTGTCCTGTAGAATATGCAATGGACAGATGATGCCGACTTAAGAGGCATATGGAAGTGGAGAAGGGTTCTCGGACCTGGTCTCTACAGCTATAGCTGGTAATTCTGTCGTTTTGCCTTATATTCCTGCACAGCCTAGGAAAGCACGACATTATCAAATGCAGCCTTTAGAACAAAGAAACAAGAAAGTCCGAGGTGCGTCCTTTCTTGCCAGAGGCGGGGGCAGAGGAAAGAAGCTGCACAACACAGCTAGGTCCCAGGAACAGAAGTCCTCCCCGGCCTCTACAATAATCCACTGCATATCGCTGGGGCTCCACAAGGCGGAGCTAGGCCCGGTGGGGGCACGCCTGCGTAAGTTCAGCCGCAAGTGGGTTCACTCCCTGTTAGATCCCTGGGCAATAGATATTGTGTCTCAGGGATGCAAGCTGGACTTTGAGCAGATGCCACCTCACCGACGGCCCTGCTGGCTTCCCCCCCACGTGAGGGAAACAGTGTTAACTGCAATTCACATATTGTTTCTTCAGCAGGTGGTGGTCAAGATTCCCCTCCTTCAACGAGGAAAGGGTTGCTATTCGATCATGTTTGTAGTACCGAAACCGGACGGTTCAGTCAGACCCATATTGAATTTAAAATCCCTGAACATATACCTGAAAAGGTTCAAGTTCAAGATGGAATCGCTCAGAGCGGTCATCGCAAGCCTGGAAGGGGGGGATTTTATGGTGTCTCTGGACATAAAGGATGCATACCTTCATGTCCCCATTTATCCACCTCATCAGGCGTACCTCAGATTTGTGGTACAGGATTGTCATTACCCATTCCAGACGTTGCCATTTGATCTGTTCACGGCACCGAGAATATTTACCAAGGTAATGGCAGAAATGATGGGCTTCTGCGAAAGCAAGGAGTCACAATTATTCCATACTGGGACGATCTCATAAAGGCGAGGTCCAGAGAGCAGTTGCTGATCAGCGTAGCACACTCTCGGGAAGTGTTGCAACAGCACGGCTGGATTCTGAATATTCCAAGGTCGCAGCTGATTCCTACGACGTGTCTGCCCTTCCTGGGCATGATTCTGGACACAGACCAGAAGAAGGTTTTTCTCCCGGCGGAGAAGGCTCAGGAGCTCGTGACTCTGGTCAGAGGCCTCTTAAAACCAAAACAGGTGTCGGTGCATCAATGCACGCGAGTCCTGGGAAAGATGGTGGCGTCTTACGAAGCCATTCCCTTCGGCAGGTTCCATGCGAGGAATTTTCAGTGGGACCTGTTGGACATGTGGTCCGGATCGCATCTTCAG
Source organism: Pseudophryne corroboree (assembly GCF_028390025.1). Lineage (NCBI taxonomy): Eukaryota > Metazoa > Chordata > Amphibia > Anura > Myobatrachidae > Pseudophryne > Pseudophryne corroboree. The sequence continues at coordinate 54,861,565 of NC_086448.1, forward strand.
ATGCATCGGCTGATCACCCTATACCCCAGGGCCAGGGTGTCTCTTCTGTGGTGGCTGCAGAGTGCTCACCTTCTCGAGGGCCGCAGGTTCGGCATACAGGACTGGGTCCTGGTGACCACGGATGCAAGCCTGCGAGGAGGGGGGGCAGTCACTCAGGGAAGAAACTTCCAGGGGCTGTGGTCAAGTCAGGAAACTTGTCTGCACATCAATATCCTGGAACTAAGGGCCATATACAACGCCCTGAGTCAAGCGGAGCATCTGCTTTGCAACCAACCGGTGCTGATTCAGTCAGACAACATCACCGCAGTGGCTCATGTAAACCGCCAGGGCGGCACAAGAATCAGGGTGGCAAAGGCAGAAGCCACCAGAATTCTTCGCTGGGCGGAGAATCACGTGCAAGCACTGTCAGCAGTGTTCATTCCAGGAGTGGACAATTGGGAAGCAGACTTCCTCAGCAGGCACGACCTCCACCCGGGAGAGTGGGGACTTCATCAAGAAGTCTTCACACAGATTACAAATCGATGGGAACTGCCACAGGTGGACATGATGGCGTCCCGCCTCAACAAAAAGCTACAAATGATTGCGTCAGGTCAAGAGACCCTCAGGCGATAGCTGTGGACGCACTAGTGACACCGTGGGTGTTCCAGTCGGTTTATGCGTTTCCTCCTCTTCCTCTCATACCCAAGGTGCTGAGAATCGTAAGGAAAAGAGGAGTGAGAACAATACTCATTGTTCTGGATTGGCCAAGAAGGACTTGGTATCCGGAACTGCAAGAAATGTTCACAGAGGACTCATGGCCTCTGCCTCTCAGACAGGATCTGTTGCAACAGGGGCCCTGTCTGTTCCAAGACTTACCGCGGCTGCGTTTGACGGCATAGCGGTTGAACGCCGGATCCTAACAGAAAAAGGCATTCCGGATGAGGTTATTCCTACGCTAATAAAGGCTAGGAAGGACGTGACGTATATGGCGCAAATATGTTGCTTGGTGTGAGGCCAGGAATGCCCCTACAGAGGATTTCCAGCTGGGCCGTTTCCTTCACTTCCTACAGTCGGGAGTGACTTTGGGCTTAAAATTGGGGCCCATTAAGGTCCAGATTTCAGCCCTATCCATTTTCTTTCAAAAGGAACTGGCTTCTCTTCCTGAAGTTCAGACGTTTGTAAAGGGAGTGCTGCATATTCAGCCCCTTTTGTGCCACCAGTGGCACCTTGGGATCTTAACGTGGTGTTGAGTTTCCTGAAATCACACTGGTTTGAGCCACTTAAAACCGTGGAGTTAAAATATCTCACGTGGAAGGTGGTCATGCTATTGGCCTTAGCTTCGGCTAGGCGTGTGTCAGATTTGGCGGCTTTGTCATGTAAAAGCCCCTATCTGATTTTCCATATGGACTGGGCAGAATTACGGACTCGTCCGCAATTTCTGCAACAGGTGGTGTCATCCTTTCATTTGAACCAACCTATTGTGGTGCCTGCGGCTACTCGTGACTTGGAGGATTCCAAATTACTAGATGTAGTCAGGGCTTTGAAGATTTATGTAGCCAGAACGGCTGGAGTCAGGAAAACTGACTCGCTGTTTATCCTGTATGCATCCAACAAGCTGGGTGCTCCTGCTTCAAAGCAAACTATTGCTCGCTGGATCTGTAACACGATTCAGCAGGCTCATTCTGCGGCTGGATTGCCGCCTCCAATATCAGTAAAAGCCCATTCCACAAGGAAGGTGGGCTCTTCTTGGGCGGCTGCCCGAGGGGTCTCGGCATTACAGCTTTCCCGAGCAGCTACTTGGTCGGGTTCAAACACTTTTGCAAAATTATACAAGTTTTATACCCTGGCTGAGGAGGATCTTGTGTTTGCCCATTCGGTGCTGCAGAGTCATCCGCACTCTCCCGCCCGTTTGGGAGCTTTGGTATAATCCCCATGGTCCTTACGGAGTCCCCAGCATCCACTAGGACGTTAGAAAAAATAAGATTTTACTCACCGGTAAATCTATTTCTCGTAGTCCGTAGTGGATGCTGGGCGCCCGTCCCAAGTGCGGACTTCTTCTGCAATGCTTGTATATAGTTATTGCTTCCATAAGGGTTATGTTATAGTTGCATCAGGGTTGATCTGATGCTCTGTTGTTGTTCATACTGTTAACTGGGTAAGTTATCACAAGTTATACGGTGTGATTGGTGTGGCTGGTATAAGTCTTACCCTGGGTTCCAAAATCCTTTCCTTGTAATGTCAGCTCTTCCGGGCACAGTTTCCTTAACTGAGGTCTGGAGGAGGGGCATAGAGGGAGGAGCCAGTGCACACCAGTAGTCCTAATTCTTTCTTAGAGTGCCCAGTCTCCTGCGGAGCCCGTCTATTCCCCATGGTCCTTACGGAGTCCCCAGCATCCACTACGGACTACGAGAAATAAATTTACAGGTGAGTAAAATCTTATTATATATATATATATATATATATTTTGTTTCTAACTGTGGTGTGGATGAGAAAAGTTCTGGCATGGTGACTGTAATGAAAGATATTATCTGTGTGTGTGGGAAATCAGAGACGGACACAGATTATAGGGGTATATCTCACGGCTGATTACACAGGAATTCATTTCCTTCAGCATAACGGTCAGGCAAGCCCCCCATGTATAGAAGATCTGGGCTAACTGTATAAACTATATGAAACTGTAGACAGTCGTTTCCTGTTGGTTTGAATCGCTGGTATCTGAAAGAGATTACTGGCTCACATGTTCACGATTAAAATGTCGTGTGCAGATCTTTTGAAGGCGGATTTAATCTAATATTCATCTCCAGTTTAGCCGCCAGCCGTAGATTATTTCCTTCTTCTTCCCACGTTATCCTTAGGCCCATAGGAACTGGAGTTCTAATCCGGTTTTCAGCCTCCGAAGAATGTTCAGGTTCGGCATTTGGCCTTACGTCAGCCCGTTCCTGCCTGGTAACACATACAGAGTCTGATCACATTAGCAAGCGCTTACGAGCGCCGCGTCCAAAGATTTCACCTGGAATTGTCCAAATGCATGAAAGAACACATTAATGCGAGTGCTTATTTAATTTTACATCACGGAGCAGCTTAGATTGCCTTGAAGTCTGCCTTAATGAACACACAGAGCTTATCAGTAGCGGGCTTTACTCCCCAAAGAGCACGCTAATTAAACACCAGAGACTGCGGAATAGAATGGGGAGCAGCCAATTGGATGGCTCCTTCATTCCTGGGGAGGGGTATTTTTGTTTCCTGCATGATAATCATCTGATTTCAAAGCAAGTAGCTGTAAGTGTCACAGACATGATGGGAATTGTACCACGTTTTCTGGAATATTAATGAATTGATTTATCTTCTAGAGAAAACAACCTGCTGCGTTTGGTGACATTGACATATTATAATAAAAGTTTATAGTTTGGGTTGTGAATTAGTCCGTGTTCCGCTGTTTTTACTTATTAGTGCCACTGAACACCAAAGTTGAGAACTACGATCTAGGGCCTAAATCAGAGTTGATCGTAGCAGCAAATTTGTTAGCAATTGGGCAAAACCGTGTGCACTGCAGGTGGGGCAGATATAACAGGTGCAGAGAGAGTTAGATTTGGGTGGGGTGTGTTCAAACTGAAATCTAAATTGCAGTGTAAAAATAAAGCAGCCAGTATTTACCCTGCACAGAAACAAAATAACCCACCCAAATCTAAAGGGCCCTACACACTAACAGATTTTACTAAACGATATGAACGTTCTCGTTCATTTAATGAACGAGAACTCGTTCATATCGTTTAGTGTGTAGGCACCAATGAAGAACAATGCGCGGCCCCGCGCTCGTTCATCATTGGTGCCCCCGTCGCTTATGCATGCAGGCCAATATGGATGAGATTGTCCATATTAGCATGCACTGCTTCACTCCCTCCGTCACCTTTCCCCCGCCTCCGGGTTGCCCATTGGCCGTATCCGCCGTCGGGCAACTCGGCGGCATATCGCCGAATGTGTAGGGGGCTTATCTCTCTCTGCACATGTTTTATCTGCCACACCTGCAGTGCACATGGTTTTGCCCAACTGCTAACAAATTTGCTGCTGCGATCAGATCTGAATTACCCTGAACGGCCGATATATCGCGGGTCCGTCGGCCAGTGTGTACAGTCGCTCACAGACGTATCGCGTCGGCCGCGCAGCACAGCCGACGGCCAATATATCTACCGATATATTGGCGCGTCGCTGTGTGTGTATGGGGCGGTCAGCCGACCGCCCGTACACATGCTGCGGCGGCCGGCGGTGATTGACAGCTGACGTCCGCCCAGTTCATGACGTCAGTCCCCGACGGATCGGGCAGTGTGTATGCTCAACACACTGCCCAATCTGTCCATAGATATATCTGCAGATCAATTGATCTGCAGATATATTTACTAGTGTGTACCCACCTTAAGACCATCAAGGTATGTGCAATGTTTAGTGTTGGCATGGCATTCCTCTGTGGCTTCGTTAGTCCAATAATGTAGTGGCGGTAAGAACCATCCTTTTTATATTGGCACAGACATGTAGACTATTGTGACCCCAATATCCCTTGTGCCTGCAGTCAGGAGCAGTTTCCGGAGGACGCCTGGTCTATACACTTGCGTTTACAGTTGCTGAACGCAAGCGCGCCCATGTAAAACATGATTGCGTTTGACATGTGGAATCAATGGCATTTTGTTAATGCCAGTGGTAACCTCCCTTACAGATGGCAAAAGCTTCTCTCCCTGTCTCTAGGAACGTCACGGAACTGTCAGAGTTGCAGTGTCGTGTATTGACAACGTTATTGCCCCGTCCCCTGTTTTCTAAATCCATCAAACCATTCCTGCACGGCATGTTTGCCAAGCTGTCACTCACACCTTGCCTGCCCCGGAGCACCTCTCTCCTAGAATAGCAGCACAGCAGAAGAGTGCATGGTTGGACAGGTATCCGGTCTCTAGGTAGACAAGACTTAGGTCGACAGTAAGTAGGTTGACTTGGTTTATAGGTTGACAGTGTTTAGGTCGACCACTATTGGTCGACAGTAAGTAGGTCGACATGGTTTCTAGGTCGACACTGTCTAGGTTGACCACTGTTGGTCAACAGTAAGTAGGTCGACATGATTTCTAGGTCAACAGGGATTCTAGGGCGACATGTCAAAAGGTCAACATGAGTTTCTCACATTTTTTCCTTTTTTTTAAAAACTTTTTCATACTTTACGATCCACGTGGACTACGATTGGAAACCGTAACCTGTGCCAAGCGCAGCGAGGCACCTTGCTCAAACCATGGCGAGCCATACGAGGGTACACGGTGCACTAATTGGGGTTCCCCGTCACTGTACGGAGAAAATGACACCAAAAAAACTCATGTCGACCTTCTGTCATGTTGACTTAGTACATGTCAACCTACAGTCCCTGATGACCAAGAACCCATGTTGACCTACTTACTGTTGACCAATAGTGGTCGACCTTGACACTGTCAACCTAACTCTTGTTGACCATCCATACCACACCCGGTTGGCCATACATGGGAAATCACAGAATGTCTTCTGCAAAAACGGAATAGTAAAACTAATTCCCCCCCAAAACAGCAGCGGAACCCAGAATCCATCATTTACAGGAATATTGTGCAGTATCTTTATTTGCTCTTTAAAAAATGATGAACAAATTAAGCTTTAATAATCCCCTTTGTGTTTGTGGCAAGCTTGCTGCTGAGCTCTCCAGGAATACGGCTGATCTATGGGTTGTGAACAGAAGCAGATTGATACTCGCTATTAACGGCTCATGTCTGTGCCAGAATATAGCTGTCGTCATAGTCCTGTTGAGGTAAAGCAGTGGTGGTAGCAATTTGAGTGCAGGAACAGAGATCTGGTAAGGGAGTGCGGTCATTTAAAGGCTGACTTCAATCCGTGCAAAGAGGGAAATCAGAGCTGTCCCCGCAGCAGCGTTCTAGGCATTATTCTGCATTGCACTTATTTTGTTACATAGTTTCACTTTTTTGCCTTTCATATTATTGTAACTGTTATATAGAGTCCCCTTCTTTGCTCGCCATAGGATCTAATCCCACTATATGGGTGTCGTGGACACCCGCGAGTGGGAATAGCCCTGGTGCGCTGGGATTCCGGCTGTCCGTATTATCGGCTGTCAGGGTTTCGGCGTCGGTATCCTGAACTCCGGGATCCCAACAGCCGGCATTTTAACTGCAACCTGTATATACGGCTGCACCTGTGTATAATGCCCACATGTCTCCTTTGGCTCATATATTGTGTGTAGCTCTGGTGCTAGCCTGTGCCTCCTGAGCCATTTACCTCCGCACGCGTCCCTGAAGCGCAGAAGAAAAAACATTGTTTGCGTGAGTATCGTTATGACGTAGGATTATGAGTCGGGGCCTATATCTCATACGGAGGCATCCTTCTTGGAGTTTGTTTATTATTTATGACCAGTTATTTATATAGCGCACACATATTCCGCAGCGCTTTACAGAGAATATTTGGCCATTCACATCAGTCCCTGCCCCAGTGGAGCTTACACTCTATATTCCTTACCACGTGAAAACACATTCACTCTAGAGTTAATTTTGTTGGGAGCTCATAAGCCTACCGGTATATTTTTGGATTATGGGAGGGAACCGGAGTGCCCGGAGGAAACCCATGCAAGTACGGGGAGAATATACAAACTCCACACAGTTAGGGCCATGGTGGGAATTGAACCCATGACCTCAGTGATGTGAGGCAATAATGCTAGGCTGCGTAGTGTGCGATCGCAGATAGGACGCCAGTTTCTGACTGATCTTTTGCACCCTGCATGGTGTAAGTTTCAATAGTAGATATAGAAACAGTGGGCTAGGTTGACTTTCACATGCATATATGGGCAGATCTCTTACATCAGCGTAAGCTAGCGAGCAGCGTGCCGCAGTCATACAGAGAGGTCGCTGCAGCTGCATCCGACTGGGAATCAGCCCCTACATCTGTAATTTTCCGCTGCCCGTCGCTCTGCCCACAGCCTGCAGCATTCCTGTTAAAAGTAAATGACAATTTGTGAGTGTTTGTCTGCTCGCTCCTGTGCTGGGTACTCAGATTGGGAATACTTCCAAAAATAATCTCTGTGGGGGGAATGTACGCGTTCCGTACTTAAAGGTCAGGCCTCATAGGCCAAACAAATAGCATGACATCGCGGCATGGAGCTGTCAGATATCATTCTCTTTATTACTGCCACAGTAACTCTGCTCTAATTGTTTCTGCTATTATTATTATTCACGTCTGTGTTTTGCAGTGAAGGGAAGTCTGATGGTTTTTTGCGCAGATGGCAAACATCACACATTGGAGCACCGCTGCGGGTTTCGCGTTCAGGTTTTGGGTTTCAATCTGTCCAGGGTGCTGCCCCTTTAAAGTTTGTAAGAACTGCTTGTATTTGGGAGGAGGTCTTCCACGTGCTATTCAATCCTACCCCCATATGCTTCAAAATCAGTCTTAATTGTTTGGGATTTTTTTTGCTTTTGAGTTTAAATTGGCACTAGTGTGTGCCCTTGTGCCTGCGGTACAGAAATTAGATTGTAAACTCCACTGGGTCATGAATGTATGCGAATGAATGAATGAATGTTCCCTGCGCATATCGGTGGTATATGTTGACGCTATATAAATAGAATGTAAATGGTCAAGAAATGGCAATCTGCTATCACAGGCTGCGTTTGTGCAATACATTTATTGCCATGTGACTTTTACTAGGGTCAGTAGTGCAATAGTTGCTGATTACAGCTAGCTGGACCTTGTAGTGCTCTTCATAGTATTTAACCATTGGGACCGGCCATTAGGCTGCAAATACACAGCTGTTTGTGTAACTCACCGGCACTCTGGCTAAATGGTCCAAACGCACTTGAACCAAACGGACACTTGCAAGTGGCTCATACATTGACCGTCCACACCAGCAAGTGTCTGTATATTTGACTGGTAAATGATGGGATCCTGTTTATTTTCAGACATTGTCCCTGTTCAGGGCGCACATGCTGTGATATTACCTTCACTGGCCACGGCTAGCGATACTCATTATGTCACCATTGGACCTGACCACTAGACGTATAAAGGATTGGCCTCTGTGTGAGAACTAGAATCGCACACACTCACAAGATTGCTAACTTCCCTAGCATTTGCTGGCAATAGAGCCCTAGCTATATCTCCGTTGTATTTGCATATTTGTAATTTTTTTTTGTGGTGTAAAAGCACTTTTTTTTTTGTAACCCTATCTCTATCGCCGAGCAGCCACAAAATATACTCTGCACAAAATGTGTGACTGGTAGAGACACAGGGGGTCATTCCGAGTTGATCACAGCTACGATCATCTTCCCTGACATGCGGGGGGGGACACCCAGCACAGGGCTAGTCCGCCCCACATGTCAGTGCCGCCGCCCCCCCCCGCACAAATGCAAAAGCATCGCACAGCAGCGATGCTTTTGTATTTCAGGAGTAACTCACGGCCAGCGCAACTCCTGCGGCTGGCCGGGAGTTGTTTGTCGCTGAAGCTGGCCGCAGCGGCTGCATGAGACATCATGCAGCCGCCGCGGCACGCCCCCCCAACGGTCCAGCCATGCCTGCGTTGGCCGGACCGCGCCTCCTAAACGGCGGCTTAACGCCGCCGTTCAGCCCCCTTCCGCTCAGCGACCGCTTCTGTCTCACTGCGGCGCCGGCGCATGTGCAGTTCCGACCCGATCGCTGCGCTGCGACAAACTGCAGCGAGCGATCGGGTCGGAATGACCCCCACAGTACAGGAAGCTGCCTGGCTGACTAGTAGCAGAGAGGAAAGCACTGTGTGAGTGGTTCCTCATTCAGCTCTGGGCTGCCCGCTTCTGTAATTACAGGGTACGCGAGGCCTCAGAATAACCATGTGTTATGAGAATGGCTTATGCTGGCTACACACTTGATGTACATAAGATGCGACATCGTCAAGGCAAACAATATCTGCCGTATACAACGAGCGATATTGTTATCGATATCGTCATAGACGGCATCCACCCACATCCAGGTGCATGCTGTCTTGTCCAATATCTTTATATTTCAAGGATTGAATTAAAGATATTGGACATCGTTAACGACCCGAGGGAGTGCGTATCGGTAACGATATAGTGCATACACACTGAACGATATATCGGCTGCATATCGTCAAGTGTGTACCCAGCCTTAGAAGCTGGGTTGGGACTGTGCGCTGCCTGCTGGTTAGTTCATCAACATGTGGTGAACCATAAGCTGCCCTTTCTCTGGTTTAGAAACACCCCGCTTTTCTCATGAACTCCTGTATTATTATTTTTTACACTGGTCTTGAATGGCCACAGGGCATGCATAAAACAAGGACATGCAGGGTAGACAAATTGCAGACCTGAAAGCAAAGGATATAGTGAGTCTTGCTCATGAAAGAGCTTACAATCTAATGGCAAAAGCGCACTACAGAGATTAGAGGAGCAAGGGATGACATAGATTGGAGATTGGGACAGTTATACGGTTGAACCAGTGTTAAGGTAGGTGAGGGTGCAGCAGTGAGGGTAGTGTAGGTGTGAGGGTGCACCAGTGAGGGTAGTGTAGGTGTGAGGGTGCACCAGTGAGGGTAGTGTAGGTGTGAGGGTGCACCAGTGAGGGTAGTGTAGGTGTGAGGGTGCACCAGTGAGAGTAGGGTAGGTGTGAGGGTGCACTAGTGAGAGTAGGGTAGGTGTGAGGGTGCACCAGTGAGAGTAGGGTAGGTGTGAGGGTGCACTAGTGAGAGTAAGGTAGGTGTGAGGGTGCACCAGTGAGAGTAGGGTAGATGTGAGGGTGCTCTAGTGACAGTAGGGTAGATGTGAGGGTGCACCAGTGAGAGTAGGGTAGGTGTGAGGGTGCACCAGTGAGAGTAGTGTAGGTGTGAGGGTGCACCAGTGAGAGTAGGGTAGGTGTGAGGGTGCACCAGTGAGAGTAGGGTAGGTGTGAGGGTGCACCAGTGAGAGTAAGGTAGGTGTGAGGGTGCACCAGTGAGAGTAGTGTAGGTGTGAGGGTGCACCAGTGAGAGTAGGGTAGGTGTGAGGGTGCACCAGTGAGAGTAAGGTAGGTGTGAGGGTGCACCAGTGAGAGTAGGGTAGGTGTGAGGGTGCACCAGTGAGAGTAGGGTAGGTGTGAGGGTGCACCAGTGAAAGTATGGTAGGTGTGAGGGTGCACCAGTAAGTGTAGGGTAGGTGTGAGGGTGCACCAGTAAGTGTAGGGTAGGTGTGAGGGTAGGGTGGGTTTGCGAGTGCACCTGTGAGAGTAGGGTAGGTGTGAGGGTACACAAGTGAGGGTAGGGTGGGTGTGCGAGTGCACCTGTGAGGGTGCACCAGTGAGAGTAGGGTGGTTGTGCATGTGCACCAGTGAGAGTAGGGTTGGTGTGCATGTGCACCAGTGAGAGTAGGGTAGGTGTGAGGGTGCACCAGTGAGAGTAGGGTAGGTGTGAGGGTGCACCAGTGAGAGTAGGGTAGGTGTGAGGGTGCACCAGTGAGAGTAGGGTTAGTGTGCATGTGCACCAGTGAGAGTAGAGTAGGTGTGAGGGTGCACCAGTGAAAGTAGGGTAGGTGTGAGGGTGCACCAGTAAGTGTAGGGTAGGTGTGAGGGTGCACTAGTGAGAGTAAGGTAGGTGTGAGGGTGCACCAGTGAGAGTAAGGTAGATGTGAGGATGCTCTAGTGACAGTAGGGTAGATGTGAGGATGCTCTAGTGACAGTAGGGTAGATGTGAGGGTGCACCAGTGAGAGTAGGGTAGGTGTGAGGGTGCACCAGTGAGAGTAGGGTAGGTGTGAGGGTGCACTAGTGAGAGTAAGGTAGGTGTGAGGGTGCACCAGTGAGAGTAGGGTAGATGTGAGGATGCTCTAGTGACAGTAGGGTAGATGTGAGGATGCTCTAGTGACAGTAGGGTAGATGTGAGGGTGCACCAGTGAGAGTAGGGTAGGTGTGAGGGTGCACCAGTGAGAGTAGGGTAGGTGTGAGGGTGCACTAGTGAGAGTAAGGTAGGTGTGAGGGTGCACCAGTGAGAGTAGGGTAGATGTGAGGATGCTCTAGTGACAGTAGGGTAGATGTGAGGATGCTCTAGTGACAGTAGGGTAGATGTGAGGGTGCACCAGTGAGAGTAGGGTAGGTGTGAGGGTGCACCAGTGAGAGTAGGGTAGGTGTGAGGGTGCTCTAGTGACAGTAGGGTAGATGTGAGGGTGCACCAGTGAGAGTAGGGTTGGTGTGCATGTGCACCAGTGAGAGTAGGGTAGGTGTGAGGGTGCACTAGTGAGAGTAAGGTAGGTGTGAGGGTGCACCAGTGAGAGTAGGGTAGATGTGAGGATGCTCTAGTGACAGTAGGGTAGATGTGAGGGTGCTCTAGTGACAGTAGGGTAGATGTGAGGGTGCACCAGTGAGAGTAGGGTAGATGTGAGGGTGCACCAGTGAGAGTAGGGTAGGTGTGAGGGTGCTCTAGTGACAGTAGGGTAGATGTGAGGGTGCACCAGTGAGAGTAGGGTAGGTGTGAGGGTGCACCAGTGAGAGTAGGGTAGGTGTGAGGGTGCACCAGTGAGAGTAGGGTAGGTGTGAGGGTGCACCAGTGAGAGTAGGGTTAGTGTGCATGTGCACCAGTGAGAGTAGAGTAGGTGTGAGGGTGCACCAGTGAAAGTAGGGTAGGTGTGAGGGTGCACCAGTAAGTGTAGGGTAGGTGTGAGGGTGCACTAGTGAGAGTAGGGTAGGTGTGAGGGTGCACCAGTGAGAGTAAGGTAGATGTGAGGATGCTCTAGTGACAGTAGGGTAGATGTGAGGGTGCTCTAGTGACAGTAGGGTAGATGTGAGGGTGCTCCAGTGAGAGTAGGGTTGGTGTGCATGTGCACCAGTGAGAGTAGGGTAGGTGTGAGGGTGCACTAGTGAGAGTAAGGTAGGTGTGAGGGTGCACCAGTGAGAGTAGGGTAGATGTGAGGATGCTCTAGTGACAGTAGGGTAGATGTGAGGATGCTCTAGTGACAGTAGGGTAGATGTGAGGATGCACCAGTGAGAGTAGGGTAGGTGTGAGGGTGCACCAGTGAGAGTAGGGTAGGTGTGAGGGTGCTCTAGTGACAGTAGGGTAGATGTGAGGGTGCACCAGTGAGAGTAGGGTAGGTGTGAGGGTGCACCAGTGAGAGTAGGGTAGGTGTGAGGGTGCTCTAGTGACAGTAGGGTAGATGTGAGGGTGCACCAGTGAGAGTAGGGTTGGTGTGCATGTGCACCAGTGAGAGTAGGGTAGGTGTGAGGGTGCACTAGTGAGAGTAAGGTAGGTGTGAGGGTGCACCAGTGAGAGTAGGGTAGATGTGAGGATGCTCTAGTGACAGTAGGGTAGATGTGAGGGTGCTCTAGTGACAGTAGGGTAGATGTGAGGGTGCACCAGTGAGAGTAGGGTAGATGTGAGGGTGCACCAGTGAGAGTAGGGTAGGTGTGAGGGTGCTCTAGTGACAGTAGGGTAGGTGTGAGGGTGCACCAGTGAGAGTAGGGTAGGTGTGAGGGTGCACCAGTGAGAGTAGGGTAGGTGTGAGGGTGCACCAGTGAGAGTAGGGTAGGTGTGAGGGTGCACCAGTGAGAGTAGGGTTAGTGTGCATGTGCACCAGTGAGAGTAGGGTAGGTGTGAGGGTGCACCAGTAAGTGTAGGGTAGGTGTGAGGGTACACAAGTGAGGGTAGGGTGGGTGTGCGAGTGCACCAGTGAGAGTAGGGTTGGTGTGCATGTGCACCAGTGAGAGTAGGGTTGGTGTGCATGTGCACCAGTGAGAGTAGGGTAGGTGTGAGGGTGCACCAGTGAGAGTAGGGTAGATGTGAGGATGCTCTAGTGACAGTAGGGTAGATGTGAGGGTGCACCAGTGAGAGTAGGGTTGGTGTGAGGGTGCACCAGTGAGAGTAGGGTAGGTGTGAGGGTGCACCAGTGAGAGTAGGGTAGGTGTGAGGGTGCACCAGTGAGAGTAAGGTAGGTGTGAGGGTGCACCAGTGAGAGTAGTGTAGGTGTGAGGGTGCACCAGTGAGAGTAGGGTAGGTGTGAGGGTGCACCAGTGAAAGTATGGTAGGTGTGAGGGTGCACCAGTAAGTGTAGGGTAGGTGTGAGGGTAGGGTGGGTTTGCGAGTGCACCTGTGAGAGTAGGGTAGGTGTGAGGGTGCACCAGTAAGTGTAGGGTAGGTGTGAGGGTACACAAGTGAGGGTAGGGTGGGTGTGCGAGTGCACCTGTGAGGGTGCACCAGTGAGAGTAGGGTGGTTGTGCATGTGCACCAGTGAGAGTAGGGTTGGTGTGCATGTGCACCAGTGAGAGTAGGGTAGGTGTGAGGGTGCACCAGTGAGAGTAGGGTAGGTGTGAGGGTGCACCAGTGAGAGTAGGGTAGGTGTGAGGGTGCACCAGTGAGAGTAGGGTTAGTGTGCATGTGCACCAGTGAGAGTAGAGTAGGTGTGAGGGTGCACCAGTGAAAGTAGGGTAGGTGTGAGGGTGCACCAGTAAGTGTAGGGTAGGTGTGAGGGTGCACTAGTGAGAGTAGGGTAGGTGTGAGGGTGCACCAGTGAGAGTAAGGTAGATGTGAGGATGCTCTAGTGACAGTAGGGTAGATGTGAGGATGCTCTAGTGACAGTAGGGTAGATGTGAGGGTGCACCAGTGAGAGTAGGGTAGGTGTGAGGGTGCACCAGTGAGAGTAGGGTAGGTGTGAGGGTGCACTAGTGAGAGTAAGGTAGGTGTGAGGGTGCACCAGTGAGAGTAGGGTAGATGTGAGGATGCTCTAGTGACAGTAGGGTAGATGTGAGGATGCTCTAGTGACAGTAGGGTAGATGTGAGGGTGCACCAGTGAGAGTAGGGTAGGTGTGAGGGTGCACCAGTGAGAGTAGGGTAGGTGTGAGGGTGCTCTAGTGACAGTAGGGTAGATGTGAGGGTGCACCAGTGAGAGTAGGGTTGGTGTGCATGTGCACCAGTGAGAGTAGGGTAGGTGTGAGGGTGCACTAGTGAGAGTAAGGTAGGTGTGAGGGTGCACCAGTGAGAGTAGGGTAGATGTGAGGATGCTCTAGTGACAGTAGGGTAGATGTGAGGGTGCTCTAGTGACAGTAGGGTAGATGTGAGGGTGCACCAGTGAGAGTAGGGTAGATGTGAGGGTGCACCAGTGAGAGTAGGGTAGGTGTGAGGGTGCTCTAGTGACAGTAGGGTAGATGTGAGGGTGCACCAGTGAGAGTAGGGTAGGTGTGAGGGTGCACCAGTGAGAGTAGGGTAGGTGTGAGGGTGCACCAGTGAGAGTAGGGTAGGTGTGAGGGTGCACCAGTGAGAGTAGGGTTAGTGTGCATGTGCACCAGTGAGAGTAGAGTAGGTGTGAGGGTGCACCAGTGAAAGTAGGGTAGGTGTGAGGGTGCACCAGTAAGTGTAGGGTAGGTGTGAGGGTGCACTAGTGAGAGTAGGGTAGGTGTGAGGGTGCACCAGTGAGAGTAAGGTAGATGTGAGGATGCTCTAGTGACAGTAGGGTAGATGTGAGGGTGCTCTAGTGACAGTAGGGTAGATGTGAGGGTGCTCCAGTGAGAGTAGGGTTGGTGTGCATGTGCACCAGTGAGAGTAGGGTAGGTGTGAGGGTGCACTAGTGAGAGTAAGGTAGGTGTGAGGGTGCACCAGTGAGAGTAGGGTAGATGTGAGGATGCTCTAGTGACAGTAGGGTAGATGTGAGGATGCTCTAGTGACAGTAGGGTAGATGTGAGGATGCTCTAGTGACAGTAGGGTAGATGTGAGGATGCTCTAGTGACAGTAGGGTAGATGTGAGGGTGCACCAGTGAGAGTAGGGTAGGTGTGAGGGTGCACCAGTGAGAGTAGGGTAGGTGTGAGGGTGCTCTAGTGACAGTAGGGTAGATGTGAGGGTGCACCAGTGAGAGTAGGGTTGGTGTGCATGTGCACCAGTGAGAGTAGGGTAGGTGTGAGGGTGCACTAGTGAGAGTAAGGTAGGTGTGAGGGTGCACCAGTGAGAGTAGGGTAGATGTGAGGATGCTCTAGTGACAGTAGGGTAGATGTGAGGGTGCTCTAGTGACAGTAGGGTAGATGTGAGGGTGCACCAGTGAGAGTAGGGTAGATGTGAGGGTGCACCAGTGAGAGTAGGGTAGGTGTGAGGGTGCTCTAGTGACAGTAGGGTAGATGTGAGGGTGCACCAGTGAGAGTAGGGTAGGTGTGAGGGTGCACCAGTGAGAGTAGGGTAGGTGTGAGGGTGCACCAGTGAGAGTAGGGTAGGTGTGAGGGTGCACCAGTGAGAGTAGGGTTAGTGTGCATGTGCACCAGTGAGAGTAGGGTAGGTGTGAGGGTGCACCAGTAAGTGTAGGGTAGGTGTGAGGGTACACAAGTGAGGGTAGGGTGGGTGTGCGAGTGCACCAGTGAGAGTAGGGTTGGTGTGCATGTGCACCAGTGAGAGTAGGGTTGGTGTGCATGTGCACCAGTGAGAGTAGGGTAGGTGTGAGGGTGCACCAGTGAGAGTAGGGTAGATGTGAGGATGCTCTAGTGACAGTAGGGTAGATGTGAGGGTGCACCAGTGAGAGTAGGGTTGGTGTGAGGGTGCACCAGTGAGAGTAGGGTAGGTGTGAGGGTGCTCTAGTGACAGTAGGGTAGATGTGAGGGTGCACCAGTGAGAGTAGGGTTGGTGTGCATGTGCACCAGTGAGAGTAGGGTAGGTGTGAGGGTGCACTAGTGAGAGTAAGGTAGGTGTGAGGGTGCACCAGTGAGAGTAGGGTAGGTGTGAGGGTGCACCAGTGAGAGTAGGGTAGGTGTGAGGATGCTCTAGTGACAGTAGGGTAGATGTGAGGATGCTCTAGTGACAGTAGGGTAGATGTGAGGGTGCACCAGTGAGAGTAGGGTAGGTGTGAGGGTGCACCAGTGAGAGTAGGGTAGGTGTGAGGGTGCTCTAGTGACAGTAGGGTAGATGTGAGGGTGCACCAGTGAGAGTAGGGTTGGTGTGCATGTGCACCAGTGAGAGTAGGGTAGGTGTGAGGGTGCACTAGTGAGAGTAAGGTAGGTGTGAGGGTGCACCAGTGAGAGTAGGGTAGATGTGAGGATGCTCTAGTGACAGTAGGGTAGATGTGAGGGTGCTCTAGTGACAGTAGGGTAGATGTGAGGGTGCTCTAGTGACAGTAGGGTAGATGTGAGGGTGCACCAGTGAGAGTAGGGTAGATGTGAGGGTGCACCAGTGAGAGTAGGGTAGGTGTGAGGGTGCACCAGTGAGAGTAGGGTAGGTGTGAGGGTGCTCTAGTGACAGTAGGGTAGATGTGAGGGTGCACCAGTGAGAGTAGGGTAGGTGTGAGGGTGCACCAGTGAGAGTAGGGTAGATGTGAGGGTGCACCAGTGAGAGTAGGGTAGGTGTGAGGGTGCACCAGTGAGAGTAGGGTAGGTGTGAGGGTGCACCAGTGAGAGTAGGGTAGGTGTGAGGGTGCACCAGTGAGAGTAGGGTAGGTGTGAGGGTGCACCAGTGAGAGTAGGGTAGGTGTGAGGGTGCACCAGTGAGAGTAGGGTAGGTGTGAGGGTGCACCAGTGAGAGTAGGGTAGGTGTGAGGGTGCACCAGTGAGAGTAGGGTAGGTGTGAGGGTGCACCAGTGAGAGTAGGGTAGGTGTGAGGGTGCACCAGTGAGAGTAGGGTAGGTGTGAGGGTGCACCAGTGAGAGTAGGGTAGGTGTGAGGGTGCACCAGTGAGAGTAGGGTAGGTGTGAGGGTGCACCAGTGAGAGTAGGGTAGGTGTGAGGGTGCACCAGTGAGAGTAGGGTAGGTGTGAGGGTGCACCAGTGAGAGTAAGGTAGGTGTGAGGGTGCACCAGTGAAAGTATGGTAGGTGTGAGGGTGCACCAGTGAAAGTAGGGTAGGTGTGAGGGTAGGGTGGGTTTGCGAGTGCACCTGTGAGAGTAGGGTAGGTGTGAGGGTGCACCAGTGAGAGTAGGGTTAGTGTGCATGTGCACCAGTGAGAGTAGAGTAGGTGTGAGGGTGCACCAGTGAAAGTAGGGTAGGTGTGAGGGTGCACCAGTGAGAGTAGGTTAGGTGTGAGGGTGCACCAGTGAGAGTAGGGTAGGTGTGAGGGTGCACCAGTGAGAGTAGGGTAGGTGTGAGGGTGCACCAGTGAGAGTAGGGTAGGTGTGAGGGTGCACCAGTGAGAGTAGGGTAGGTGTGAGGGTGCACCAGTGAGAGTAAGGTAGGTGTGAGGGTGCACCAGTGAAAGTATGGTAGGTGTGAGGGTGCACCAGTGAAAGTAGGGTAGGTGTGAGGGTAGGGTGGGTTTGCGAGTGCACCTGTGAGAGTAGGGTAGGTGTGAGGGTGCACCAGTGAGAGTAGGGTTAGTGTGCATGTGCACCAGTGAGAGTAGAGTAGGTGTGAGGGTGCACCAGTGAAAGTAGGGTAGGTGTGAGGGTGCACCAGTAAGTGTAGGGTAGGTGTGAGGGTGCACCAGTGAGAGTAGGGTGGTTGTGCATTTGCACCAGTGAGAGTAGAGTAGGTATACTGGTCCCCCAGTGAGAGTAGTGTAGGTGTGAGGGGGCACCATTGAGGGTAGGGTAGGTTTACTGGTGCACCAGTGAGAGTAGTGTAGGTGTGTGGGTGCACCAGCGTCAGTAGGATAGGTGTAAATAGGGCAGGTGGAAGTAGGTAAGCTCTAATTAAGAGATGGGCATTCAGAGACTGTAAAGGTTGGTGGCTGTCGGTGAGTCTGATTGGACACAGTAGGGATTTCCCATAAGTGGGTGCAGTAAACGTCTTGTAGGCAGGAGTGCAGTGTGGTTACCAGAGAGTTGTGGAGCAGCCATGGAAGAAGATCAGTCTTGGCATGACGTTTAAGCGGCTGCACATTAGGGCAGTACAAGGTATTTGTTAGGTGAGTATATTTATTGTAGTGATGATACGTGGATCGGGTTGATGGTGTTTATATGTCGCTGTGTGCGAGTGGCTTTAGATAATAGTCTGGCTGACTGATGTCCCCTCATTACCAGTGTTTCATCTAATAGACGTTCGGTACTGCTTGGGGAATTATGTCAGTGTGATACCAACACTAACCATAATCTAATTATAGACGAGGAGTAACGTGACCAGCATATCATTTATGTCTCTTCTCAGAGGAAGCGTGTGTATACTCACATAAACCAGTGACATTCCTTATAGTTCCTCTTTCAAGTCTACCTATTAAGACAAAATGTGTATTCTCAGCCTTTTACCTGCTATAGAGACGGACACATAGGAAAAGAACGCCGGTTTTTACCTTTTTCCCCCCGTATTATTCCTGTTATTGTTTTGAGTGTTTTATGGTGTGTAAGACTGGGCTCAGAACACCCTTTTGTTAGTCACCTACATTTTTTACAATTTTAACAAAAAATTATTTCCACTCTAAATCCAGCAACGAATTCACGCCATTGCCTGCAATTCGCGTTCCGTTACGTTTGTGGCCATGGTCTCCTGCTCTCCAAGAACCTGTACTTGAGTGAACATAGGACAAACCGATCCTCAGAATGTTCACAGCTGCTCAGAGTATTTCAGGAGCTGAGTTTGTTGATCTTGTGGGAGAAAGTGTCCTGTGCAGGACAGTTCGGCGTGTAATTCACCATTGTCATAACGTGACCTGGTGCTGCCCTGTGCCAACAGAGCATTGGCTGGGAATCTCCTGATGCAATATATGGTGGGGTCAGATATACGTTTAAGGGGGACATTTACTAAGCAGTGATAAGAGCGGAGAAGTGGCCCCGTCATCCAATTAGCAGCTCTGTATCATTTTATTGTATGCAAATTATAGATGTTACTTCAGTGCTGATTGGTTGCCGTGGGCAACTACTCCACTGGCTCACTTCTCCGCTCTTATCACTGCTTAGTAAATGTCCACCTAAGTCAGGGGTGAGGAACCTTTTTTCTACCAAGGGCCGTTTGGATATTTATAAAATCCTTCGGGGGCCATACAAAAATGATCAACTTAAAAACTAGCCTGCCCCCAGTAGTTATGCCCCCAGTCAGTAGTTATGCCCCCAGTAGATATACCCCCAGTCAGTTGTTATGCCCCATTAGATATGCCCCAGTCACTTGTTATTCCCCATTAGATATGCCCCCAGTCAGTTGTTATGCCCCATTAAATATGCCAATTAGATATGCCCCCTAGTAGCGCCGCTTACACACACACACATCAAAAGGAAAAAGAAACACAATACTCACCAGCCCCACTCCTGCTTCCAGACCGTTGCCCTCCGCCTGGCCGCCCGCTCCTCAGAACTATGGGAGAGACGTCATGACATCTCTCCCACAGCGCCGCACATGCACACTGCCAGAGCCGTAAACCGTAGCTCAGGACTCAGGAGTGAGCTCCTGCCTCCGGCTGCTGCTGAGGGGAAGAAGCCGGGCACCCGCTAGTAACAAAATCTCAGCGGGCGCCCGGCATCTCCCTCGGTTAGGTCAGCCTGGCCGGGCTGGATCAAGTGGCTCTGCGGGCCTTATGCAGCCCGCAGGCCTGAGGTTCCCCACCCCTGCCCTAAGTCTTCTCCTAATCTAGCTTTGGAATTACCTGCAACTACTTGAGAGGTCTGCGGTGCCTGTAGATACTCTGTTCCTTTAAATTGTTTCTGAGAGGAACTACAATACTGAAACCAGAGTCCCAGACTTGCAGAACCAGGTAACACCTAATAATACCCCATTCCTCTTTAGAAACTCCATACAACCAGGTCCTGCATTCCTACACCGTCACCTCTGCTCCTGAGAGAATCGCAGACCGCAGGAGGGGAGACTGCACAGACCCAGAAACTGGTAAAACCTCTACTGAAATCTCTGGGATTTCTGTGTATCCCCAGGCAAGGTATTTCGTTGAAGCTGGGAACTTGTGTTATCCTGTCACAGGCATATATTCATTATAGATTTGATGTTGTGTAAGAAAAACAAATCTTACACACAATACAAATTTATAAGGACTAATATATACTGTCTTGCAACGCCAGTGACACAGGTGCCATCCCAACTAAGGCACTATGTGGAGTTTGTATGTTCTCCCCACATTCCCTTTCCACATGGATAATACATACTTTGCCTCTGACCTGTGTGTGTGTATTGGAGCGGGGTGGGGGGGCATTGCAGTACACTAATAGTGACCGCCTCTTTTTCAGGCCCTTAGGGGCCCTACATCGTTCGTCGCTGGTGCCTCCACACTCAAAGATATGAACGGTATCTCGTTCATTAATGAACAAGATCGTTCATATCTTTGAGTATTATCGCCCAGTGTGTAGGGCCTATTAGACTGTAAGCTCTGCTGGAGCAGGGACTGAACTGAATGATTAAGCATGCCGGACCCTTTATGTACAGTGCTCCATTATATGCTGGTGCTCTATAAATAATAAATTACAAGTGTGTGTGTGTGTGTCAATGGTTAACATTTTAGTTGTTTAAACGTTCTCTAGATTCCTTTTTGGTAAACATCGTTATAACTTCTCGACTGTTATAATTTCTTGTAATTTTTTTGTTTTGTTCCTAAATAACACTATTTTTCAATACCTGTATGTAAGAGCCCTAAATACGCCATTAATTCTGTAATGTGATACAGTCATTTTCCTAATAGCTACACAGGAGCGGAGCGTGACTATAACTATGACTGATTTTCTGTAATCAGTACATGGGGAGAGGTAAGAAGGGATGGGGCGCAAGTTACAGTGTTAAGGGAAGAGGACTAGATTTTCTTACAGAAACAAATGACTGGAGGGAACGTTGTATAATCCAATTATCTTATCTGCCAGGGAACTGTTGGTGCACATAAATATGTAATAAATCAATCAGAAGGGTGACCGTGTGCTGGAAGGCTTTGTAGATTGGAAGGGCTATATGCATAAGACGGAAATGCAGAAATGTGTGCCGGATTTGCAGAAGGTGGCATTGTCCTCATGTTTTTACACATGTTGTTTGTGCCAGTATGTGGACATTCATCCAAACGTTTTTGTTTTTTATGTATGATCTTATCTGGAATGGCATTCATAAAAAAATTAAATAAAATGGGACTGTCTTGCAAGGAAGGGTGTTTAGTGTTCGTTCTAGCACCCTGCACCTTTCGGTACACGTGCAATTCCTCTTTCCTGCCTGGGGTGTCGCTCTCTGCTCTGGTGCTTCTCAGCACATTCTGGTCTGTGTTTTAGTGCTGAGATACAGAGCAGAGTGTTCTGAGAAGCACCAGAGCAGAGTGTGACACCCCAGGCAGGAAAGAGGAACTGCACGTGTACTGAAAGGCGCAGGGTGCTAGACTGAACACTAGGTGGTGTTTGCTGAAAGGTTACCCAGGGGTATAGATTGTGTCTTTTTTGGTATTGTGTACAGATGCAGGGCTCAAACCAACCCCCACCCCCTCCTCTGCATGCTTTTGTTTGACCTCTGAGTTGGCGCAGGTCATCCATCAGTTAATACTTCCAATAAAAAGTGCTTACATAAGCACCAATGTACTTGAAACTCTAAAATGTTGGTTGACGTATGGAATATGTCCCGTCGGATAGCCTTCACTCATGGACGTGTATGACCAGCACTGCCAATGTTCCCCCTGAAGTCTTGCAAGTCCTCCATAGTGTTTAGTAGATCCCGTGTCTGTTAAGCCAATTGGTGAAGACGCAGGGAAAGCAACGGAGGCCCCGCCTCCTTCACCCTGCTTTAGGCTATGGGAAACTTTGCTCTACAGTCACTGATTTTTTGGGGGGCGTGGTATTGCACATAGACAGTTAAAAGATAGACAGCCATTAGGTAGACACCGTATGGCCGACAGTCATAAGTCAGACACAGATTTTTTTATTGTGTTTTATAACATTTTTTAGGCCAAATTTGGTGAAATTTGTCCCCTCACGGGCTCGCTACGCTCACCATGCTTCGGGCTCTGTGTCTCGCTCGCCGTAACTTTACTAAAAGGCAATAGTTTGTGACATGGATAGTAAATGAGGGAAAAGTTGTTAAAAAACACAGAAAAAAACAAAACCTTTTATTTTGTGTCTGACTTTTGACCCTGTCTGACTTTTGGCTGTCGACCGTATGGTGTCTACCTAATGACTGACCTTACCATTGGGTTATTGTTGTGAATCCGCAGTGTAATGGCCCATCCACAAAACACTACTGTTTTATGGAAACATGATATGTGAAGGCCCTGCCAGTGTTTCAGCATTGGGGCTGATTGTGAGTTGTACACAACACGATATTCCCGCAAATGGTCGAGGTTTTTCATATGCGCATGCGCCTGAAGTTGCTAAAATGTTGCCTGCATATGCGTCCTGCGGCATGTATGCACAGAGTCGAGTGGCGGTTGAGACGCATGGTCTCAGAAATGTATAGGGAATGTATTGGGTGGTGAGTATGCAGACGCACAGAGTTCTAGTTTGGTGGGCGTGTTATGACAGTGTTGGGGGCGTGTCACAGAGCTTGCTGCTCCCTTACATTGGAGGCCGTACTCTGACTGATTCCATCCTGCGACCAATGGTAGCGTCTAAAGACTCGCCAAGCTGTATTTCAGTGTTGCAAGACACTCGCCATGGGTGCCCCAGTCCTTGCACAGTCAGACGCATGGCTGTATGTTGTGGCAAGGGCTGTTACCAGCATTCTCATAAAGTCACAGGAGCCGACTATGGCAGAAAGGGCTAAAGCGGTTGCAGCAGCGCGCGACTCTGGATCCGCGACTTTGTATTATGCTTTATGGTGTCCGTGTGCTCTTTGTTACATTTTATATTTCCTTTTCCTTGTGTCATTCTCCAATGTCCCTGAAGCGTGGCTGTTTGTTTTCCTTATCCTTGAATACCAGCTCAGTACAGCGCTGTGTGTTGGATGTATTTACAGAGCAGTTTTGTAGCGTAGCCAAGGGCAGTGGAAATAGATCATGTAAAGGCTCTGGTGAGAAACTCCTGAAAGATAAAATCTCCATGTTTAGTAAAATTGCAAGAGGGTGTATACCGACCACAAAATCACAGTAGCCTTAGGTGTGTAGTTGTAATCTCCTCTGTGTAACGTTTTATATATAAGAAAACTGATCTCTGTATGAAAGATTACGTGGCAGCATTGTCCTGTAGTCAGTGTTTGTAGTTTGTGCTTTGATCCGGCTGACAATTTGTGGGTTTCGCTTCATTTCAGGTCCCCAGGAACGCGCGGCTCCTCATCTGCTGTAGAGGGGAATCTCCGGACCACTTGAAGAGTCTCTCATCTGCTGGTAAATATTTGTACAGCTGCCCTCTCCTAACAAGTGATCAAATCCTCCTGTATTCTGGGATGTTTCCAGCATGACAGGGAATAACCACAGAGATCTGCAAGAAAGGACTTGTGCTCCTCACCGGTAACTATCAGCCGGCTGCAGATCTCCTCTGGACCGATCCTCTGTCTAGTCACGAATTCCATGTTCTTTCAGGTGGCAACCAGTGAGAATATATCCTTATATTAGGCACAAGCCTCAGAATGCAGAATACATGGTGTCGAGAATCCGGGCGCACTCCCCTCTGCAGACTCTTGCTGTGCGACGCTACACGTCTTTGTCATGCCCGCTGGTCTGATGGGCGTCAGTGTGGCTCAGCCCATGAGAGTGCTAAATAGTATTTAGGTGACCTGTGCCACTTAATAAGCACAATTTCTCCTTTCTGTGTTAAGTTCCACTTTATGCTGTTAGCGGGGTGGGGAATTCTCTACTTGTATTCTTGTCCCTTCGTAGCCTTTTGCTTTACTTCTAGTGTCGTCACTTTTTCTCTCTGTCGTGAAGCAATCATTATAACACGAAATATCTATGGACAGAAACTGGCTTGGGGTCTTATTCAGAGTCTGGGGTAGATGTGTCAAATCTCGGAGAGTGATAAAGTGGCAACCAATCAGCTTCTGTAATTTTTATAGCTCAGCCTGCAACATAACAGGCAGGAGCTGATTGGTTGGAATGGGCAACTTCTCCACTTTATCGCTCTCCAAGATTTGAAACATCTCCTCCTCAGTTTGAATAATTAATTTATTAAAAAGTGAGCGAGTATCAGACCACACTTGAGACTGAAAAAGGCCCTGATTGCAAAAAGAGCAGCGGACACGGTGTGAAGATTCGCAGGATGACTTGAGACTGAGGAAAAGTCTCACCTTGTATGTAAGACTGTCTGTGAGCAATCCCCTTGTTGAGAACAGTCCAGAGATATCACCAAGTAACGCCTGACGTTACTCTGCACTGGGATTGTAGTAGCTCCATAGGGCCACACACAGAAGTAAGCCCTTTGTGGTGGTATATTATATGATACAGTAGTAGCGGCACGCCTATCTTGCTGATATGACAGGTGAATAGTACAGCATGAGTAATGCCTGATTGTCATACACTGACTCTGCCAGGGATGGCATTACAGTGTAATAATCTGCAAAACGCGCCTGCGGCCCACACTTTTTTTTTTTTTTGGCAAATGGTTGCGGCCTTCCTGTGGGCTGACCTCCGCTTTATCTCAGGTCGCCGGTTGTTACCCCTGCTCCCCCTAGTGTGTGTGTGTGTGTGTGTGTGTGGGGCTGCGAGTGATATCACGGGACCTGTTCTGCATATGTTCATGCGCAGACCCACAAACATTGGATTTGTACGTAAACCATTGTGGACATATGGGAATCAGGCCCTACAATAGCGATCTTTCATTTGAGGCCTATTAAAGCTTCCTACCTCCATGCATTAATTACACGTTACAAATTGTTTTTACTGACTACACAGTGATCACATTTGTTGTGTTTTTATTCTTTCCCGTTGTCCCGCGAATGTGCGCTTTCGGGAAGCCTACGTGACCTCTTTTGACCTCAAGATACATGCGCTAGTAACATCAGCACGCGCTGTGACCTGTCTGCAGCTAAAGACCTGTTACCGTTACCTACAGGGTGACATAGCTACAGCAGTAAGATCAGTCTGTGTGATGGGTAAGCGGCCTATTAGAAAGTAGATATACCGGCGGCCCTGTTGCCTTTTCCTTCATATAATACGCGAGGATTGTACGGCTGATGCTTATCCTATGGATGTAAGATGATGAATAGACCCTGGCTGCAACTTGCTGTTATTTTGACCCATCCGGCCTCTGCACGGCCAGTGCTGTCCTCTGCGGATGTCTGTATACTGAGAGCAGCTCCGGCAGCGTTCCCCTCCAGGTGAGAACCACCTATGCCAGGCATGTCCAAACTGCGGCCCTCCAGCTGTTGTGAAACTACATATCCCAGCATGCTGTGACACAGTTTTGCTGTCAGAGAATGCTAAAGCTGTGTCAGGGCATGCTGGGATGTGTAGTTTCTCAACAGCTGGAGGGCCGCAGTTTGGACATGCCTGACCTATGCGTTATGCTGGAATAGAAGCATTTGCAGATATGTAACATGCAGGCTGGCCTGGGGGCTCGTCACTGCTAATTCAGGTTCTATTTGTATTATTATTGTATTCCGTAGAACATGAAGAACCAGCTGTTTCATTCCCCCCTCACTCTCTCCCAAGAAAATTCCCTTTTAGCTATTTACCATTGTTTCTGGTCTCCCGCTCTCCTCTGGGGATAGCCAGTAGCATTAGCTGTCAGTACTGTGATCCCAAACACCAGGTTGGCTCGGTGGCTATGAGCTCTGACTGCGGAGCAGCATAATGAGAGATGTGCTGATGGCTACTTTCAATTGTCTCCTTAAATTTGGCGCTTATTTCATTGTAAGCTGTTCAGGGCGGAAATCTAGGAGTTTGCATCACCTGATATGAGCAACTTGCCTCGTGTCATGGTCGCTGCGCAGAATGTGTATATTTATGGTATGTAACCTATTACACGTATAATTGATAAAACATTGCTACATTACAGTAGGGTAAGGCTGTCCCTGTACTATATACTGTGTGTTTTCAGCAGTCATAGAAGGACATCTTAAAATCAAACACTTCTTTTATGTATGGTGTAGGGCTGACTGTGTATGTTATAGCGCCCTCTGCTGTCAGAGATACTCCTTCAATAAATATATATACCGGTAATATGTATAATTATTACAAATGTATATAGTGGAACAACCTGAGGTAATTCTATATGTACGAACTTACTTTGCTGGCAAGGCATGCTGGGACTTTTAGTTCCAAAGTAGCTGAAGAATAGGTTGTCGAAGATATCTAGGGATAAAGTATTTTTTCTCTGGCTGGGTCCACAGGATTATCCACAGGATAACATTGGGATATGGTTGAGCGACAGCGGAAATGGCACCAACACGGTCACGAGCTTTCTGGCCTCCCAGGATGCATCGGGGCCTCACCATATAGTCCCGCCCACTGACTCAGTCAAATCAGTTTTTTGGTTGGTGCGGCAGGAAGCCGCATGGTCACAGGGCTGCTGTGAATAAAGCAGCCTGAAGTTTTTATTATGTTATTTTTATAGACTTACTATGTGTTTTGAGCGACTTTTCTTAACAGCGTCTTAAACGCATAGTGGTAAGAGTCGCTCCAACAACTCCCCACCGGGTCGCAACAACGCTTACCTTCGCGGTACAGTGCTGTCTCGACGGGCGTCTGTGTTGGATGTTCTAGCAGGTCCAGCAGACATAACCAGGCTGTGGCCGGAGCATGGGGGCAAGGCAAGTGTATGGATATCCTCTTACTAGAGGGGTCCGGACACAGCTACACTGTATTGGTGGAGACTACAAACAGTGTGTTGATGCGCCGAACATCTTGAGTGCGACAGTGCTACGCTCTAGGGATCATAGGCGCCAGGACTAGGTAGAGGCCGCGATCCTTGGATTTTAAGTCAACGGGGGGATTCAGACGCTCTCCTGGTCGCCCCTCCTCCGAGTTCATGACCAGTTTCCGCGCGTCTCCCGTCCATGAACTAAATGACCTCACTTCCGTCTCAGACGCTACCACGAGGGTACTTAGACACTGCGGTTGTGTACACTAGAGATTCCGCGTAGATCGAGTCGCAGGCCTTAGCGTCTGCATACACATGGAAGTCGCTGAGCGTCCGTGTCAGTCAGTGAGCGACTGTGTCCGTTATCAGTTATCAGGAGCGGTAGTGTACATCAGTAGCATCTGAATACACTCAGCGTCTTACGAGCGCATTTGCTTGGATATGGAAGTGTAATGAGTGGACACTCTGGACAAGTGTGGTGAGTGGACACCCAAATCTATCTCTCTGCACATGTTATATCTGCCCCCCCCTGCAGTGCACATGGTTTTGCCCAATTGCTAACAAACTTGCTGCTGCAATCAACTCAGAATTACCCCCATAATCCGCCCCTTCTCCGTGCGTGCACCGACACACCTCCCAGTCACCGCCCATAATCCGCCCCTTCTCCGTGCGTGCACTGACACACCTCCCAGTCACCGCCCATAATCCGCCCCTTCTCCGTGCGTGCACTGACACACCTCCCAGTCACCGCCCATAATCCGCCCCTTCTCCGTGCGTGCACTGACACACCTCCCAGTCACCGCCCATAATCCGCCCCTTCTCCGTGCGTGCACTGACACACCTCCCAGTCACCGCCCATAATCCGCCCCTTCTCCGTGCGTGCACTGACACACCTCCCTGTCACCGCCCATAATCCGCCCCTTCTCCGTGCGTGCACCGACACACCTCCCAGTCACCGCCCATAATCCGCCCCTTCTCCGTGCGTGCACCGACACACCTCCCAGTCACCGCCCATAATCCGCCCCTTCTCCGTGCGTGCACTGACACACCTCCCAGTCACCGCCCATAATCCGCCCCTTCGCCGTGCGTGCACCGACACACCTCCCAGTCACCGCCCATAATCCACCCCTTCTCCGTGCGTGCACCGACACACCTCCCAGTCACCGCCCATAATCCGCCCCTTCTCCGTGCGTGCACTGACACACCTCCCAGTCACCGCCCATAATCCGCCCCTTCTCCGTGCGTGCACCGACACACCTCCCAGTCACCGCCCATAATCCGCCCCTTCTCCGTGCGTGCACCGACACACCTCCCAGTCACCGCCCATAATCCGCCCCTTCTCCGTGCGTGCACCGACACACCTCCCAGTCACCGCCCATAATCCGCCCCTTCTCCGTGCGTGCACCGACACACCTCCCAGTCACCGCCCATAATCCGCCCCTTCTCCGTGCGTGCACCGACACACCTCCCAGTCACCGCCCATAATCCGCCTCTTCTCCGTGCGTGCACTGACACACCTCCCAGTCACCGCCCATAATCCGCCCCTTCTCCGTGCGTGCACTGACACACCTCCCAGTCACCGCCCATAATCCGCCCCTTCTCCGTGCGTGCACTGACACACCTCCCTGTCACCGCCCATAATCCGCCCCTTCTCCGTGCGTGCACTGACACACCTCCCTGTCACTGCCCATAATCCGCCCCTTCTCCGTGCGTGCACTGACACACCTCCCTGTCACTGCCCATAATCCGCCCCTTCTCCGTGCGTGCACTGACACACCTCCCTGTCACTGCCCATAATCCGCCCCTTCTCCGTGCGTGCACTGACACACCTCCCAGTCACCGCCCATAATCCGCCCCTTCTCCGTGCGTGCACTGACACACCTCCCTGTCACCGCCCATAATCCGCCCCTTCTCCGTGCGTGCACTGACACACCTCCCTGTCACCGCCCATAATCCGCCCCTTCTCCGTGCGTGCACTGACACACCTCCCTGTCACCGCCCATAATCCGCCCCTTCTCCGTGCGTGCACTGACACACCTCCCTGTCACCGCCCATAATCCGCCCCTTCTCCGTGCGTGCACTGACACACCTCCCAGTCACCGCCCATAATCCGCCCCTTCTCCGTGCGTGCACTGACACACCTCCCAGTCACCGCCCATAATCCGCCCCTTCTCCGTGCGTGCACTGATACACCTCCCAGTCACCGCCCATAATCCGCCCCTTCTCCGTACGTGCACTGACACACCTCCCAGTCACCGCCCATAATCCGCCCCTTCTCCGTGCGTGCACTGACACACCTCCCAGTCACCGCCCATAATCCGCCCCTTCTCCGTGCGTGCACTGACACACCTCCCAGTCACCGCGCATAATCCGCCCCTTCTCCGTGCGTGCACTGACACACCTCCCAGTCACCGCCCATAATCCGCCCCTTCTCCGTGCGTGCACTCACACACCTCCCTGTCACCGCCCATAATCCGCCCCTTCTCCGTGCGTGCACCGACGCACCTCCCTGTCACCGCCCATAATCCGCCCCTTCTCCGTGCGTGCACTGACGCACCTCCCAGTCACCGCCCATAATCCGCCCCTTCTCCGTGCGTGCACTGACGCACCTCCCAGTCACCGCCCATAATCCGCCCCTTCCGCACCTCCCAGTCACCGCCCATAATCCGCCCCTTCTCCGTGCGTGCACTGACACACCTCCCTGTCACCGCCCATAATCCGCCCCTTCTCCGTGCGTGCACTGACGCACCTCCCTGTCACCGCTCATAATTCGCCTCTTCTCCGTGTACGCACTGACACACCTCCCTGTCACCGCCCATAATTTGCCTCTTCTTCGTGCTTACACTGACACACCTCCCTGTCACCGCCCATAATCCGCCCCTTCTCCGTGCGTGCACTAACACACCTCCCTGTCACCGCCCATAATCCGCCCCTTCTCCGTGCGTGCACTGGCACATCTTGCTGTCACCGCCCATTAGTCGGGCCCTCCCTGTACATGCACTGACACACCTCTCTGCACATGTTATATCTGCCCCACCTGCAGTGCACATGGTTTTGTCCAACTGCTAACAAATTTGCTGCTGCGATCAGGTCTGAATTACCCCCATGGTACAATATTACCACATTTTCTGGCTCCTCTCCAGGCGAAGCTGCTGACCGCTTCAGGGGGCAGAGCCGTGGCATTGTCATTAGGCCTCGCCCCCACACCAAGAGGAATGCCGCAATTCGTTCGTGGGTCTGCAGGTAGGGGAGGGCTACATGACGCTAATCACATTTAGCCCCGCCCCCTCTGCCCGACACCATGATTCCGGTGATTTTCTCTCCATCCTGCCTCCTTCACTAGGAAGTGGGTGGTATGCGGTAGATACCTTCTGTGGTTGCGGGGGACTACCCTAAAACACGGGAGCCTCCCGCAACTTCTGGGAGAGTAGGCAAGTACGCATTGTACAGTGCTGTGTACTAGGTTGGCACTATAAATATCGGTGAATAATGTGTAGCATGAGATCTAACCTTTATAATGGTGCCTGTTACCCCAGGGTAAACGTCTCAGAGAGGGTTTTTCTTCTTTTCCTGTCTTAATGTATCTGTTTTGTAAAGCTGGAACCAGTGCACCAGAGCGGCCTTTTGACTTATTTTAGTGGATGTGGTAAAACACGAACATGTCTGTGGAAATATCACAGCGGAAGTGTACCGGACCTGGGCAAGTGTGATCAACGCTTGTGCACAGGAAGTGACCTGGCTGCGTGACACATTCTGTGCAGGATATTACAGAGATGAGGAAAGAAGAGGTTCCTTTACTGCAGTGCACAGTATGGGGCATTGTACAAATATGATATAACTCTCAGGAATCGTATAATAAGACGGCACAGACATTCTACAGTGAGAGAGTATAGGGAGCATGTGTACCAGAGAGGCTGCACCTGTACATCCAGTCTCCTGCCTGGCTTGTCCTTCCTTGTGTTAGGGTGAATCCGTGGTCAGGCTTATTAGACAGCAGTATCCTTATAGATACATGTACACATCCGGGAATTCTATGCGTAGTGTCTGGGGACAGAGGAGTATGGTAAACACGCATAGGGCCTGATTCAGGCCCTCATTCCGAGTTGATCGCACGCTAGCTGCTTTTAGCAGCAGTGCACACGCTAAGCCGCCGCCCTCTGGGAGTGTATCTTAGTTTAGCAGAAGTGCGATCGAAAGGATCGCAGAACGGCGCCAAAATATTTTCATGCCGTTTCTGTGTAGCTCCACACTTACTCCTACCTTGCGATCACTTCAGTCTGTTTAGTTCCTGCTTTGACATCACAAACACGCCCTGCGTTCGGCCAGCCACTCCCCCGTTTCCCCAGGCACGCCTGCGTTTTTACCTGACACGCCTGCGTTTTTTAGCACACTCCCAGAAAACTGTCAGTTACCTCCCAGAAACACCCACTTCCTGTCAATCACTCAACGATCAACAGAGCGACGGAAAAGAGTCGCTCGACCTTGTGTGAAACTGCATAGTTTTTTGTGAAAGTACGTTGCGCGTGTGCACTGTGGCCCGTACGCATGCGCAGAAATGCCGATTTTTAGCCTGATCGATGCGCTGTGGACAACGGCAGCTAGCGATCAATTCTGAATGCCCCCCTCAGAGCCTTGCACAGTGCTGCTGCGTGTGCACCAAAAGCCCTAAATACTGCTTGCACTGTGCGTGTGTACAAAGGCGCTGCTGCGTTGGAGACGCACGGTATCAGAGACTGGTTAGTGGCTGAATAGACGCGCAGACGTGGCTCATCTTATGGGCGTGTTATGGGAAGGAGTGTAGCAGGCGTGCCACTGACGTGTTTGCACACTCTTATGATCACTCGTTCACTTTGGAGGCCAAACTCAGACATTAAATCTGCATCTGCCATGAGGCCTGTGCATGTTTCGATGGTGCAACGGATGGTGGCGTCTAAAGATGCACCAGTGGGTGATACAGCGTCTACAGACGCGGACAGTGGGCGTCTCAGCCCTAGCACATTCATATGCACGGATGTACACCATGGATGGACAGCGTAGTGACTTATGATTCTGCATATAAGTGGCAGCACCTCCTCCTCTTCTTATAAGAGCAATAGCAATTTGTGCTGTTCTGTCGTGCTGTTATTTTAAGCATGAAAGTGTTTGTGGTATATTTTTTCAACTTTTGGAATCTTCCTATGCTTGGCATGTCAACAGTGACTGCGTTGACAGTCCTGATGTTGACGCGATTAGTTTGTCGTCAAAACCGTCCCTGCAGTCTCGCAATACATGGTACAGCGGGTGTGGCGGCTTTCAGCAGTATCTTCCGGGTACGGTGGTGACGTCGGCAAAACTTCTGGCGGTTACGGTCGCTTCCGGCAGTAAGTACAGATGTGTCCTCATACATGTGTCTCGTTGTATGCAACATGGACCGAGACACCCAGTGCAGCTGAGACGCTTCGGAACAAATAGCGTGCTGTACTTTTCTTTACATTTTGCGGCTTCCACGCGTCAGTCGTACTCAGTGTACTACAAACATTGGGACGCATCATTAACCGCAGAGGAATTGGTTTTACACATGTACGAAGTTGCACAGGAGAACTTGGCGTGAGGAAGAGCAGCTGCCGCTGCATTGGAGCACTTTGTACACAGATTCAGATGCAGTCACACGCAGATGTACAATGTCAACAGAACTCTTGACGTTGTGATGTCATTATGACTACATCCCTACAGGGACACATTCTGTGCATTGTCTGATGTGTGCAGCCTGCGTGTGTCTCTCACCCTGTTAATATGTGCAGTGACTGGTTGTACAATACACGAGTCGTGTAGGGGAGTTGTCTGTACATATCGATGTGTGTGTGTTGCGTGCCTGGCTGGACAAATCTCCCGTGTCCCTTAGCCACTTATTAGATGTCTGCCGGGTAATGGACACCTGTTCCGTGGCTCTTTGTTTTGCAGCAACAGACAGCTCCTGTGTGAACAGCCATTTTTTTCCATTTTGGGAAATGTGTTTAAATATTAAAAATTAAGCTATAAACCGTATTTAAATTGCTTACATTGTACCTATATTGTATGAGGTCTTTGACGTCCTTTTAGTTGGTGACGCTGTATGTGTCATGTCAGACATTCTTTAAACAGCTGTGATTCTACGGCTTGTACATTAGGTGCTGCACTGCCACTCGGTGGTAGATAATGATTACTACAGGTCTTAAAATGAAGTTCAAATAGTCTGATAAGTATTTTGCTCCATATCATGAGGAGGGGTCAGTAAAGTGTCTCATACATTATATCTTTTAGGTCTCTAAGGATCACATACTGTCAGTGAATTTATGTTCAACATTTCCACTGAATCACTGCGATTAATTTTTATCCATCTCATTTACATTAGACTGTAAAAGCAAATGTGGGATTTCAGTGGGTTGCTGCATTTTTGGACCTGTTGTGGGGTTTTCATTTATGTGTAGTATGAAAGGAACGGGTCACTCAGTTTTATTTAGTTTAGTACATTTTTGCTATGGTTTATGTAGCAACGCTGCTAAGATATTTTTACTATTTCTGATTAGGGTGTACATGGGAGTTTTCAGACATGGCTCTGGCTATTTGCAGTGATGGGTGTAGTGTGTTTAGTTGATAGTGACCTGGCACAGCATACAATGTATCTTGGGCGATCCTGCCGCCCGGGTGATCGCCTGCGACACGACGGTCAAACACGTCACAGTAGTGTATGGGGCCCTGCTGGGAGGTGGGGTTGGGTGTAGACACTGCTGGGGAGGGTTAGGTTTAGAATGCAGGAAGGGAGGGTTAGGGATAGGTGGGCATTAGGGAAAGATAAGTATACTTAAACCTTGCCCCTGTCGAGATTCTCACCGTCGGGATGCTGCAGCTGGTATATCCATACCACCGGTAATTCAGACCCAACACCTTCATCTGCTCGCCTCTTTATTTGTGTTATAAGAGACTGTTCTGATTATCAGACTTCTGAAGTCTTACACAGACATGTATTCATAACCTCAGTTTTATGGTAGAAGTATTTTTTGTGCGTTTACAAGCACCGGAATGAAGAATAGAGCATACCAGTGTTTAAAAGCTAAATCTCTTAGGAAATATCCAATATGAAACCTTCCCAAAGAGAAATAACACAATGGGGGAGATTCAAATGTCTGAAAAGTCAGTTGGGTGTCTGGTTTTTACTGTCTATTTGATAGGAAAAAACAGACACCCAACTGACTTTTCAAACATTTTGAATCTCCCCCATTGGCTTATCTGTATGAGGCAATCGGATTGTATTCTTCAAAAGATGGTGAAAGGGTTCAGCTCTATAGAGGAAGACACTGGAAATCTCCACGTATCTAGAAAGAAAGAGGGTCACAGATAGTGTAGTATTTGGTAGCAAGGGATGGGGAGAGTGAGGTGTGAGAATCACACAGAATGGTGCTTCCTTTTGTGCAGATGAAGTGTAAAACCAAATATAGGGCCCGATTCAGACCTGAGCGATTATAATGACTGCGTATGTACCGCAATGCGCAGGGGCGTCACTAAACAGCAACAGGATGGTGCGAAAATATCAATTGCAAGACATTTGCAAGGTGATTGACAGGAAGTGGACATTTGTGGGTGGTAACTGGCCGTTTTCAGGGAGTGTCAGGAAAAATGCAGACGTTCCCAAGAGTTTTCAGGGAGTGTGTGTGACGTCAGCTCTGGCCCCGATCAGCCTGTTCTCATCACACTGTAGGAGTAAGTCCTGGGCTGCGCGCAGACTGCACACACTGGAGAAATCAATAGATAGTGAGTGAGTTGCGAACGGATTTGCAGATGTCCGCTGTCTGGCGAGGTTTTCGCACGGCGTACACATGCATTTACACACTTGCACGGGGAGGGTTTTCACTCTCCCTAGGCGGCGTCTATCTGATCACAGACATCTGCTAATTTGCAGCACAGCGATCAGGTATGAATTAGGCCCATAGTTGGCCTCGTATCAGCTGTATAATGTACAATGCTCATCACTCCAAATACATCCCTTCAAAACTTTGGAATCTGTTTTCCTTATTCCTCTAGTCCTGTGCACCTCAGCAGCTAGGGTTGCCACCTCATTCCTTTAATTCTGGACACACCTTAATTACACAGGTTCTGTGGCTGATTAAAACCAGGTGAAATGGAGTCTTGAAGTCAGAACCTGTGTAATTTAATATGTGGCAACCCTATCAGCAGCCCATGTTTTCAGGATTTCTGTCTGTATTAATAAATACTGTTTGCCATTTGCAGATACCATAGTAGATTTTTTACTAAATAAAATCTATTTATTAATTCATTATCTCGGCACGGTTTTCTCTTTTATGTTTACGAAATAGAGGTTCTGTCATTTTTATGCAGTCATCAACCTTCACCTCTAACAGAATTCGCTTCTTTGTTTTTTTATTTTATTTCACATTAATCATACTCATTTTTGATTTAAGGGCCCCATACACTAGGACGATGTTACACGATTTCATACAATTCCGATATATCCGTCTGATATATTGTATAAAATTGTGTACAATCGTATGTGTTTTAGACCGTGGCTGTCGGATAGGATTCCCTAGGTCGTTGGTGCTGCACTAATGATATATCGGAATTGGATGAAAAAAAGTGTGTTTTTTGTGAATGTGATATATCGCATGTGATGTATCACAGGGAAGTGTGACTGGCATTCTCAGGACACTCCCAGCCCCCGTAGCCCTCTATCCAGCCCATCAGATATATCTCATGGTACAATTGTATGCCGTACGATATATTGCATGCGATGTATAGCGGCTTCATCAATCGCATGCGATATATCTTATGCAAAAATAGCACAAAAGTACCAAACCGTATGGAATCACTCCCGGGAAGCTCCCGGGGAAGTTCAACGAAAATTACATCCGACTTCAGCCTCAAACATATTGTTGCCCTAGTCTCACTTGGCCATTTCCCGAAATAATGGTCCCTTCACTGTCTGAATTGGGCACCCTAAATATGGGGGGGTTTGAGGCTAGATGCGGGAATGGATCTTATTCTAATGGCGTGTACACATGGTGAGATATTTTCTTACGATTTTGACTATATAGTCAAAATCGTAAGAAAAGTTAGTGCAGATTGCAAGGCGAAAGTCACCTTGCGATCCCGATTCGATGCCGATGCGCGGTCGGCATCGAAAGCCTAGATAGACTGTGCAGGCAAGTCAGTTTTGACCATCTCTATAGAAGAGTCAAAATCGCACATAGGGGGTAATTCCAAGTTGATAGCAGCAGGATTTTTGTTAGCAGTTGGGCAAAACCATGTGCACTGCAGGGGAGGCAGATGTAACATGTGCAGAAAGAGTTATATTTGGGTGGGTTATTTTATTTCTGTGCAGGGTAAATACTGGCTGCTTTATTTTTACGCTGCAAATTAGATTGCAGATTGAACACACCACACCCAAATCTAACTCTCTCTGCACATGTTAAATCTGCCCCCCCTGCAGTGCACATGGTTTTGCCCAACTGCTAAAAAATTTCCTGCTGTGATCCACTTGGAATTACCCCCATAGTCAGTATCGCAAGCACATAATGAGTGTGCTTGCGATACGATGTGCCGACCTAGTCCCTGTCGCATAGTGAGAATCGGGCATAGCCCAAATCTCACCATGTGTATGGGCCTTCTGGACCCTTTGTGTCTCCTACCCATTTTGAGGTGCATTTCTTTTGTGCAAGTGTAATAATTTAGCAGCACAGCTAAAAATACAATTATCTAAGCGACACTAAACCAATAAGTTCTCGTGTTATTCACACACAAATGTATTTGCACACTCGTATGTACATTGACATGGGGGGGTACAGTAGAGGTGTATGTTTATAGAGATGGAGGGTACAGTAGAGGTGTCTGTGTCTAGAGATGGTGAGGTACAGTAGAGGGGTAGGTGTCTAGAGATGGAGAGGTACAGTAGAGGTGTATGTGTATAGAGATGGAGAGGTACAGTAGAGGTGTATGTGTATAGAGGTGGAGGGGTACAGTAGAGGTGTATGTTTATAGAAATTGAAAGGTACAGTAGAGGTGTGTGTGTGTATAGAGTTGGAGAGGTATAGTAGAGGGGTAGGTGTCTAGAGATGGAGAGGTACAGTAGATGGTAGGTGTCTAGAGATGGAGAGGTACAGTAGAGGTGTTTGTGTACAGAGATGGAGACATACAATAGAGGTGTTTGTGTACAGAGATGGATAGGTACAGTAGAGGTGTCTGTGTACAGAGATGGAGAGGTACAGTAGAGGTGTATGTGCATAGAGATGGAGAGGTACAGTAGAGGTGTATGTTTATAGAGATGGAGAGGTACAGTAGAGGGGTCTGTGTATAGAGATGGAGAGGTACAGTAGAGGTGTCTGTGTATAGAGATGGAGAGGTACAGTACAGATGTCTGTGTATAGGGATGGAGAAGTACAGTAGACGTGTCTATAGAGATGAAGTACAGTAGAGTTGTAAGTGTATAGAGATGGAGAGGTACAGTAGAGGTGTATGGGTATACAGATGGAGGGGTACAGTAGAGGTGTATAGAGATGGAGAGGTACAGTAGAGGGGTATGTGTATAGAGATGGAGAGGTACAGTAGAGTGGTATGTGTATCAAGATGGAGAGGTACAGTAGAGCGGTATGTGTATCGAGATGGAGAGGTACATTAGAGGTGTCTGTATCGAGATGGAGAGGTACAGTAGAGATGTCTGTGTATAGAGATGGAGAGGTACAGTATAGGTGTGTGTATAGACATGGAGAGGTACAGGAAAGGTGTTTGTATATGTATAGATATGAAAAAGTACAGTAGAGTTGTAAGTGTATAGAGATGGAGAGGTACAGTAGAGGTGTATGTGTATACAGATGGAGGGGTACAGTAGAGGTGTATAGAGATGGAGACGTACAGTAGAGGGGTATGTGTATAGAGATGGAGAGGTACAGTAGAGTGGTATGTGTATCGAGATGGAGAGGTACAGTAGAATTGTCTGTGTAAAGAGATGGATAGGTACAATAGACGTGTCTGTATAGAGATGGAGAGGTACAGTAGAGGGGTCTGTGCATAGATATTGAAAGGTACAGTTGAGGTGTAGTTGTATAGACATGGAGAGGTACAGTAAGTGTGTGTATATGTATAGTTATGGAGAAGTACAGTAGAGGGGTATGTGCATAGAGATGAAGAGGTACAGTAGAGGTGTAGGTGTATAAAGATGGAGAGGTACAGTAGAAGTGTCTGTAGAGATTGAGAGGTACAGTAGAGGGAGCTGTGTATCGAGATGGAGAGGTACAGTACAGGTGTCTGTGTATAGAGATGGAGAGGTACAGTACAGGTGTCTGTATATAGAGATGAAGAGGTACAGTACAGGTGTCTGTATATAGAGATGGAGAGGTACAGTAGAGGGTATGTGTATAGAGATGGAGAGGTATAGTATAGTGGTAGGTGTCTAGAGATGGAGAGGTACAGTAGAGGTGTCTGTGTATCGAGATGGAGTGGTACAGTAAAGGCGTATATACATAGAGATGGAGATGTACAGTAGACTTGTCTGTATAGAGTTGGAGAGGTACAGTAGAGATGTCTGTGTATAGAGGTGGAGAGGTACAATAGAGCGGTATATGTATAGATATTGAGAAGTACAGTAGAGGTGTAGGTGTATAGACATGGAGAGGTACAGTAAAGATGTGTGTATATGTATAGATATAGAGAAATACAGTGAAGGTGTATGTGTATAGAGATGGAGGGGTACAGTAGAGATTTATGTTTACAGAGATGGAGAGGTACAGTAGAGGTATATGTGTATAGAGATGGAGAGTTAAAGTAGAGGTGTATATAGATGGAGAAGTACAGTCGACGTGTCTGCATAGAGATGGAGAGGTACAGTGGAGGTGTCTGTGTATAGAGATGGAGAGGTACAGTAGAGGGGTATGTGTGTCGAGATGAAGAGGTACAGTAGAGGGGTCTGTGTATCGAGATGGAGAGGTACAGTAGAGGGGTTTGTGTATGAAGATGGAGAGGTACAGTACAAGTGTTTGTGTATAGAGATGTGTCTGTGTATAGAGATGGAGAGGTACAGTAGACGTGTCTATACAGATGTAGAGGTACAGTAGAGGGGTCTGTGTATGAAGATGGAGAGGTACAGTACAAGTGTTTGTGTATAGAGATGTGTCTGTGTATAGAGATGGAGAGGTACAGTAGACGTGTCTATACAGATGTAGAGGTACAGTAGAGGGGTCTGTGTATGAAGATGGAGAGGTACAGTACAAGTGTCTGTGTATAGAGATGGAGAGGTGCAGTAGACGTGTCTATACAGATGTAGAGGTACAGTAGAGGGATATGTGCATAGATATTGAGAGGTACATTAGAGGTGTCTGTGTATAGACATGGAGAGGTACAGTAAAGGTGTGTGTATATGTATAGATATGGATAAGTACAGTTGAGCGGTATGTGCATAGAGATGGAGGGGTACAGTAGAGGTGTTGTTGTTAAGAATGCCAAATTGCTTTCTCACAAATATTTAAAATGCCCGCTCTAATATATATCCATATCCCATGAATGTGCGCTATACATCGCAAAACACTGCATCCCATAAGATAAAACAATACACCCACACATTATCTGAGTTCCAAAGCTCATTGATGTATATATTTGTTATTAAAAAGGATATGGATTCAATATATATTACAAAGTACAGTATACCTATAGTTACATGATTACAACTCACACAGAAAGCAGTTAATACATAAAGTTACATACAGTTACATGCCAGCGATACAATTACCATTCCCTCCAATGCATCTTATGTCTCCCTCTCTCTGTAAATAAATACAGAAACTGAACTGGCAGCAAGTCCATCATCCTCTGAGACCAAAAAACCACTGAGCTTCTGTGTGATCAATGTGTTATCTAGTTTCTGGGTAAGGGGTTCACGATGAGTCACCAGTCCCTTTGTATATGCTGAACAGGTTCAGCCTTGGGGGCGTCCAAAGGGCTGGCCTGAGTTTCCTGTTCATTACCTGTTTGGAATATCTATTGTTCTAATAAAAGTGATTTTAGCTTTTATATATTTAATCATAATTCCGTGTTGCAATGTCAATAACAAGTATCAAATGAATCTACACACTAATCTGGTTACTTCAATAGTAAACACGACAGGTCTATCTTGTTTCGTTCAAATAATACACATTCATGACATTAATTCATTAGATAATTTTAAATCATCATGATGTCTGGCGCTTGATATTATTATAGTTATGTACTGTATGAAATAAGTGTCGAATCCATCTCTGTGGCATGTCCATGTAAATGCGGGTGTTACCATATATGGCTGTGCTCGCTGCGCGTACTTGCAAGTATATAGCGACTTATGTGTGTGTAGTTTGTATGTTCTCTTTATGTAATATTTTTTTTGACTTCGACAGTGTATAGAGATGGAGAGGTACAGTATAGAGATGGATAGGTACAGTAAGGGGGTATGTGCATAGAGATGGAGAGGTACAGTAGAGGGGTATGTGTATAGAGATGGAGAGGTATAGAAGAGATGTTTGTGTATAGAGATGGAGAGTTACAGCAGAGTTGTATGTAAAGAGATGGAGAGGTACAGTAGAGGGCTGTGTGCATAGAGATTGAGAGGTACAGTAGTGGTGTCTGTGTATAGAGATGGAGAGGTACAGTAAAGGTGTGTGTATATCTAAAGAGATGGATAGGTACAGTAAAGGGGTATGTGCTTAGAGATGGAGAGGTACAGTAGAGGGGTATGTGCATAGAGATGGAGAGGTACAGTAGAGGAGTATGTGCATAGAGATGGAGAGGTACAGTAGAGGGGTATGTGCATAGAGATGGAGAGGTACAGCAGAGGGGTATGTGCATAGAGAAGTACAGTAGAGGTGTATGGAGATGTACATTAGAAGTATAGTTGTATAGAGATGGAGAGGTACAGTAGAGGTGCATGTGTATAGAGATGGAGAGGTACAGTAGAGGGGTATGTGCATAGAGACGGAGAAGTACAGTAGAGGTGTATGGAGATGTACATTAGAAGTATAGTTGTATAGAGATGGAGAGGTACAGTAGAGGTGCATGTGTATAGAGATGGAGAGGTACGGTAGAGGGGTATGTGCATAGAGACGGAGAAGTACAGTAGAGGTGTATGGAGATGTACATTAGAAGTATAGTTGTATAGAGATGGAGAGGTACAGTAGAGGTGCATGTGTATAGAGATGGAGAGGTACAGTAGAGGGGTATGTGCATAGAGACGGAGAAGTACAGTAGAGGTGTATGGAGATGTACATTAGAAGTATAGTTGTATAGAGATGGAGAGGTACAGTAGAGGGGTATGTGCATAGAGATGGAGAGGTACAGTAGAGGGGTATGTGCTTAGAGATGGATAGGTACAGTACAGGGGTATGTTCTTAGAGATGGAGAGGTACAGTAGAGGGGTATGTGCATAGAGATGGAGAGGTACAGTAGAGGGGTATGTGCATAGAGACGGAGAAGTACAGTAGAGGTGTATGGAGATGTACATTAGAAGTATAGTTGTATAGAGATGGAGAGGTACAGTAGAGGTGCATGTGTATAGAGATGGAGAGGTAGAGTACAGTTGAGATGTATGTGTATCGAGATGGAGAGGTACAGTATAGTAGAGGTTCATGTGTGTGTATGTATATATATATATATTTCTCTAACGTCCTAGTGGATGCTGGGGACTCCGTCAGGACCATGGGGAATAGCGGCTCCGCAGGAGACAGGGC
This sequence comes from Pseudophryne corroboree, assembly GCF_028390025.1. NCBI lineage: Eukaryota > Metazoa > Chordata > Amphibia > Anura > Myobatrachidae > Pseudophryne > Pseudophryne corroboree. The sequence continues at coordinate 54,902,781 of NC_086448.1, forward strand.
ACAAAAAGTAAGCTTTTAGGATCACATGGTGTGTACTGGCTCCTCCCCCTATGACCCTCCTCCAAGCCTCAGTTAGGTTTTTGTGCCCGTCCGAGCAGGGTGCAATCTAGGTGGCTCTCTTAAAGAGTTGCTTAGAAAAAGTTTTTAGGTTCTTTATTTTCAGTGAGTCCTGCTGGCAACAGGCTCACTGCATCGAGGGACTTAGGGGAGAGAAGTGAACTCACCTGCGTGCAGGATGGATTGGCTTCTTAGGCTACTGGACACCATTAGCTCCAGAGGGAGTCGGAACACAGGTCTCGCCCTGGGGTTCGTCCCGGAGCCGCGCCGCCGACCCCCCTTGCAGATGCTGAAGATTGAAGAGGTCCGGAACCAGGCGGCAGAAGACTTTCAGTCTTCATCAGGTAGCGCACAGCACTGCAGCTGTGCGCCATTGTTGTCAGCACACTTCACACAGCGGTCACGGAGGGTGCAGGGCGCGGGGGGGGGCGCCCTGGGCAGCAATGTATAATACCTGTATGGCGAAAAATACATCACATATAGCCCTTGAGGCTATATGGATGTATTTAACCCCTGCCAGATATCACAGACTCCGGAGAAGAAGCCCGCCGAAAAGGGGGCGGGGCCTATTCTCCTCAGCACACAGCGCCATTTTCCCTCACAGAAATGCTGGTGGGAAGGCTCCCATGCTCTCCCCTGCTCTGCACTACAGAAACAGGGTTAAAACAGAGAGGGGGGGGCACTGATTTGGCGATATGAATATATATTAAAATGCTATAAGGGAGGAACACTTATATAAAGGTTGTCCCTGTATAATTATAGCGTTTTGGTGTGTGCTGGCAAACTCTCCCTCTGTCTCCCCAAAGGGCTAGTGGGTCCTGTCCTCTATCAGAGCATTCCCTATGTGTGTGCTGTATGTCGGTACGTGTGTGTCGACATGTATGAGGAAAATGTTGGTGAGGAGGCGGAGCAAATTGCCTGTAATGGTGATGTCACTCTCTAGGGAGTAGACACTGGAATGGATGGCTTATTTATGGAATTACGTGATAATGTCAACACGCTGCAAGCCGGTTGACGACATGAGACGGCCGGCGAACAAATTAGTACCTGTCCAGGCATCTCAAACACCGTCAGGGGCTGTAAAACGCCCAATTACCTCAGTCGGTCGACACAGACCCAGACACGGACACTGATTTCAGTGTCGACGGTGAAGAAACAAACGTATTTTCCTTTAGGGCCACACGTTAAGGGCAATGAAGGAGGTGTTACATATTTCTGATACTACAAGTACCACAAAAAAGGGTATTATGTGGGATGTGAAAAAACTACCTGTAGTTTTTCCTGAATCAGATAAATTAAATGAAGTGTGTGATGATGCGTGGGTTTCCCCCGATAGAAAATTATTGGCGGTATACCCTTTCCCGCCAGAAGTTAGGGCGTGTTGGGAAACACCCCTTAGGGTGGATAAGGCGCTCACATGCTTATCAGAACAAGTGGCGGTACCATCTACAGATAGGGCCGTACTTAAGGAGCCAGCTGATAGGAGGCTGGAAAATATCCTAAAAAGTATACACACACATGCTGGTGTTATACTGCGACCAGCGATCGCCTCAGCCTGGATGTGCAGAGCTGAGGTGGCTTGGTCGGATTCCCTGACTAAAAATATCGATACCCTTGACAGGGACAGTATTTTATTGACTATAGAGCATTTAAAGGATGCATTTCTATATATGCGAGATGCGCAGAGGGATATTTGCACTCTGGCATCAAGAGTAAATGCGATGTCCATATCTGCAAGAAGATGTTTATGGACACGACAGTGGTCAGGTGATGCAGATTCCAAACGGCACAAAGATGTATTGCCGTATAAAGGGGAGGAATTATTTGGGGTCGGTCCATGGGACCTGGTGGCCACGGCAACTGCTGGAAAATCCACCGTTTTTTACCCTAAGTCACATCTCTGCAGAAAAAGACACCGTCTTTTCAGCCTCAGTCCTTTCGTCCCTATAAGAGTCATATCTGCCCAGGGATAGAGGAAAGGGAAGAAGACTGCAGCAGGCAGCCCATTCCCAGGAACAGAAGCCCTCCACCGCTTCTACCAAGTTCTCAGCATGACGCTGGGACCGTACAGGACCCCTGGATCCTACAAGTAGTATCCAAGGGGTACAGATTGGAATGTCGAGACGTTTCCCCCTCGCAGGTTCCTGTAGTCTGCTGTACCAATGTCTCCCTCCGACAGGGAGGCAGTATTGAAAACAATTCACAAGCTGTATTCCCAGCAGGTGATAATAAAATTACCCCTCCTACAACAAGGAAAGGGGTATTATTCCACACTATATGGTGGTACTGAAGCCAGAAGGCTAGGTGAGACCTATTCTAAATCTGAAATATTTGAACACTTACAAAGGTTCAAATCCAGATGCAGTCACTCAGAGCAGTGATAGCGAACCGGGAAGAAGGGGACTATATGGTGTCCCGGGACATCAGGGATGCTTACCTCCATGTCCCAAAATTTGCCTTTCTCACCAAGGGTACCTCAGGTTCGTGGTACAGAACTGTCACTATCGGTTTCAGACGATGCCGTTGGATTGTCCAAGGCACCCCGGGTCCTTACCAAGGTAATGACCGAAATGAGGATTCGTCTTCAAAGAAAATGGACGACCTCCTGATAAGAACAAGGTCCAGAGAACAGTTGGAGGTCGGAGTAGCACTATCTCAAGTAGTTCTACGACAGCACGGGTGGATTCTAAATATTCCAAAACCGCAGTTGTTCCGACGACACGTCTGCTGGTCCTAGGGATGATTCTGGACACAGTCCAGAAAAAGGTGTTTCTCCCAGAGGAGAAAGCCAGGGAGTTATCCGAGCTAATCGGGATCCTCCTAAAACCAGGAAAAGTGTCAGTGCATCATTGCACAAGAGTCCTGGTAAAAATGGTGGCTTATTACGAAGCGATTCCATTCGGCAGATTTCACGCAAGAACTCTTCAGTGGGATCTGCTGGACAAATGGTCCGGATCACATCTTCAGATGCATCAGCGGATAACCCTATATCCAAGGACAAGGGTGTCTCTCCTGTGGTGATTACAGAGTGCTCATCTTCTAGAGGGCCGCAGATTCGGCATTCAGGATTGGATGCTGGTGACCACGGAGGCCAGCCTGAGAGGCTGGGGAGCAGTCACACAGGGAAAAAATTTCCAGGGAGTGTGATCAAGTCTGGAGAATTCTCTCCACATAAATATACTGGAGCTAAGAGCAAATTTATAATGCTCTAAGCTTAGCAAGACCTCTGCTTCAAGGTCAGCCGGTATTGATCCAGTGGGATAACATCACGCAGTCGCCCACGTAAACAGAAAGGGCGGCACAAGAAGCAGGAGGGCAGTGGCAAAACTGCAAGGATTTTTCGCTAGGCGGAAAATCATGTGATAGCACTGTCAGCAGTGTTCATTCCGGGAGTGGACGACTGGGAAGCAGACTTCCTCAGCAGGCACGACCTCCACCCGGGAGAGTGGGAACTTCATCGGGAAGTTTTCCGCATGATTGTGAACCGTTGGGAAAGACCAAAGGTGGACATGATGGCGTCCCGCCCGAACAAAAAAAACGGGACAGGTATTGCGCCAGGTCACGAGACCTTCAGGCGATAGCTGTGGACGTCCTGGTAACACCGTGGGTGTAACAGTCGGTGTATGTGTTCCCTCCTCTGCTTCTCATAACCAAGGTATTGAGAATTATAAGACGTAGAGGAGTAAGAACTATACTCGTGGCTCCGGATTGGCCAAGAGGGACTTGGTACCCGGAACTTCAAGAGATGCTCACAGAGGACTAATGGCCTCGGGAGCTAAGAAGGGACTTGCTTCAGCAAGTACCATGTCTGTTCCAAGACTTACCGCGGCTGCGTTTGACGGCATGGCGGTTGAACGCCGGATCCTAAGGGAAAAGGCATTTCGGAAGAGGTCATACCTACCCTGGTCAAAGCCAGGAAGGAGGTGACCGCACAACGTTATCACCACATGTGGTGAAAATATGTTGCGTGGGTGAGGCCAGGAAGGCCCCACGAAGAAATTTCAACTAGGTCGATTTCTGCACTTCCTGCAAACAGGAGTGTCTATGAGCCTCAAATTGGGGTCCATTAAGGTTCAAGTTTCGGTCCTGTAGATTTTCTTCCAGAAAGAATGGCTTCGGTTCCTGAAGTCCAGACGTTGTCAAGGGAGTATTGCATATACAGCCCCTTTTGTGCCTCCAGTGGCACCGGGGGATCTCAAAGTAGTGTTGGGATTCCTCAAATCATATTGGTTTGAACCGCTCAAATCTGTGGATTTGAAATATCTCACATGGAAAGTGACCATGCTGTTGGCCCTGGCCTCGGCCAGGCGATTGTCAGTATTGGCGGCTTTGTCTTACAAAAGCCCATATTTAATTTTCCATTCGGACAGGGCAGAACTGCGGACTTGTCCCCAGTTTCTTCCTAAGGTGGTGTCAGCGTTTCACCTGGAACAACCTATGGTGGTGCCTGCGGCTACTAGGGACTTGGAGGACTCCAAGTTGCTAGACGTTGTCAGGGCCCTGAAAATATATATATATATATATATATATATATATAATTCCAGGACGGCTGGAGTCAGAAAGTCTGACTTGCTGTTTATATTGTATGCACCCAAAAAGCTGGGTGCTCCTGCTTCTAAGCAGACTATTGCTCGTTGGATTTGTAGTACAATTCAGCTTGCACATTCTGTGGCAGGCCTGCCACAGCCAAAATCTGTAAATGCCCATTCCACAAGGAAGGTGGGCTCATCTTGGGCGGCTGCCCGAGGGGTCTCGGCTTTACAACTTTGCCGAGCAGCTACGTGGTCAGGGGGGAACACGTTTGTAAAATTCTACAAATTTGATACCCTGGCTGAGGAGGACCTGGAGTTTCTCTCATTCGGTGCTGCAGAGTCATCCGCACTCTCCCGCCCGTTTGGGAGCTTTGGTATAATCCCCATGGTCCTGACGGAGTCCCCAGCATCCACTAGGACGTTAGAGAAAATAAGATTTTACTTACCGATAAATCTATTTCTCGTAGTCCGTAGTGGATGCTGGGCGCCCATCCCAAGTGCGGATTGTCTGCATTACTTGTACATAATTATTGTTACAAAAATCGGGTTGTTATTGTTGTGGGCCATCTTTTCAGAGGCTCCTTCGTTGTTATCATACTGTTAACTGGGTTCAAATCACAGGTTGTACGGTGTGATTGGTGTGGCTGGTATGAGTCTTACCCGGGATTCAAGATCCATCCTTATTGTGTACGCTCGTCCGGGCACAGTACCTAACTGAGGCTTGGAGGAGGGTCATAGGGGGAGGAGCCAGTACACACCATGTGATCCTAAAAGCTTACTTTTTGTGCCCTGTCTCCTGCGGAGCCGCTATTCCCCATGGTCCTGACGGAGTCCCCAGCATCCACTACGGACTACGAGAAATAGATTTATCGGTAAGTAAAATCTTATTATATATATATATATATATATATATATACTAGGTGCTTCATCGCGCCCTACGGGCGCTCTTCACACCGTCGCAAGGGGCTACGCCCCCTTAACCCTTGCATGCCTTTCTGGGGTTCAATATTTGTATTATATGGAGTATTACCTGCATTCCTTTGTTAGTGGTTAAATATTGCACAATGAAAGGGTGTGCGATGGTGAAGGAGGCGCAGGCCTTTGCAACAGTGTGAACAGCACCTGCAGGGCAAGATGTACAGAATGTAGCGGGTGTGGGGGGACTGTGGATGGGGGAGGGTGTCTGTAGATGCTGCTGGTGGAGGGTGGGCGGATGCGGGGGGGGGGGGGGCAGGACAGGGGCGACGGGGCCAGGACAGAAATGACAGGGACAGTATAGGGGTGACAGGGCCAGGGTAGGGGCGGCAGGACCAGGACAGGGGTGACAGGGCCAGGATAGGGGTGACAGGGCAAGCACAGGGGTGACAGGGCCAGGATAGGGGTGACAGGGCAAGACCAGGGGTGACAGGGACATGACAGAACACAGGGCACGGGAGAGATTGGTATTATGGACAAAACAGTGGTGACTGACAGATGTGTCTTACCGGAGTCACTGCTGCTAGCTGCTGCTGTTCCTCTCCAACCTGTTGGGATCTGCTGCTGCTGGAGACTTGGCATGGCTGACTCACTCTGGCTGGAGTCCTGCTCCTCTGCCCGTCTGCATCCCCCCCCCACTCCTCAGTCACACACCGCGGACCTCGCGCGGCTGCCGGGCACTGTGGTAAGGGAGACTGGGAGTCACTGGCTAGCCCCCAGGAGACGCTGCGGCTGGAGGGAGGAGGGGGTCATAGCATGCACGCTGCGCGGACCTCGCGGCTGCCAGGCACTATGGTAAGGGGAGCCTGGGAGTGACTGGTTAGCCCCCAGGAGACGCTGCGGCTGGAGGGAGGAGGGGGTCGGAGCCTGCAAGCAGCGCAGACTTCTGCAGCGCTGTCCGCCGTCTAAAGTGTGTGAAGGAGCTGGGCGCACCTCACTGCGGGCGGCAGCGCTGCAGCTAGCGGTGGGGTTGCCGGGGCTGGTGATAACAGAGGCAATACGGAACCTGCACAGCGGCAGGTGCCCCACAAAACTGCAGCTAAGAAGTGTGGAGTGTGCCAGAAAGTGACGCTCCTCCGCGCCAGAGAGCCCCTGCTGAGTATGCTGATGTGGGGGGGGTCAAGCACACAGTAAGCCGGTGCCCGTCTGTCTGTATGGCATATCCCCTCACACACCCCCATACCTCCCAACTGTCCCGATTTTCGCGGGACAGTCACATTTTTTGGGGTCTATCCCGCTGTCCCACCCGCGGGCCGCAGTGTCGTGTGTGTGTGTGTGTGTGTGTGTGTGTGGGGGGGGGCAGTTGGGAAGCTCCTGTACTCGCTGTTCTGCTTAGCAGAACAGCGGTGAATAGACGCTGTGCGCATGCACGCAGTGTCTATTTAGTGGAGACAGTGGGAGAGGGGGCATCAGGGGGTACGGATTAAGGGAGGTCCGGCAGCAGAGCCGGAATAAGGGGGGGGCCCAGGGGGCGCGTACCACGGGCCCCACAGTTTTAGGGGGCCCCCCGGCTGGAGTAGCTCTGTCCCAGCTCTGAAGCTCCCCCGTCCTGCCAGCAACAGCAGCAGCATTGTGCTACAGTCAGCACACGCTGCTGCGTGTTGGCAGGTCTGTGGTATTGCAGGGAGGCAGCAGCCTCCCTGCTTTCTTCTGCCTGTGCAGGTGTGTAGGGGGGAGCGACCACCTCCTCTGGATTTACCCGTAGTTGAGGGGCCAAAATCCCAATAAAAAAAAGACCCAATTCCCGGAATTTGCTTAAGGGGGCGTGGCCACGGGTCCTGCGATTAGGCCACGCCCCGAACCCGCAGCAGGCACAGCAATGAGATAGGGCTCCCCTGTCTCAAGTGCCCTAGGCCGCCCCGGACTCATAATCCGCCCCTTGGGGCATGCCAGCAGCTCACAGAGCGCTGGGCATGACCCCCTCACTGACGAAAAAGGGGGCGTGGCTCATGATCATGTATCCTCCCGCAAAGCCATGCTCCCTTTCCCCGTTGGCCACGGCCCCTTTTTGCAGCGCGTGTGTCCCTCCTTCTGCCTGAATAAAGCTGGAAGGTATGCACCCCTGTCTGTCTGAAGAAAGTTGGGAAGTATGCACCCCTTCTGCTCCTATGGATTTGCCCAGATCTGTGACTCATTTGACTAACTCCGCCCAGTGTTGTGACTCCGCCCAGCGTTAGCAAATGAAGCACAAAGTCACAGATCTGGGCATATATATATATATATATATATATATATATATATATATATATATATATATATATATATATATTTCGCCGAAGGGAGTTTGACTTATTATTGCATGGCCAAGTCCTGTCTGAATACCATCATGGAAAATAGATACAGAGAGGCTTTCGAATCATCAATGTTTCAACTCTGGGTAGAAATAATCAATCTTCTGCAGCAGATGGTGCGGCATTCTCAATAAGTGTTCGCTGGACCTCATGGTCCTGGCAATCAAAGTGGCTGGAAACAAGTTTAAAAAGTCAAAGTGAATATTGAACAACTTATTTAACTGCCCTGCGCACCCTTATGGAGGATAAAAGCAGCAATCTCCTTCAAATGGACGAAACTAGCCACAGTTACAGCAGACTGTCAAAATCACACAGTTTGTAGGTAGCTATTAGGGAACAACAATCTGGATCCAACAAGCCACCTCAAACATTTAGGCACAGACTGCCGTCGCCATTTCCAACAGAGACTGCCTCCTTGGCTACCACCTCGGATACTGCTATTAATGAGGGACACTTTTATGGATTAAAGATTTGTTCATCCCCAGGAGCCCCCAGATTTAGGTGAATCGAAGCACAGATCACACCCGCATAGGGGGAGATTTAAGAAGAAGAGGTCGAAGGAGGCGGATCTGAATGCAGTGTTTAGTTTGTTGGATAATAATTTATGACCTATTGGCCGGGGGGTTTTATTTGTCCCTACTTGTAAGCATGTCCGCTTTAAGTTAACATTGATCTTAATAAGTTTGATCACAATATGCGGCGGTAAGAATTTATGATGAGGCATCTATTCCCTCAAAGGAACCGGTATTTCGGAGGCCATCCAGTTTTGATCCAATGTCTAATAATGCGAGTCTTAAATTCTTCCGTAGGTTGGTCAGTAATGAGGTTGTATCGTCAATGCATCCAAGAATATGAAGGAGAAAGTGACCTTGAGGATATTAAGCAACAATGTCACTATCATTATTAGACCAAGTTGACAAAGGGGGAGGCATAGTGATGCAGAACTAGAGAGATTTTGATGCTGAGATCGTGACACAATTATGAGATATAGAAGCATATAAGAAGGTTGACTCAAATCCCATTATGAGCATAAAGACCCAAGTGGATTCAGTCCTGTTAGCTGGCCTTAATCACCACTGGATTGCTGAGAAAACCTTTGCATGTCTTACGGTTGATAAACCAAAATGTTCTATAGTTTACATGTTACCAAAGATACATAAGACCTTGTTAAAGCCACGAGGTTGGCCATTCATTTTGGCACAAGGGTCGTATTAAAATCGCTGGCAATCTTGATTGACCGTAAGATACAGCCACTGGTGGAAGAAGGTGCTAGCTATTTCCGAGACGCCAGTGATTTCTAATAAAGTTAAATTAGATTGACTAATTGGAAGACAATACCTGTCTACCAACGATGGAAGTTACGTCCCTCTATACAGTGATTTGTCATAGGGAAGGTTTGGAAGCATTGAAGTAAGCATTAAGTAGGAAACATTGTGCTTGTATGCCTACTGAATTTATCATCAACCTCTCTAGTCTCACTTTATATAATAATCATTTTTCTTACGAAGATACATATTATGTACAACAGTCTGGGACCGTGATGGGGTCAAATTTGGCCCCATCTTACGTCAATATATGACAAGATATGAGAAGATAAATTTTTCCAATCTATGGATCAAGCATTAATTTCTATAAATATTTTATAGATGTCTTTCTACTATGGCAAGGACCCCCAAAAAAGTTGTGGACAGGCCAGAAAGATCTCCATTGAGAAGTCCCCTAAAAAAAACAAGAAGGATGGTCGTGTGATCTTTTTGACTAGGGGAAGTTTTGCCCAATTGTCTGAACTGATCAATGCTTACCCTTTAAGAGGATGGCACCACCTATGATGGCGTATTCCAGGGGATCCAATCTAAAGCAACTTTTAATGAGACCAACAGTACGACCAAAAGCCAAAGAAATGGCAACCCAATTAATGACACGGGGGACTGGGCTGTTATGTTTGTGGTGGGTGTATTACATATGGGTCTATGCAAACGGGTCCCACCATTTCACACCCCCATTCTGGGAAAAACATTAAAATTCAGTACAGGTTGAGTATCCCTTATCCAAAATGCTTGGGACCAGAGTTATTTTGGATATGGGATTTTTCCGTATTTTGGAATAATTGCATACCATAATGAGATATCATGGTGATGGGACCTAAGTCTAAGCACATAATGCATTTATGTTTCATATACACCTTATACACACAGCCTGAAGGTCATTTTAGCCAATATTTTAAATAAATGTGTGTATTAAACAAAGTTTGTGTACATTGAGCCATCAGAAAACAAAGGTTTCACTATCTCACTCAAAAAATTCTGTATTTCGGAATATTTGGATATGGGATACTCAACCTGTATAATCTTCATTGTACGCTGGACTTGATATGTCCATGCAGTCTATACTATGTTGGGCTATGTATACCAGGAGATGAGTGCTATGTAAGTGAGAACAAGGCTTTATGTGACAGGGGAAGGGGCAGTATAAGGGTGTGAGGAGGGGAATGGATGGAGTAGGGTCCCCTGCAGCACAGAGTATACCAGGAGATGAGTGCTATATAAGTGAGAACAAGGCTGCATGTGACTGGGGAAGGGGCAGTATAAGGGTGTGAAGAGGGGAATGGATGGAGTAGGGTCTCCCGCAGCACAGAGTATACCAGGAGATGAGTGCTATGTAAGCGAGAACAAGGCTTTATGTGACAGGGGAAGGGGCTGTATTATAAGGGTGTGAGGAGGGGAATGGATGGAGTAGGGTCTCCCGCAGCACAGAGTATATCAGGAGATGAGTGCCATGTAAGTGAGAACAAGGCTGCATGTGACTGGGGAAGGGGCAGTATAAGGGTGTGAAGAGGGGAATGGATGGAGTAGGGTCTCCCGCAGCACAGAGTATACCAGGAGATGAGTGCCATGTAAGCGAGAACAAGGCTGCATGTGACAGGGGAAGGGGCTATATAATAAGGGTGTGAGTTGGAGAGTGGCTGGAGCAGGGTCCCCCGCTGCACAGAGTATACCAGGAGATGAGTGCTATGTAAGTGAGAACAAGGCTGCATGTGACAGGGGAAGGGGGCAGTATAAGGGTGTGAGTTGGAGAGTGGCTGGAGCAGGGTCCCCCGCTGCACAGAGTATACCAGGAGATGAGTGCTATGTAAGTGAGAACAAGGCTGCATGTGACAGGGGAAGGGGGCAGTATAAGGGTGTGAGTTGGAGAGTGGCTGGAGTAGGGTCCCCCGCAGCACAGAGTATATCAGGAGATGAGTGCCATGTAAGTGAGAACAAGGCTGCATGTGACAGGGGAAGGGGCAGTATAAGGGTGTGAGGAGGGAAATAGATGGAGTAGGGTCCCCCCGCAGCACAGAGTATATCAGGAGATGAGTGCTATGTAAGTGAGAACAAGGCTGCATGTGACAGGGGAAGGGGCAGTATAAGGGTGTGAGGAGGGGAATAGATGGAGTAGGGTCCCCCGCAGCACAGAGTATATCAGGAGATGAGTACTATGTAAGTGAGAACAAGGCTACATGTGACGGGAAGGGGCAGTATAAGGGTGTGAGGAGGGGAATGGATGGAGTTAGGGTCCCCCGCAGCACAGAGTATATCAGGAGATGAGTGCTATGTAAGTGAGAACAAGGCTGCATGTGACAGGGGAAGGGGCAGTATAATAAGGGTGTGAGTTGGAGAGTGGTTGGAGCAGGGTCCCCCGCAGCACAGAGTATATCAGGAGATGAGTGCTATGTAAGTGAGAACAAGGCTGCATGTGACAGAGGAAGGGGCAGTATAAGGGTGTGAGGAGGGGAATGGATGGAGTAGGGTCCCCCGCAGCACAGAGTATATCAGGAGATGAGTGCTATGTAAGTGAGAACAAGGCTACATGTGACAGGAAGGGGCAGTATAAGGGTGTGAGGAGGGGAATGGATGGAGTAGTGTCCCCCGCAGCACAGAGTATATCAGGAGATGAGTGCTATGTAAGTGAGAACAAGGCTTTATGTGACAGGGGAAGGGGCAGTATAAGGGTGTGAGTTGGAGAGTGGCTGGAGTAGGGTCCCCCGCAGCACAGAGTATATCAGAAGTTGAGTGCTATGTAAGTGAGAACAAGGCTACATGTGACGGGAAGGGGCAGTATAAGGGTGTGAGGAAGGGAATGGATGGAGTTAGGGTCCCCCGCAGCACAGAGTATATCAGGAGTGCTATGTAAGTGAGAACAAGGCTTTATGTGACAGGGGAAGGGGCAGTATAATAAGGGTGTGAGGAGGGGAATGGATGGAGTTAGGGTCCCCCGCAGCACAGAGTATATCAGGAGATGAGTGCCATGTAAGTGAGAACAAGGCTGCATGTGACAGGGGAAGGGGCAGTATAATAAGGGTGTGAGGAGGGGAATGGATGGAGTTAGGGTCCCCCGCAGCACAGAGTATATCAGGAGATGAGTGCCATGTAAGTGAGAACAAGGCTGCATGTGACAGGGGAAGGGGCAGTATAAGGGTGTGTGGAGGGGAATGGATGGAGTAGGGTCCCCCGCAGCACAGAGTATATCAGGAGATGAGTACCATGTAAGTGAGAACAAGGCTACATGTGACAGGGGAAGGGGCTATATAATAAGGGTGTGAGTTGGAGAGTGGCTGGAGCAGGGTCCCCCGCTGCACAGAGTATACCAGGAGATGAGTGCTATGTAAGTGAGAACAAGGCTACATGTGACAGGGGAAGGGGCAGTATAATAAGGGTGTGAGGAGGGGAATGGATGGAGTTAGGGTCCCCCGCAGCACAGAGTATATCAGGAGATGAGTGCTATGTAAGTGAGAACAAGGCTGCATGTGACAGGGGAAGGGGCAGTATAATAAGGGTGTGAGGAGGGGAATGGATGGAGTTAGGGTCCCCCGCAGCACAGAGTATATCAGGAGATGAGTGCCATGTAAGTGAGAACAAGGCTGCATGTGACAGGGGAAGGGGCAGTATAAGGGTGTGTGGAGGGGAATGGATGGAGTAGGGTCCCCCGCAGCACAGAGTATATCAGGAGATGAGTACCATGTAAGTGAGAACAAGGCTACATGTGACAGGGGAAGGGGCTGTATAATAAGGGTGTGAGGAGGGGAATGGATGGAGTAGGGTCCCCCGCAGCACAGAGTATATCAGGAGATGAGTACCATGTAAGTGAGAACAAGGCTACATGTGACAGGGGAAGGGGCTGTATAATAAGGGTGTGAGGAGGGGAATGGATGGAGTAGGGTCCCCCGCAGCACAGAGTATATCAGGAGATGAGTGCCATGTAAGTGAGAACAAGGCTGCATGTGACAGGGGAAGGGGCTGTATAATAAGGGTGTGAGGAAGGGAATGGATGGAGTAGGGTCCCCCGCAGCACAGAGTATATCAGGAGATGAGTACCATGTAAGTGAGAACAAGGCTACATGTGACAGGGGAAGGGGCTGTATAATAAGGGTGTGAGGAGGGGAATGGATGGAGTAGGGTCCCCCGCAGCACAGAGTATATCAGGAGATGAGTACCATGTAAGTGAGAACAAGGCTACATGTGACAGGGGAAGGGGCTGTATAATAAGGGTGTGAGGAGGGGAATGGATGGAGTAGGGTCCCCCGCAGCACAGAGTATATCAGGAGATGAGTACCATGTAAGTGAGAACAAGGCTACATGTGACAGGGGAAGGGGCTGTATAATAAGGGTGTGAGGAGGGGAATGGATGGAGTAGGGTCCCCCGCAGCACAGAGTATATCAGGAGATGAGTACCATGTAAGTGAGAACAAGGCTACATGTGACAGGGGAAGGGGCTGTATAATAAGGGTGTGAGGAGGGGAATGGATGGAGTAGGGTCCCCCGCAGCACAGAGTATATCAGGAGATGAGTACCATGTAAGTGAGAACAAGGCTACATGTGACAGGGGAAGGGGCTGTATAATAAGGGTGTGAGGAGGGGAATGGATGGAGTAGGGTCCCCCACAGCACAGAGTATATCAGGAGATGAGTACCATGTAAGTGAGAACAAGGCTACATGTGACAGGGGAAGGGGCTGTATAATAAGGGTGTGAGGAGGGGAATGGATGGAGTAGGGTCCCCCGCAGCACAGAGTATATCAGGAGATGAGTACCATGTAAGTGAGAACAAGGCTACATGTGACAGGGGAAGGGGCTGTATAATAAGGGTGTGAGGAGGGGAATGGATGGAGTAGGGTCCCCCGCAGCACAGAGTATATCAGGAGATGAGTACCATGTAAGTGAGAACAAGGCTACATGTGACAGGGGAAGGGGCTGTATAATAAGGGTGTGAGGAGGGGAATGGATGGAGTAGGGTCCCCCGCAGCACAGAGGAGTAATGTGAAAGTAATACAGAAAGATAGTGGTGTTGTGTCACATGTACATCTATATAGTATCCTATCCCATTTTGTTCCCATGCACCCCTGGGTGCAATCTGTCACACAGGCACTATAAAGGTAGCAGGGTCCTCTTTGCCGCAGGATTTATTTGACATGTGATGTGCGCCTTGTTTTATTTAGTGCTGCATTCTGTGCATGTTGTATTAGCTTCATAAATGAAAGCCTGTGTTCTGCATATATTAGAGAATCACATGGCCAGATACCATTTGCAATATATAAGACTTCTGGGAGATGTATCAAACCTCCTAAAGAATGAACAAGTGGAGAATTTGGCTCTGGCCTCCAATCTGTTTCTACCTATTATTTTATAGAATAAGTCATGTACAGCAGGATATTATACATCCTGCTGTACATGACTTCTTACCAGTGAGAGTTTTGCATACTGTATGTTATTTCAAACATCTCATAGCTCCAACAGGTGTGTGAGATTCCTCATAGATGTTGTGTCTTATATTTAATATTTGTGTTTTCTCTGACGTCCTAGTGGATGCTGGGAACTCCGTAAGGACCATGGGGAATAGCGGGCTCCGAAGGAGGCTGGGCACTCTAGAAAGATTTATGACTACCTGGTGTGCACTGGCTCCTCCCACTATGACCCTCCTCCAAGCCTCAGTTAGATTTTGTGCCCGGCCGAGGTTGGATGCACACTAGGGGCTCTCCTGAGCCCTTAGAAAGAAAGTATAGTTTAGGTTTTTTATTTTCAGTGAGACCTGCTGGCAACAGGCTCACTGCAGCGAGGGACTAAGGGGAGAAGAAGCGAACTCGCCTGCTTGCAGCCGGATTGGGCTTCTTAGGCTACTGGACACCATTAGCTCCAGAGGGATCGACCGCAGGCCCAGTCCTTGGTGTTCGGTCCCGGAGCCGCGCCGCCGTCCCCCTTACAGAGCCAGAAGCAAGAAGAGGTCCGGAAAATCGGCGGCAGAAGACATCAGTCTTCACCAAGGTAGCGCACAGCACTGCAGCTGTGCGCCATTGCTCCTCATACACACTTCACACTCCGGTCACTGAGGGTGCAGGGCGCTGGGGGGGGGGGGGGCGCCCTGAGAAGCAATACTAACACCTTGGCTGGCAAAAATACCACAATATATAGCCCCAGAGGCTATATATGTGGAAAATACCCCTGCCAGAATCCAGAAAAAAGCGGGAGAATAGTCAGCGGAAAAGGGGCGGAGCTATCTCCCACAGCACACTGGCGCCATTTCTCCTTCACAGATCCGCTGGAAGGAAGCTCCCTGGCTCTCCCCTGCAGTCTACACTACAGAACAGGGTAAAAACAGAGAGGGGGGGCACTAAATTTAGGCGCAGTATAAATTATATAAAAGCAGCTATAGGGGACATAACTCAGTTAGTCCCTGCATTATATAGCGCTCTGGTGTGTGCTGGCATACTCTCACTCTGTCCCCCCAAAGGGCTTTTGTGGGTCCTGTCCTCATTGGAGCATTCCTTGTGTGTGTGCGGTGTGTCGGTACGGCTGTGTCGACATGTTTGATGAGGAGACTTATGTGGAGGCGGAGCAGATGCCGATAAATGAGATGTCGCCCCTGTGGGCCGACACCAGAGTGGATGGATAGGTGGACGGTATTAACCGACAGTGTCAACTCCTTACATAAAAGGCTGGATGACGTAACAGCTATGGGACAGCCGGCTTCTCAGCCCGCGCCTGCCCAGACGTCTCAAAGGCCATCAACGCTTCCTCAGATGGCAGATACAGATGTCGACACGGAGTCTGACTCCAGTGTCGACGAGGTTGAGACATATACACAATCCACTAGGAACATCCGTTACATGATCCCGGCAATATAAAATGTGTTACACATTTCTGACATTAACCCAAGTACCACTAAAAACAAAGGGTTTTATGTGTGGGGAGAAAAAGCAGGCAGTGTTTTGTTCCCCCATCCAATGAGTGAATGAAGTGTGAAAAAGCGTGGGTTTCCCCGATAAGAAACTGGTAATTTCTAACAAGTTACTGATGGCGTACCCTTTCCCGCCAGAGGATAAGTTACGCTGGGAGATATCCCCTAGGGTGGATAAGGCGCTCACACGTTTGTCAAGGTGGCACTGCCGTCTTAGGATACGGCCACTTTGAAGGTACCTGCTGATAAATAGCAGGAGGCTATCCTGAAGTCTGTATTTACACACTCAGGTACTAGACTGAGACCTGCAGACTGCTGCAGCGTGGTCTGTACCCCTTTCAAACAGGGATACTATTTTGCGAACATAAGACGTCGTCTTATATATGAGGGATGCACAGAGGAATATTTTGCCGGCTGGCATCCTGAATTATTGCAATGTCCATTCTGTCAGGAGGGTATTGGAGACCCGACACTGGACAGGTGATGCTGACTTTAAAAGGCACATAGAGCCTTATAAGGGTGAGGAATTGGTTGGGGATGGTCTCTGGGACCTCTTATCCGCAGCAACAGCTGGGATGAAAATATTTTACCTCAGGTTTCCTCACAGCCTAAGAAAAGCACTGTATTATCATGTACAGTCCTTTCGGCTTCAAAAAAGCAGGCGGGTCAAACGAGGGAAGAGGGAAAAAGCTGCACCAGCAGCCAGTTCCCAGAATCAAAATTCTTCCCCTGCTTCCTCTGAGTCCACCGCATGACGCGGGGGCTCCACAGGCGTAGCCAGGTACGGTGGGGGGCCGCCTCAAAAATTTCAGCGATCAGTGGGCTCGCTCACAGGTGGATCCCTGGATCCTTCAAGTAGTATCTCAGGGGTACAAGCTGGAAGTCGAGGCGTCTCCCCCCCGCCGTTTACTCAAATCTGCCTTGCCGACAACTCCCTCAGGCAGGGAGGCTGTGCTAGAGGCAATTCACAAGCTGTATTCCCAGCAGGTGATAGTCAAGGTGCCCCTACTTCAACAAGGACGGGGTTACTATTCCACACTGTTTGTGGTACCGAAACCAGCCGGTTCGGTGAGACCCATTTTAAAATGGAAATCCTTGAACACTTACATAACAAAGTTCAAGATGGAATCGCTCAGGGCGGTTATTGCAAGCCTGGACGAGGGGGATTACATGGTATCCCTGGACATCAAGGATGCTTACCTGCATGTCCCTATTTACCTTCCTCACCAGGAGTACCTCAGATTGTGGTACAGGATTGCCATTACCAATTCCAGACACTACCGTTTGGACTGTCCACGGCACCGAGGGTGTTTACCAAGGTAATGGCAGAAATGATGATACTCCTTCAAAAAAAGGGAGTTTTTATTTATCCCATACTTGGACGATCTCCTTATAAAGGCAAGGTCCAGGGAGCAGTTACTGGTCGGAGTAGCACTATCTCAGGAGGTGCTACAACAGCATGGCTGGATTCTGAACATTCCTAAGTCACAGCTGGTTCCTTCCACTCGCTTACTGTTCCTGGGGATGATTTTGGACACAGAACAGAAAAAAGTGTTTCTCCCGCAGGAGAAAGCCAAGGAGCTGTCATCTCTAGTCAGAGACCTCCTAAAACCAAAAAGGGTATCGGTGCATCGTTGCACACGAGTCCTGGGAAAAATGGTGGCTTCATACGATGCAATTCCATTCGGCAGGTTCCATGCGAGGACCTTCCAGTTGGACCTCTTGGATAAGTGGTCGGGATCGCATCTTCAAATGCATCTAATGATAACCCTGTCTCCAAGGACCAGGGCGTCTCTACTGTGGTGGCTGCAGGGTGCTCATCTTCTAGAGGGCCGCAGTTTCGGCATACAGGACTGGGCCCTGGTGACCACGGAGGCCAGCCTTTCGAGGCTGGGGAGCAGTCACACAGGGAAGAAACTTCCAGGGCCTATGGTCAAGTCAGGAGACTTCCCTACATATAAATTCTGGAACTGAGGGCCATTTACAATGCCCTAAGTCAGGCAAGACCCCTGCTTCAAAACCAGCCGGTACTGATACAGTCAGACAACATCACGGCAGTCGCCCATGTGAACGACAGGGCGGCACAAGAAGCAGGATGGCAATGGCAGAAGCCACAAGGATTCTCCGATGGGCGGAAAATCACGTACTAGCACTGTCAGCAGTGTTCATTCCGGGAGTGGACAACTGGGAAGCAGACTTCCTCAGCAGACACGACCTACACCCGGGAGAGTGGGGACTTCATCCAGAAGTCTTCCTGCTGTTGGTAAACCGTTGGGAAAGACCACAGGTGGACATGATGGCGTCCCGCCTCAACAAAAAGCTAAAGAGATATTGCGCCAGGTCAAGGGACCCTCAGGCGATAGCTGTGGACGCTCTAGTGACACAGTGGGTGTACCAGTCGGTTTATGTGTTCCCTCCTCTGCCTCTCATACCAAAGGTACTGAGAATAATAAGATGGCGAGGAGTAAGAACGATACTCGTGGTTCCGGATTGGCCAAGAAGGGCTTGGTACCCGGAACTTCAGGAAATGATATCAGAGGACCCATGGCCTCTGCCGCTCAGACAGGACCTGCTTCAGCAGGGGCCCTGTCTGTTCCAAGACTTACCGCGGCTGCGTTTGACGGCATGGCGATTGAACGCCGGATCCTGAAGGAAAAGGGTATTCCGGAAGAAGTCATTCCTACGCTTATTAAAGCCAGGAAAGATGTTACGGCAAAGCATTATCACCGCATATGGCGGAAATATGTTGCATGGTGCGAGGCCAAAAAAGGCCCCAACAGAGGAATTTCTACTAGGTCGATTTCTACATTTCCTGCAAGCAGGAGTGAATATGGGCCTAAATCTAGGCTCCATTAAAGTACAGATCTCGGCTCTGTCGATTTTCTTTCAAAAAGAACTAGCTTCAGTACCTGAAGTTCAGACATTGTGAAAGGAGTGCTGCATATTCAGCCCCCGTTTGTGCCCCATGTGGCACCTTGGGATCTCAACGTGGTGTTGAGTTTTTTCTTAAAATCACATTGGTTTGAGCCACTAAAAACCGTGGATCTAAAATATCTCACGTGGAAAGTGGTCATGTTATTGGCCTTGGCTTCAGCCAGGCGAGTGTCAGAATTGGCGGCTTTATCATGTAAAAGCCCTTATCTGATTTTCCATATGGATATGGCAGAATTGAGGACTCGTCCCCAATTTCTCCCTAAGGTGGTGTCAGCGTTTCACCTGAACCAGCCTATTGTGGTGCCGGCGGCTACTAGTGAATTGGAGGACTCCAAGTTGCTAGACGTTGTCAGGGCCCTGAAAATATATGTTTCCAGGACGGCTGGAGTCGGAAACTCTGACTCGATGTTTATCCTGTATGCACCCAACAAGCTGGGTACTCCTGCTTCTAAGCAGTCTATTGCTCGCGGGATTTGTAGTACAATTCAGCTTGCACATTCTGTGGCAGGCATACCACAGCCATAATCTGTAAATGCCCATTCCTCAAGGAAGGTGGGCTCATCTTGGGCGGCTGCCCGAGGGGTCTCGGCTTTACAACTTTGCCGAGCAGCTACTTGGTCAGGGGCAAACACGTTTGCAAAATTCTACAAATTTGATACCCTGGCTGAGGAGGACCTGGAGTTCTCTCATTCGGTGCTACAGAGTCATCCGCACTCTTCCGCCCGTTTGGGAGCTTTGGTATAATCCCCATGGTCCTTACGGAGTTCCCAGCATCCACTAGGACGTCAGAGAAAATAAGAATTTACTCACCGGTAATTCTATTTCTCGTAGTCCGTAGTGGATGCTGGGCGCCCATCCCAAGTGCGGATTGTCTGCAATACTTGTAAATAGTTATTGTTAACTAAAGGGTTATTGTTGAGCCATCTGTTGAGAGGCTCAGTTGTTTTCATACTGTCAAACTGGATATAGTATCACGAGTTGTACGGTGTGATTGGTGTGGCTGGTAAGAGTCTTACCCGGGATTCTAAATCCTTCCTTATTATGTCAGCTCGTCCGGGCACAGTGTCCTAACTGAGGCTTGGAGGAGGGTCATAGTGGGAGGAGCCAGTGCACACCAGGTAGTCATAAATCTTTCTAGAGTGCCCAGCCTCCTTCGGAGCCCGCTATTCCCCATGGTCCTTACGGAGTTCCCAGCATCCACTACGGACTACGAGAAATAGAATTACCGGTGAGTAAATTCTTATTTTTTCTATTAAACAATAATGTTTTCTTCTGTGTTCTCCAGGTTGGGAGCTAATATAACAACTGCAACACTGGGAGTAGGTGAGTTAATGATATAATGCCTCCGTAACAATGCATTGTATTGTTTTTTTATTTGTGCTTTACATCAATGCTGTTTTGTAATGCTTAACTTATTTCTGTACTTCCATGCTACATTGTTACAGTGTTGTGAACAGTTAGTAGCGAGGATGCTTGGCATTCGGACTACCCATTCTGTAT
Source organism: Pseudophryne corroboree (assembly GCF_028390025.1). Classification (NCBI taxonomy): domain Eukaryota; kingdom Metazoa; phylum Chordata; class Amphibia; order Anura; family Myobatrachidae; genus Pseudophryne; species Pseudophryne corroboree. The sequence goes on from NC_086448.1 coordinate 54,923,279, forward strand.
ACCACAACACAGCATAACATTATGCTAGGTCAGTGGGTTGATTAGATGGTATGAGTCAGTGATGGGGGAACCTTTGGCGCTCCAGCTGTTGAACTACACATCCCAGCATGTCCTGCTCAGTTTTAGCATGGCCAAATGGCAAAACTTTTGCAGAGCATGCTGGGATGTGTAGTTCAAGAACAATACAAAGCCACAATCCCTGGCGCTGTGATTGATTACAGATGGATGCAGCGATCCCAAAAGGGTTTTTGGTTTTAACCCTTAATGCAAAAGACTACAAAAACCAAAAGGCTGGGACTGCGCAAATCAATCTGATGTGGATATTTATTTTCACATAAAATTACTTTCTGCACATATATACATATACATACAAAAGTACTTGATACCGGCCAGCATCACATAAAAAAATTACTACATAAAATATGATTGGTATGATACTGATAAGAATATATCTTTCTACTCCAATTCACGTGGCTAATATACTCTCCGTTCATATATTTTTAAATGAACTTTTTTAGAACCCTCTCATGCAATATGCAATATTAGCAATATCACTGAGGTAATTTCAAACGGAAATAAAGTGTCCAGTGCTCTTTGATTAATAGTCTACGACCATGTAGGTTTTCCTTCTAAGGTGTTAGTATTTCATCCAAGTATGCATTATTATAATTCCTTAGTCCCAGACAAGACTTTTTCACCCGCACTTGATTAGTCACTTAGACTTGCTTTGTGCATAATAAGGCTTCTGCCGTTTAGCTGTGCAGATCATGCGTGATTAAAAAGCCTCTTATAAAGCAATTTGTAACGTTCACTCATTCAAGATGTGATACATTGCCTGTGCAGTGTCCTGAGAGCAACCCCTCCCGGCTAATGGTAGCCTTATCTGGAGCCTCCGGGTTCTTTCTGCGGCGTATCCTCCCCAAATAGCAGTGGGGTTTCTTGTGCCTGTGGCCGGCCGGCCGGCCCGCTGATAACTCAACTGTTGATTCAGGTATGGGGAATAATGACGATAGACGCGTTTCTCCGCCTTTGATTACATCGGCGGCTTCCTCAGCACAGCTAAACGGCAGAAGCCTTATTATGCACAAAGCAAGTCTAAGTGACTAATCAAGTGCGGGTGAAAAAGTCTTGTCTGGGACTAAGGAATTATAATAATGCATACTTGGATGAAATACTAACACCTTAGAAGGAAAACCTACATGGTCGTAGACTATTAATCAAAGAGCACTGGACACTTTATTTCCGTTTGAAATTACCTCAGTGATATTGCTAATATTGCATATTGCATGAGAGGGTTTTAAAAAAGTTCATTTAAAAATATATGAACGGAGAGTATATTAGCCACGTGAATTGGAGTAGAAAGATATATTCTTATCAGTATCATACCAATCATATTTTATGTAGTAATTTTTTTATGTGATGCTGGCCGGTATCAAGTACTTTTGTATGTATATGTATATATGTGCAGAAAGTAATTTTATGTGAAAATAAATATCCACATCAGATTGATTTGCGCAGTCCCAGCCTTTTGGTTTTTGTAGTTCAAGAACAGCTAGAATTCCAAAGGTTCCCCATTTGTTTTTTCCAACTCTTGCTTGGTTTACCATGCATGTGGACTACGATTGAGAATGGTATCCTTGCCTGAAGCAAGGTGAGTGAAGCAGGCTGGCAGTGGTCTATGTTACCACTGACTGGGGTCACAGGTGATGGAACATAAAAAATGACACCAAAAAACATTAAAAAAAAACTTTGATGTTTTGACCATTTCCATGTCGACCTTTTGACGTGTCGTCCTGCTGACTGTCTTTCTGTAGATCTTCTGTAGCACACCCAGGACAGATCCCCCCCTCCTCTCCCGTTACACTGTGTAGTACAGGATATGTTTTTCTATGTTGTTCCTGGCCGCCTCTCTCTGCAGAACTCTGTCAGATTTGGACATACACGCACATGCGAGTGGACAGATTTTTTTATAGCTGTATAGTGTGTGATAGAGAGTTTGTACTGTTTGCTGCATTGACACAGTGAGCAACTGAATAGTCTCTGTTCAGCGTTACGTAATAGGTTGGTGCTATATGAGCAAACAACAAATATAATATGCCAACGCCAAGATAGAATCTAACGAGCACTATTTGTATAGTGACTTATGGCCAACATCTGTGTAACTCAACCAAGTACATGCACTGGGTGCCTTAATAATTACTTTTTATGTTTCTCAATATAATATTTAATACTTTTATATTGCAAGTAGTAGTATATAATACCTTAATAAAACAAGACCGTTAACAAAAGAGGATTAGAGGAGGCACTAATTGTGACCTTTCATTGGTTCCTATGGAATTAATATGTTAAATTCTTACGATTGACTCTTTATGGGAAATTGCGGCATCCACTGCATAGAGACTAGGCACACTTAAATAAGCAGTTTATAGTCTTATTGTATTTTTTTGCTTTCTCAAAAGTGACCACTAGATGTCAGCATTCCCTCACAGTTAGCATAGAGCTGTGTGGGCTGACAGTGGGAGCATTGGGTGTTTTGTGTGGGATCCAGATTTGAAAGTTTATTTCTGAATTGTCCTAGCCCTCTCATACAGGGATATTTATTAAGAGTTATTTATATGGCGCGCACAAATCCCTCGGCTCTTTACAGAGAATATTTCATTCATTCAAATCAGCCCAAGTGGAGCTTACCATCTCTGCTCCCTAGCTTCAACATATTTAGCATTGATTTACACAGAACATTTTAATCATTCACATCAGTCCAGACCCTAGTGTAATATACACCCTGCATTCTGGTTTTGTACTGTTGGAGGAACTCTGAGGGGAATTCAGTTGGATGCGAGGTGAAAAACCTTGCTGACCTCGCACCCATTTTTGGATTACCACAGGTATGTGTGCCGCCGATACCAAGTTTAAGCAATAGTTGCAGGGCTTTCCCCTCTGAATACCCTGCAGCGCTTGAAAAAATAAATAAATACTGCTCCAGATATAGTTCCCCCAGCTGCTGCCTCGGGAGAAGGGGGGGGGATGACACTACACAGGGGTTACACACAAACTCATACACATACTTAAACACACTTACAGAAACTCACACTTATCAATATAATTGTAACCTTCCATTTGCTTAATTAGTCCTCAGGGGGGCAGTGCCAGAGCATGTCTTGGTGATTTTTCCCAGAGTTATCTGTTTTAGGACAAATCGGACTAGATCTGGTTGTGTGAGAAAAAAGACGCATCACCGCGTCTTATTTTGTGTCCTCAAATTGAATAGCCAAACCCTGTGGCTGTGGGAAAAACTGTGCCGCAGGGTTTTTCGAATTTCCCACTGGCATTTGAATTCCCCCCTCTGTGTACATACATGAACACAGGGAAAACATACAGACTTCACACAGACAGGATTTTGTGCCCATGTTTAATATTTTACTGTTTTATCTAGTGCTCACTCAGGTGCAGGCTGCAGTCAGTGAGGAGGCATATTTAATTTTGAAGGGCAATTACATGTGCTGTATGGCTGCAGGAGCGAATATAATACGCCCTCCTCACTGATCAGCACCCTGCAGCTAGACCAGGGGTGGCCAACCAGTCAGAGGCAAAGAGCCAGAAAAGATCCATAGGCAAGGGCAAAAGCCACTATCATGTGCGTGCAAAAATGGGGTGTGTGGCCTAGTTGTCACAAAGCCACGCCCCATTTTTGTGCACACACCTTTCGGTATGTCGTTTGTAGGAGTGTGACCTTGTGTCATAACCCCGTTTAGTCATGTTGTACAGTGCCACATACATATAAAACGCCAAAAAATGGGTGCCACCACAGTGCCAGATACATATATGCCCCCAGTGCCAGATACATATATGCCCCACAGTGCCAGATACATATATGCCCCACAGTGCCAGATACATATATGCACCACAGTGCCAGATACATATATGCCCCACACAGTGCCAGATACATATATGCCCCACACAGTGCCAGATACATATATTCCCCACACAGTGCCAGATATGCCCCAGTGCAGATACACATGCCCCCACAGAGTCAAGATATGCCCCCGGTGCAGATACACATGCCCCCTCAGTGCCTCCCACAGTGCCAGATATGCCCCCAGTGCAGATACACATGCCCCCACAGTGCCACATATGCCCACACAGTGCTAGATATGCCCCAGTGCAGATACACATGCCCCCACAGAGTCGGATATGCCCCCAGTGCAGATACACATGCCCCCACAGTGCCAGATATGCCCACACAGTGCCAGATATGCCCCCACGGAGTCAGATATGCCCCTGGTGCAGATACACATGGCCCCACAGAGTCAGATATGCCCCTGGTGCAGATACACATGCCCCCACGGAGTCAGATATGCCCCCGGTGCAGATACACATGCCCCCACAGTGCCAGATATGCCCCAGTGCAGATACACATGCCCCCACAGTGCCAGATATGCCCCCAGTGCAGATACACATGCCCCCACAGTGCCTCCCACAGTACCAGATATGCCCCCAGTGCAGATACACATGCCCCCACAGTGCCTGATATGCCCCAGTGCAGATACACATGCCCCCACAGTGTCAGATATGCCCCAGTGCAGATACCCATGCCCCCACAGTGCCAGATATGCCCCAGTGCAGATACACATGCCCCCACAGTGCCTCACACAGTGCCAGATACACATGTCCCCACACAGTGCCAGATATGCCCCAGTGCAGATACACATGCCCCCACAGTGCCTCATATGCCCCCAGTGCAGATACACATGCCCCCACAGTGTCAGATATGCCCCCACAGTGCCAGATATACCCCGTTGCAGATACACATGCCCCCACAGTGCCAGATATGCCCCCAGTGCTGATACACATGCCCGCACAGTGTGAGATATGCCCCTAGTGCTGTTACACATGCCCCCACAGTGCCTTACCCCCCCCCCCCCCCCCAAAAAAAAGTTCTGCCTACCGCGCTGCTGCTGTGAGGGGAAGGAGAGCGCAGCTTGCGCCTCTCATGCCCCTCAGTCTCCGGCGGCGGTGTCTATCTTCATTTCGGCGCCGGCCCGTGAGCCAATCAGAGCTCGCGGTCCGGCAGCCAATCAGGAGCCTTAGCTGCCGGTCTGCGAGCTCCGATTGGCTCACGGGCCGGCGCCGAAATTTAGGTAGACACTGCCGCTGGAGACCTGTTGTGAGTGCGCTGTGTCAGGCAGCGGTGGCTGAGAGCGCATCGAGCCGCATGCGGAGGATGAAAGAGCCGCGGGTTGACCACCGCTGACCTAGACTGAGCACTATTATTGCGGTGTAAGGGAAATCCTGTTACTTAAAAACAAACCAAAAACCCCTCTTACTTTAAAAGGCCACAAAAACAAATAACATTACATGGACCACATTGTTTAAGAAGCAGCAGATGAGTTATGTTGGAAACATTATAATTATTGAAGACTGAAAGTTACCTGTGGTGTGTGCGGATGTGCATGTTACTGTAGTACCTGTGGTGTGTGTGCGGATGTGCATGTTACTATAGTACCTGCGGTGTGTGCGTATTACTATAGTACCTGCGGTGTGTGCGTATTACTATAGTACCTGCGGTGTGTGCGTATTACTATAGTACCTGCGGTGTGTTCGGATGTGCATGTTACTGTAGTACCTGTGGTGTGTGTGCGGATGTGCATGTTACTATAGTACCTGCGGTGTGTGCGGATGTGCATGTTACTGTAGTACCTGCGGTGTGTGCGGATGTGCATGTTACTATAGTACCTGCGGTGTGTGCGTATTACTATAGTACCTGCGGTGTGTTCGGATGTGCATGTTACTATAGTACCTGTGGGGTGTGCGTATTACTATAGTACCTGCGGTGTGTGTGGATGTGCATGTGGGCGGTCATATTACTATAGTTCCTGCAGTGTGTGTGCGGGTGGTCATGTTACTATAGTACCTGTGGGGTGTGCGTATTACTATAGTACCTGCGGTGTGTGTGCGGGTGGTCATGTTACTATAGTACCTGTGGTGTGTGCGGATGTGCACGTTACTATAGTACCTGCGGTGTGTGCGGATTACTATAGTACCTGCGGTGTGTGCGGGTGGTCATGTTACTATAGTACCTGTGGTGTGTGCGGATGTGCATGTTACTATAGTACCTGTGGGGTGTGCGTATTACTATAGTACCTGCGGTGTGTGTGGATGTGCATGTGGGCGGTCATATTACTATAGTTCCTGCAGTGTGTGTGCGGGTGGTCATGTTACTATAGTTCCTGCAGTGTGTGTGCGGGTGGTCATGTTACTATAGCACCTGCGGTGTGTGCGGGTGGTCATGTTACTATAGCACCTGCGGTGTGTGCGGGTGGTCATGTTACTATAGTACCTGCGGTGTGTGCGGATGTGCACGTTACTATAGTACCTGCGGTGTGTGCGGGTGGTCATGTTACTATAGTACCTGCAGTGTGTGTGGATGTGCATGTTACTATAGTACCTGCGGTTTGTGTGGATGTGCATGTCACTATAGTACCTATGGTGTGTGCGGATGTGTATGTTACTGTAGTACCTGTGGTGTGTGCGGATGTGCACGTTACTATAGTACCTGCGGTGTGTGCGGGTGGTCATGTTACTATAGTATCTGCGGTGTGTGCGGGTGGTCATGTCACTATAGTACCTGCGGTGTGTGCGGATGTGCATGTTACTATAGTACCTGTGGTGTGTGCGGATGTGTATGTTACTGTAGTACCTGTGGTGTGTGTGGGTGTGCATATTACTATCGTTCCTGCGGTTATGTTAGTATAGGATCTGCGTTGTGTGCGGATGTGCATGTTACTATAGTACCTATGGTTTGTGCGGATGTGTATGTTACTGTAGTACCTGCGGTGTGTGTGGGTGTGCATGTTACTATAGTACCTGCGGTGTGTGTGGGTGTACATATTGCTATAGTACCTGCGGTGTGTGTGGATGTGCATATTACTATAGTACCTGTGGTGTGTGTGGATGTGCGTATTACTACAGTACCTTCGGTGTGTGCGGGTGTGCACTACTATTACTATAGTACCTTCGATGTGTGTGGATGTGCATATTACTATAGTACCTGCGGTGCGCGTGGGTGGTCATGTTACTATAGTACCTGCGGTGTGTGCGGGTGGTCATGTTACTATAGTATCTGTGGTGTGTGCGGGTGGTCATGTTACTATAGTATCTGCGGTGTGTGCGGGTGGTCATGTTACTATAGTATCTGCGGTGTGTGCGGGTGGTCATGTTACTATAGTATCTGCGGTGTGTGCGGGTGGTCATGTTACTATAGTATCTGCGGTGTGTGCGGGTGGTCATGTTACTATAGTATCTGCGATGTGTGCGGGTGGTCATGTTACTATAGTACCTGCGGTGTGTGCGGGTGGTCATGTTACTATAGCACCTGCGGTGTGTGCGGGTGGTCATGTTACTATAGTACCTGCGGTGTGTGCGGGTGGTCATGTTACTATAGCACCTGCGGTGTGTGCGGGTGGTCATGTTACTATAGCACCTGCGGTGTGTGCGGGTGGTCATGTTACTATAGCACCTGCGGTGTGTGCGGGTGGTCATGTTACTATAGTACCTGCGGTGTGTGCGGGTGGTCATGTTACTATAGTACCTGCGGTGTGTGCGGGTGGTCATGTTACTATAGCACCTGCGGTGTGTGCGGGTGGTCATGTTACTATAGCACCTGCGGTGTGTGCGGGTGGTCATGTTACTATAGTACCTGCGATGTGGTGAATGTGTATGAATGAGCTTGGTGTAAGTCGGTATACCCCAGAGATCACTGGTTAACCCTCCGCGCTCTGTAACACAGTGATTTGCAGGTGCCGCTGGCAGTCACTGTGTTTTCTGCAGACAGTATTTATGCACAGTCAGCCAGAGGGCCTCTCACCCGAGTGCTTAGCAACTGCACTCTGCCAATGAGGAGTCCAGGGCCGTCCCTGCGTTCTGTAATTGTCCCTTAGTATCACACTGTGATATTGGCAGCTTGAAGGGCATGCGTGCAAGGCTTGTTTTCTAAATCCTGTATCTGCTTTCCGCCTGTCCGGTCCTGACACGGAGCTTGCCATCATCCATCCCCATAAGGCTACGGCGGGGAAAGTGATTGTAATAGGATGTGGCGTGCCGTATGTCTTACTACAAATAAGTAGGTCAAGTTGATAATTGTGTCCTTGCTGGGAGGGTCACGTTCCCACAAACTGCTCTGTGTGGTCTGTGAGCCCAGCTTCCATACCTTGATGTGGACGGGCTGAATAGAAGAGCGGAATCTTGGCTATGTTAAGAAAAGCCTCCATGGGCCGTAGCCACCAGTTACGAAAGACCCAGAATGAAAGTTTTCCCCTCGTGTCCATGTGATCTTGCAATCGATAAGCTCAGACAGACGATATACTGGAGGATGTAGGACAGTTCCTAAAGGTTAGCCCCAGCCACAATGAACATTTCTCAGGTGACCACCAGTTGTCTACGTGCAAGTACTTTTGTTCAGCAGTTCAACTGGCCAGTTCCTAGAAAGTTGCTGTTCCTGGACGTCCCATGCATTTTTTCATGTAATTCCTGGTCTGGGTAGGGTTTCCCAGCATTTACACTGCATCAAGAATGACTTCTTAAACAATTATTCTTCCTCAAATTGACTCCTTTTCTGGATGAGGGAAGCAAGACTGCAATCACTGATCGAGCCCCGAGCTGTAGATGGTGTCAGTGATACTTAGGTGGCTGGCTTTAGAATCTGGCATAGAGAAGCGCTTTCCCACAGAGGAGAGAGCACAGCTGTGTGACGTAGAGCAGGGGGGTCACCTGTGTGTGGTAGTGCGGGGGGGGGGGGGGGGGGGCAGCTGTGTGAGGTAGTGCGGGGGGGCAGCTGTGTGAGGTAGTGCGGGGGGGGGCACCTGTGTGAGGTAGTGCGGGGGGGGGGGGGGGGCAGCTGTGTGAGGAAGTGTGGGGGGCAGCTGTGTGAGGTAGTGCGGGGGGGGGGCAGCTGTGTGAGGTAGTGTGGGGGGGGGGCGCAGCTGTGTGAGGTAGGGCAGCGGTGTGCCGTAGAGCGGGGGGGCACCTGTGTGAGGTAGTGTGGGGGGGGGGCAGCTGTGTGAGGTAGTGCGGGGGGGCAGCTGTGTGAGGTAATGCGGGGGGGGGGGGGGGCAGCTGTGTGAGGTAGTGTGGGGGGGCAGCTGTGTGAGGTAGTGTGGGGGGGCAGCTGTGTGAGGTAGTGCGGGGGGGCAGCTGTGTGAGGTAGTGCGGGGGGGCAGCTGTGTGAGGTAGTGCGGGGGGGCAGCTGTGTGAGGTAGTGTGGGGGGGCAGCTGTGTGAGGTAGTGCAGGGGGGCCAGCGGTGTGCCGTAGAGCGGGGGGGCCAGCGGTGTGCCGTAGAGCGGGGGGCAGCGGTGTGCCGTAGAGCGGGGGGGGGCCAGCGATGTGACGTAGAGCAGGGGGGGGGGCAGCGGTGTGACGTAGAACAGGGGGGGGCAGCGGTGTGACGTAGAACAGGGGGGGGCAGCGGTGTGACGTAGAGCAGGGGGGGCAACGGTGTGATGTATAGCGGGGGGCAGCTGTGTGACGTAGAGCGGGGGTAACTGTGCGACATAATGCGCGGGGGCAGCTGTGTGAGGTAGTGCGGGGGGGGGCAGCTGTGTGACATAAAGCACGGGGGCAGCTGTGTAAGGTAGTGCGGGGGGGCAGCTGTGTGACATAAAATGCTGGGGCAGCTGTGAGGTAGTGCTGGGGGGCCCCAGCTGTGTGAAGTATAGCGGAGGGGGGCAGCTGTGTGAGGTAGTGCGGAGAGGGCAGCTGTGTGACGTAGAGCGGGGGGTAGCAACTGTGTGACGAAGAGCGGGGGGGGGGGGCAGCTGTGTGATTTAAAGCGCGGTGGGGGCAGCTGTGTGAAGTAGAGCGGGGTGGGGGCAGCTGTGTGACATATAGCGGGGTAGCTGTGTGACGTAGAACGGGGGTAGCTGTGTGACATAAAGCGCGGGGGCAGCTGTGTGAGGTAGTGGGGGGCAGCTGTGTGACATAGAGCGCGGGGGCAGCTGTGTTAGGTAGTGCGGGGGGGGGGGCAGCTGTGTTACATAAAATGCGGGGGCAGCTGTGAGGTAGGGAAGGGGGGCGGCCCAGCTGTGTGAAGTATAGCGGGGGGGCAGCTGTGCGACGAAGAGCGGGGGGGGGGGGGGGCAGCTGTGTGACGAAGAGCGGGGGGGGGCAGCTGTGTGACGAAGAGCGGGGGGGGCAGCTGTGTGATTTAAAGCGCGGGGGGGCAGCTGTGTGAAGTAGAGCGGGGTGGGGGCAGCTGTGTGACATAAAATGCTGGGGCAGCTGTGTGAGGTAGTGCTTGGGGGGGCAGCTGTGTGACATAAAAAGCGGGGGCAGCTGTGTGAAGTATAGCGGGAGGGGGCAGCTGTGTGAGGTAGTGCGGAGAGGGCAACTGTGACGAAGAGCGGGGGGGGGGGCAGCTGTGTGACGTAAAACGCAGGGGCAGCTGTATGATTTAAAGCGCGGGGGGGCAGCTGTGTGAAGTAGAGCGGGGTGGGGGCAGCTGTGTGACATAAAATGCTGGGGCAGCTGTGTGAGGTAGTGCTGGGGGGGGCAGCTGTGTGAGGTAGAGCGGGGGGTGGCAACTGTGTGACGAAGAGCGGGGGGGGCAGCTGTGTGACGTAAAACGCAGGGGCAGCTGTGTGATTTAAAGCGCGGGGGGCAGCTGTGTGAAGTAGAGCGGGGTGGGGCAGCTGTGTGACATAAAATGCTGGGGCAGCTGTGTGAGGTAGTGCTGGGGGGGGGGGCAGCTGTGTGAGGTAGTGCGGAGAGGGCAGCTGTGTGACGTAGAGCGGGGGGTGGCAACTGTGTGACGAAGAGCGGGGGGTTGCAGCTGTGTGACGTAAACCGCAGGGGCAGCTGTGTGAAGTAGAGCGGGGTGGGGCAGCTGTGTGACATAAAATGCTGGGGCAGCTGTGTGAGGTAGTGCTGGGGGGGCAGCTGTGTGAGGTAGTGCGGAGAGGGCAACTGTGTGACGAAGAGCGGGGGGGGCAGCTGTGTGACTTAAAACGCAGCGGCAGCTGTATGATTTAAAGCGCGGGGGGGCAGCTGTGTGAAGTAGAGCGGGGTGGGGGCAGCTGTGTGACATAAAATGCTGGGGCAGCTGTGTGAGGTAGTGCTGGGGGGGCAGCTGTGTGAGGTAGTGCGGAGAGGGCAGCTGTGTGACGTAGAGTGGGGGGTGGCAACTGTGTGACGAAGAGCGGGGGGGCAGCTGTGTGACGTAAAACGCAGGGGCAGCTGTGTGATTTAAAGCGCGGGGGGCAGCTGTGTGAAGTAGAGCGGGGTGGGGGCAGCTGTGTGACATAAAATGCTGGGGCAGCTGTGTGAGGTAGTGCTGGGGGGGGCAGCTGTGTGAGGTAGTGCGGAGAGGGCAGCTGTGTGACGTAGAGCGCGGGGGGGGTGGCAACTGTGTGACGAAGAGCGGGGGGGCAGCTGTGTGACGTAAAACGCAGGGGTAGCTGTGTGATTTAAAGCGCGGGGGGGCAGCTGTGTGAAGTAGAGCGGGGTGGGGGCAGCTGTGTGACATAAAATGCTGGGGCAGCTGTTTGAGGTAGTGCTGGGGAGGGGCGGCCCAGCTGTGTGAAGTATAGCGGGGGGGGCAGCTGTGTGAGGTAGTGCGGAGAGGGCAGCTGTGTGACGTAGAGCAGGGGGTGGCAACTGTGTGACGAAGAGCGGGGGGGGCAGCTGTGTGACGTAAAACGCAGGGGCAGCTGTGTGATTTAAAGCGCGGGGGGGCAGCTGTGTGAAGTAGAGCGGGGTGGGGCAGCTGTGTGACATAGAGCGGGGACAGCTGTGTGACGTAGAGCGGGGGGCAGCTGTGTGACATAAAGCGCGGGGGCGGCTGTGTGAGGTAGTGCGGGGGGGGCAGTTGTGTGACATAAAGCGCGGGGGCAGCTGTGTGAGGTAGTGCGTGGGGGGGCAGCTGTGTGACATAAAATGCGGGGGCAGCTGTGTGAGGTAGTGCGGGGGGGGGCAGCTGTGTGAGGTAGTGCAGGGGGGGGCAGCTGTGTGACGTAGAGCGTGGGGCAGCTGTGTGACGTAGAGCGTGGGGCAGCTGTGTGACGTAGAGCGTGGGGCAGCTGTGTGACGTAGAGCGTGGGGCAGCTGTGTGACGTAGAGCGTGGGGCAGCTGTGTGATTTAAAAACGCGGGGGGGCAGTTGTGTGACGTAGAGCGTGGGGGGCAGCTGTGTGACGTAGAGCGTGGGGGGCAGCTGTGTGACGTAGAGCGGGGGGTGCTGCTGTGTGACTTAGAGCGGGGGGTGCTGCTGTGTGACTTAGAGCGGGGGGTGCTGCTGTGTGACTTAGAGTGCGGGGGGCAGCTGTGTGACGTAGAGCGCGGGGGGGGCAGCTGTGCGACGTGACGTAGGACAGTTGTGTGATGTAGCGCGGGGGCAGCTGTGTAACGTAGGGTGGGGGGAAGCTGTGTGACGTAGAGCGCGGGGGGGGCAGCTTTGTGACGTAGAGCTGGGGGCCAGCTGTGTGACGTAGAGCAGGGGGGGGGCAACTGTGACGTGACGTAGAACAGCTGTGTGGCGTAGTGCGGAGGGCAGCTGTGTGGCGTAGTGCGGAGGGCAGCTGTGTGGCGTAGTGCGGAGGGCATCTGTGTGACGTAGCGCCGGGGGCATCTGTGTGACGTAGGGTGGGGGGCAGCTGTGTGACGTAGTGCGGGGGACAGCTGTGTGACGTAGCGCGAGGGGGGGCACATCTGTGTGACGTAGCACAGGGGCAGCTCTGTTACGTAGCGCATATGGCAGCTGTTGCGTTTGGAGTTGGACAGACTAGCAGAATGAGGTCTAGCGGTAAAATGCATCAATAGTTGTAATTTTCAACCTGAAAACTGGGTTATGGGTACTAGTAGGCCATCAGCTAATGTAGAAATACTAGAGAAGACTAATAAGAGTATTTATAAAAATAGTCTACATTACACACTGATATAATCCTTTAAATGATCCCCCAACTAAGCAGGTAATTCCCTTTAAATACGCTCCATCATACCTGGATTTTATTTACCTAATGTGGGCTTGCAAAATATAACTTAATTTTGCCGTTGGGCGCATTGGCCTAGCGCACACTCCTCATTAATGCCCTAAGTCTGTCCAGCGGTGGCCATGACAAGATGCCGACTTTTGCAGACCAACTGTTTGCATGTTGATGCATACCTCCCAACATAACCCTCTCCAGGTGGGACACAATGCTCTGCTCCTGGACCTTAATGTATGATGTGACACGGGGCCGCCAAGTACACAAAGGAAATAACCCCTGTAATCACATATATTCTAATGTTTAAACTGCAGAATATCCGTTGTTTTCATGGGAAATAGAGATATAATGGTGACCAAATATTTGATGTGCGTCAGTGTATCTCTTCCCATAATAATGCCCTGTACAGTGAGCTATTAACCTGTTCTTACACACACATGACCCCGTTCTGCCGCTGTAAGACGTTATCAGGAATGCAGGTGCTGTAATATAGGGGCTGTGAATATTGGGGGATCAGAGGCTTCTGCAGGTGCATGCATTGTGGTGTAATAACAGCGCAATATTGGTTGAAACCACTTTTTTGGGGGCTATAATTCTCCTTACAGAGATATTTTTACCCTACATAAAGGGTTTTATTCTTTTTGACAATTATAGTTTGACATCTCCTAGTTCTGAGAATCTCATTTCCGTGTTACATTCCGGTTTGTGACCGTTGCGTGCAAAAATAGTTACATGGCAACTGGTGAGCCCCCGTTAGCGTGGTTCCCACACGCCTGTGTCATGTGATGCTAGATTTCCACGCAGACCTCAAAAATAGCGTGCGGCCTAATAGATGCCGTAATTTTATGTGTCTGTTTTATCTGTTGACTTTTCATTTTTGTTTTATTATATGATCAGAGCTGCAGAATTTCCTGCTTTTATGATACAGGTAGAATTACAATGGACACGTAAGGGGCTTAAATAATAAATTAATTGAAATGAATGACTTTGGGCATGCTTATAGCAACCAATAATCAGATGTATTGCTTGTATCATTCTAAACTGCTCTAGACAGATGTCAGAATCTACTTGGTTCTAATTGTTCTTTCTATTCAGAAGTGGTTAATGTGCATATAGCTTGCTCAGCAGTTACAGTAATCTGGTCATTTATATAGAACAAAGCTCAAAAAAAGGCCGCGCATCTGTTGGTCCTCGGCAGGTGACGGTGTAGAGAGTTACATCTAAACCTAATGGATGGTGACTAGAATAAGTACAAGTAACCTACAGCAAGCCGTACTTTATAGGTGCAAGTTGTGAATATATGAATCACATAAAAGGCAGTCAGTCTGTTCATTATAAGCAGAAACCATTTTACAATTGTCACTATGCGTAGTTGTAGGCACTAATATAATCATTGTCCGAGAAGGGGAAGCAGCGTTGAGTAACAGTCCGGCTAATGCACCAAGTACAAGCTGCAAATGGCTGAATTCTCTTTCTAATATACTCGGGTAGAGGGTATTGCAGTAGTCCTAGTACGAAGATACTGCTACATGTATGAGTTGTAGGACAGCCCTCCAGCTGCTGTGGCACTACTCATCCCAGCATGCCCTGCCACAGGTTTTGCATGCCCTTATAACAAACCTGTTGCAGTGCATGCTGAGATGTGCAGTTCCACAATAGCTGAGGGCGCCCTGGTATAGGAAAAGCTTTTAAGGGGGAATCTTATGCCCTATTCTAGCTGAGTTCCTCAGTCGTGACTAACATCTGGTGTTTAAGTGTCACATGCCACAATCCAGGACGGTATCCGGACTCCAGGTCGACGCCAAATGGTCGACACACCTTAGGTCGACATGGACAAAAGGTCGACAGGAACAAGGTCGACATGGAAAAAGGTCGACATGAGTTTTTCACGATTTTTTTCTTTTTTTGAACCTTTTCATACTTAACGATCCACGTGGACTACGATTGGAACGGTAAAGTGTGCCGAGCGAAGCGGTAGCACCATGCCCGAAGCATGGCGAGCGAAGCGAGCCATGAGAGGGGACGCGGTGCACTAATTGGGGTTCCCGGTCACTCTACGAAGAAAACGACACCAAAAAAAACATAAAAAACTCATGTCGACCTTTTTCCATGTCGACCTTTTTCCATGTCGACCTTTTGTCCATGGCGACCTAAGGTGTGTCGACCAATTGGCGTCGACCTAAGGTGTGTCGACCTTTGTGCTGTCGACCCTCAGTCCCAGACCCATCCAGGACAGGACCTGGATCCAGCACGTGGTTAGGGCTTTGGACATCTGAAACCCTGAGCATAAGTCCAGTTGGTTAGCTAAGCTGTAGTCTTGTCCTCTGACGGTGAGCTCCTATCATAGGGGACCTCTCTTATTTTCTCAGCATTCAGTTGCAGCCAACTGACACTCATCCACTCCTGGAGCCCAGCTAGACAGCCATTTAGGGTTGTTATTGGAAGCAGGAGCCTGAATAGATGCCTGCCCATTGGCATTCTGGAGTAATTCTTGCAGATATGGTAGTGTGCAGTGAGCACCTACTGAAATATTTTCAGAATAGACAGAGCAGTTGTGACATCCACAGGAAGGTGAAATAGTGTTGTCTCCAGTCTTCTACAGCATAGGTTCTCAAACTCGGTCCTCAGGACCCCACACAGTGCATGTTTTGGAGGTAACCCAGCAGGTGCACAGGTGCATTAATTACTCACTGACACATTTTAAAAGGTCCGCAGGTGTAAATAATTATTTCACTTGTGATTCTGTGAGGAGACCTGAAAAACATGCACCGTGCGGGGTCCTGAGGACCGAGTTTGAGAACCTGTGATCTACAGCATATCAGTCATTTTATTTCCACTGTAGATGTCGGTTTCACAGTGAAAGTTGCTGATTTCTGTATGTATACGACATTTTATAAAAGTACAACAAATTAGGCCTAAACATTTCCATTTTCTTTACATTACATTAATTGCCTTTCAGAGACCTCACCGTAGCATCGCCAAGACTTGCACAGGTGTCGCTGGCGTAACCTGTTAGTGCATGTCTATTCCTCTAGGGACAGTCTATTTAGTAAAAGCAAAAACCTGTCTGTGAAGTCATTTATTACCACAATATCGCAACTGTAATGATGTTATTTATTGGGTAATTTTATGTACTTAAAAATGTTGCATGCACATAAGGTTAATGATACAGTGTTGCTACGATTTACCAAGCAGTCCCCTGTGTACCCCCATTTAATGAACCTCCTGAATGAGTAGTCCGGATCACAGTGATATAAATGTGTTGTCCACAGCAATGAATGCCTGATTTCCCTTCTCCAGCCCTGGAATTCCTAACTAATAGTAGTTTTATATTATGTGTCTCCGTGGATAGTGTCACTGTAACACAAGGGAAACCTTTTCCCAGTCAGCAGCGTTTCCAGTGTAAACATTGCAGCTCGTTATGTACATGTCATGTAATGTGTGGGGGACTGGTGATAATAGAACACTGGGGCAGATGTATTAAAGCCTGGAGAAGTGATAAGTGGAAGGTGATAATGCAACAGCCAATCAGCTCCTAAATGTCAGCTTACATATTGGAGCTGATTGGCTGGCGCGCTATCACCTGTTACTTATCACTTATCACTGCTTTATCACTTCTCCAGGCATTAATACATCTGCCCCCGTGTTACTGCCTGTAAGCTGGGACCAGGTGCTGTAACTGTGTCAGACCTGTACAGTGGGGGTGTGAGAGCTGCGGTTCCTGGCTCTGATGTGTCGCATTGTGTAATAACCTGTCTTCTCTTTTCCTGAGACTATGATTAACACGGACGTGCCACTCCACCGAGGCATCTGCCTGACCTCCGCTGCCTACCATATGCACACATAGGAAACCACAAGAGAGGCCAAGCTGTAACTGATCCCCCAGCTTTCATCTCTCTCACTTACTGGAAATGAATGACTTTGCCATTTGTATTTTTAGGTTTGGCTGGCTGGCAATGGGTAATCTCATTAAGGTGCTCTCCAGAGACTTAGACCACAATGCCGCTCATTTTTTCTTGGACTTTGAAAGTAAGTCTCTCAGGAGCCCTACACAGCTGGCGCGTTCTCCAAACGGCAACCCATGCAGACTGCTCATTCTCACCCCCGCAGCCCGAGGCAGCTGCGTGACGTTCCTTCCAAATAGGAACACGCTCATCTCCCCAAAAGGCCGAGGGGGTAGGCAAGATCATGGCTCGGCCGGTCGTTGCCGGACTCCACCCGCCAACACTATTATGCGGTGGCGGGAGTGTTTGGTAACTACGCCATCGCCATCACTTGCCGAACCCTGGTTTTGTACCCCCCACCCACCCTTGTCATTTTCCAAAGCCATCGAGGGTCCTTTGTGATCAGTCTACTATTGTATTAATAGAAGCACCAAGCCAGACCGTAGGAAAAACTCATGGTCAGCAGTGATGCCCGTGCAGTGCCGCTAATCTCACCGAACCAGCTCCGTAATGATCTAAGTAAATACCATTTGCTCTCCTCTTTATTTGTAATTCCACAATCGGTGTTATGCGTGACAGTTGGCTGTTGTGTTCTATAGCCAACTTGCCGGTTCTGAGAGGCTGAGAGTCGCAGTGCACTGCACAGCACCTCTGTTGACGTGTTAAGGCAACTGGTGAAAATACTGGTGATATAATGAATAATTATCCGTTTCTCAGGTTCTCCAGGGCACTAATCTTTGTCCTCCACATTTATTTTCTTTTTCCTGTATTTAGGGTGATTGGTCTCATAAAGACATTGCTTTGTCTCTTCTCATTCTTGTCTCGACAGGTATCTAACATGGGGAACCTTCTTAAAGTTTTGACATGCACAGATCTTGAGCAAGGGCCAAATTTTTTCCTTGATTTTGAAAGTGAGAATATGATTTTATATATCTATTCCTCTCTGCCTGCCGTAGACTGCGTCTGTCTTCCGCACTCAGCGTCTGTCTGTCTGCTGTTATGTCTGTTAGCTATGAGGACCAGGAAATCTTCCACTCTCTGACATCAGGTTTCCGGGTAATTGGTAAATGCTATTTAGTTATTTGCTGTATCGTAGCATTCATCAGGGCCCGTCGTGTAATGTAGAGTGTTGTCCTACCTTAGATGGCTCTGAAAAGGGGCTATTCAATTGTTTTTTTGCGTGCCTGTGAGCAATGGACACCCAACGGAGCAATTCAATTGTTGCTCCGATCAGGCACGAGTGCTGTGGAATCCCACAATTCTGGTCACATTCTCCTGAGGTGGCATGCAGAAATGTGTGAAAAGTTTGTGGTGCAGACTATCCAGGACTTTTTTACGCAGCTAATCCCGATACTTTTGGGTACAACAAGCGCTATAATAAATTGGCGCTCAAAACAATTGAATTGCTCCGTCGGGCGCCCAGAAATTATCACTGCTCAAAAAACAATTGAATTTCCCCCATGGAGTCTGCAAAAAAAATAATTCCATCTTAATTGAAACCTGCTTGCATGATAAGAAACAAGTTCTCTAAAGGAAAGGCGACTGGTCATCTCTTAGCAATATGTATAATTTTATATATAGAATTAATAGTGGAATTCAGTATATATTGTGAGGCAGTGTCCAAAATATTAATCAGTGCTGTAACGTTGGATATAGCCAACCACAATATTCTCTGCCTCAGTGGAGCTTCATTTTCAGCGTCTTAAGTCCTGTTGGAGAAAGATCGCTATATAAATAAAATTATAATTATTATTATTTTGCACACACCGTTACAGGAAAACGGGGAAAATATAAAAGTATCTTCCTGGATTAGGTTTAAGCCGTACTGACCTTTCAGCCTGTGTAGTGTTTCTGATACCTGCTGTAAGTGGAAGTTTTCTATGGTCCTGTAAGCTAAAATAAAGAAAGTGTTCATTCTAGCACCCTGCACCTGTCATGACCCGCGCAGTCCCTCTTCCCTGACAGGAATATCACTCGCTGCTCTGGTGCTTCTAGCACACTCTGGTCTGCATCTTGTCACTGAAATACAGACCAGGCTGTGCTAGAAGCACCAGAGCAGAGAGTGACAATACAGGCTGGAAAGAGGAATTGTACTGGTTGTGACAGGTGCAGGGTGCTGGAATGAGCACCACATCATGTATGTTCGATGTTAACATCCTAGTATGACCGCTGATATTGTGTGACAAAACGTAAAGTTCTTTTTTTATTTTGCAAATGGTACAACATATTAATACCAGGTCGCTAAATCTGTTTCATTGACCCACCTTAAAGGAGATTTGTGTAGTAGTTGGCACTTGGCCTTACCAGCTTTTTATCGTGGTCATTTAATTAATTTTAACGTGCAAATGTCTCCTTGTAAAGTTACTTCTAAAAGCTGTTTTTTTTTGTAAAAATTTTTTTACCACAATTTTTTTTTCTTGGATATGGTTATAAATCTCATGGATGATGTTACCATCCTATACCAATCCTTAAATTGTCGTCATACAGCACATGCCTGTTGTAAAGAGCTGGGTAGCTTTTTTGCTTGTGTCTATATTTGTCTCTGGTTCCGTGCGTGTGTATAAAGCATTGTGTTCTACTAGAAAATGTGTTGCATCCTTAACCCTGAAAGAACACTTCATTCTCTTCACCCAAACCTTCTCCTGTGCAATGTTCTGTGGACTTTATCTGTTTTCCTTTCCTTTTTCTCTCCTCGTTTTGGAAATGTGTAGAAACTTTAGATGGCTCAATATCAAGACTTGTTTTCTAAAGAGCTCGGACATATGGGCAATAATTTAGTCATTTCAAATTACTTTTTTTAAAACCTTTTAAACAGACTTTAAAGCAGTTTAAATATGGCAACAGATGTACCCCTAGGAGAATGGTGAGGATAGTCAGGGGCTCCCCTCGCTCCTGCGACCTGATCCTTTTTCCATGCAGACATTGGCGCTGATATACAGAAGTGTCCTCGTCCATCAGCCGAAAATGCGTCTTGGCGGACGCACCAGGAGACTGCGCTGATTAATTTGATGTGCGACACTTGTATATCTGTGTGAGTCTGCGTATGAAACACAATGAAAAAAAAACTGCGGCTGCTACATCGTAGCACTTCGTATACAGATTCAGAGACTCCTGGCTTATTGCAACTAAGATGCATTTTCGCACAGAACCGAGCACACCAAGGAAGTTTGTTTGGCTCGACTGCACGTACTAGGACATATCTGTAGAGTTGGCGCAATACAGTTTTGCGGATGAAACGCGTAGGGTTTTTTCCAGCAATGCACATGATTCGGAGCCTAGCACATACATCTACGGGCGATTCAGAAGCCGTATCTCGGCTTGTGGCTGAAGTGGTATTGGGGCATTGGGATGCTATGTTAAACTGTGGCATTTATGGGGCTGTGTAGATAAAATTGCGTACGCAGAGATGCGTCAGATTCCGGACAGGTCTGTTGCTCCAACGTTGGTTCTGGTGCAAGCTTGTACTGATGATGATAATAATGACGGCTATTTCACTAAGTATGTGAACTGGCTCAGGGTAGTTTCACAGATGTGACACAACCTTCAGCTCCGTGCACACAGTGGGCTGCGTGCAACACTGTATAAACACTATTGTGTTTTTCACCACAAAGCACACAGCGTGCTGCGGTAAGGTGGGCAGGAACCGTGAGCATTCCGTTCATGAACAGACTTGCTGGCCAAAGGCAGGAAATCTTCAAGAATAGTGTTTAGGTGCTAATATTCCACCCAAAATTAAACATTTTGAACCAGCTTTCCACCTAAAGGTTGGGGAACCAGTGACCAGCTGTAGGGTTGGCCATTGGTGGGCTTAACCATCGATGGTACCATGGGTGATTAACCTTTATGGTATGAAAGATGGTCATCTTTGCTCTATTACACCCCGGGCAATCAAAGGTGGAGGCGGGGCTTGATGGGTCGCATCAGGGGACGGGGCTAGGGTTTGTGTTCCGACGCCGAGGAGACAAAATAAAGATCCAAAACATTGTGCGGCTTTCAATGGCGGGGAGCCATTGGATCTTCGCCATCAATGGCAAAACCATCTTACCATGGTAGGTTAACCATCGATGGCCATCCCTAAGCAGCTGTCATTCTGTACTCTGTTTTAATTTGAATCTGGTTAAACACATCTGAAATCTCAACAGAAAGGACTGAATGCGTAGTATAAAAGTAATGACTCCAATTGCACAATTTCTGAATAGGAAAACAAGTCTTGATGGACTGGCTGATCTAACACGCTAATACGTTGTCGCCTGTGTCCCGTACAATGCATGGAATAAGCTACTTACTGTACCATCTTACCCACCTATGTTCCATTTACACAGCAGTCTTCTGCAGCTTTCAAAATTCCCTTGGTGCTTTCACTGAAACTGTTGGCCTGTTCTGTCAATTTCAATGAATATCTATTACATGTTTACTTCCATGAACACAAAGGACCTATAATTATACTCACTGGGTCGTTACAGCTGCTTGTCACATACATGCAAGTGTTGTGGGGAACATAATGAACTTATTGATTGAATAGAGCAGACTTACCCTTACTTCATCCACTTGAGCAGCTATACCCGTAATACCCAGTTCATTCATGTGTCCATCTCATTCCTCACCAGAGTTTCAGCCGTTGTGCATTGAGCATGAAATTAATGTTCCCTTAGAATTGAATTGCAATGTATTGCCCAGTGGTGGATATATTTATAAAATACATTCTGTAACAGGGACTTACCAGTACTGTTTTATTAACCCCTTTAAGGATGCATTACTTACGCACATTATATTACCGAGTAAAGTCTACAGATTGAAATGTAAAAAATATTACCTTTGGTATTGCTAAGGGTTAGAAGAGGACACATGGGCAGGTCATGAGTGTCAGGGCTGTAGCCACAGCGGAGATTAACGAGTTAAAATAATAATAATACACAACCTGTATACTAATTATTTACATATGAGCCCTATCAGAGGTATCTGGACTCTAGGTCGACACTGTCTAGGTCAACACCTATTGGTCGACACATATTAGGTCAACACAGCCATTAGGTTGACATGGAAAAGGTCAAAATTGGTTTTTCACAATTTTCATTTTTGAACTTTTTCATGATTTACGATCCACGTGGACTACAATTGGGAACGGTAACCTTGCGAGGGGACACGGTGCACTAATTGGGGTTCCCCGTCACTTTACGAAGAAAACTACACCAAAAACCCCCCATGAAAAACTCATTTCGACCTTTTTCCATGTCAACCTTGTTCACGTCGACCTAACGGTCGTGTTGACCCATTTCCTGTGTCGACCTAGTCACTGCTGACCAATAGGTGTCGACCTAATTTGTGTCGACCTAGAGTCTCATACCCATATCAGATGCTATATTATAACATAGCTCCTGATAATTCTCATAGGTAAGAATGAGTGTTTGATCGTAGCCTCTGGTAGGGCTGGTGAATAGATTATCAGGGTGAGAGTATAGTCTCTGGTAGGGCTGGTGAGTAGATTATCAGGGTGAGAGTATAGTCTCTGGTAGGGATGGTGAGTAGATTATCAGGGTGAGAGTATAGTCTCTGGTAGGGCTGGTGAGTAGATTATCATGGTTAGCGTATAGTCTCTGGTAAAGATGGTAAGTAGATTATCAGGGTGAGAGTATAGCCTCTGGTAGGGCTGGTGAGTGGATTATATGGGTGAGAGTATAGTTTCTGGTAGGGATGGCTAGTAGATTATCAGGGTTAGAATCTAGCCTCTGGTAGGGCTGGCGAATAAATTATCAGGAGTAGAGTATAGTCTCTGGTAGGGCTGGCGAGTAGATTATCAGGGTGAGAGTAGTCTCTGGTAGGGCTGGTGAGTGGATTATATGAGTGAGAGTATAGCCTCTGATAGGGCTGGTGAGTAGATTATATGGGTGAGAGTATAGTCTCTGGTAGGGCTGGCGAGTAAATGATCAGGGTGAGAGTATAGTCTCTGGTAGGGCTGGTGATTAGATTATCAGGTTGAGAGTATAGTCTCTGGTAGGGCTGGTGAGTAGATTATCAGGTTGAGAGTATAGTCTCTGGTAGGGATGGCTAGTAGATTATCAGGGTTAGAGTATAGCCTCTGGTAGGGCTGGCGAGTAAATGATCAGGTGTAGAGTATAGTCTCTGGTAGGGCTGGCGAGTAGATTATCAGGGTGAGAGTATAGTCTCTGGTAGGGCTGGCGAGTAGATTATCAGGGTGAGAGTATAGTCTCTGGTAGGGCTGGTGAGTAGATTATATGAGTGAGAGTATAGTCTCTGGTAGGGCTGGTGAGTAGATTATATGGGTGAGAGTATAGCCTCTGGTAGGGCTGGCGAGTAGATTATCAGGGTGAGAGTATAGTCTCTGGTAGGGCTGGTGAGTGGATTATATGAGTGAGAGTATAGCCTCTGGTAGGGCTGGTGAGTAGATTATATGGGTGAGAGTATAGTCTCTGGTAGGGCTGGCGAGTAAATTATCAGGGTGAGAGTATAGTCTCTGGTAGGGCTGGTGATTAGATTATCAGGTTGAGAGTATAGTCTCTGGTAGGGCTGGCGAGTAGATTATCAGGGTGAGAGTATAGTCTCTGGTAGGGCTGGCGAGTAAATGATCAGGTGTAGAGCATAGTCTCTGGTAGGGCTGGCGAGTAGATTATCAGGTGTAGACTATAGTCTCTGGTAGGGCTGGCGAGTAGATTATCAGGGTGAGAGTATAGTCTCTGGTAGGGCTAGTGAGTAGAATATATGAGTGAGAGTATAGTCTCTGGTAGGGCTGGTGAGTAGATTATATGGGTGAGAATATAGTCTCTGGTATTGCTAAGGGTTAGAAGAGGACACATGGGCAGGTCATGAGAGTCAGGGCTGTAGCCACAGCGGAGATTAACGAGTTAAAAAAATAATAATACACAACCTGTATACTAATTATTTACATGTGAGCCCTATCAGAGGTATCCGGACTCTAGGTCGACACTGTCTAGGTCGACACCTATTGGTCGACACATATTAGGTCAACACAGCCATTAGGTTCATATGGAAAAGGTCAAAATGAGTTTTTCACAATTTTCTTTTCATTTTTGAACTTTTTCATGATTTACGATCCACGTGGACTACAATTGGGAACTGTAACCTTGCGAGGGGACACGGTGCACTAATTGGGGTTCCCCGTCACTTTACGAAGAAAACGACACCAAAACCCTCCCATAAAAAACTCATTTCGACCTTTTTCCATGTCAACCTTGTTCACGTCGACCTAATGGTCGTGTTGACCCATTTCCTGTGTCGACCTAGTCACCGCTGACCAATAGGTGTCGACCTAATTTGTGTCGACCTAGAGTCTCATACCCATATCAGATGCTATATTATAACATAGCTCCTGATAATTTTCATAGGTAAAAATGAGTGTTTGATCGTAGCCTCTGGTAGGGCTGGCGAGTAAATTATCAGGGTGAGAATATAGTCTCTGGTAGGGCTGGTGAGTGGATTATATGAGTGAGAGTATAGCCTCTGGTAGGGCTGGCGAGTAAATTATCAGGTGTAGAGTGTAGTCTCTGGTAGGGCTGGCGAGTAAATTATCAGGGTGAGAGTATAGTCTCTGGTAGGGCTGGTGAGTAGATTATCAAGGTGAGAGTATAGTCTCTGGTAGGGCTGGTGAGTAGATTATCAGGGTGAGAGTATAGCCTCTGGTAGGGCTGGTGAGTAGATTATCAGGGTGAGAGTATAGCCTCTGTTAGGGACGGTGAGTAGTTTATCAGGGTGAGAGTAAAGTCTCTGGTAGGGATGGTGAGTAGATTATCAGGGTGAGAGTATAGTCTCTGGTAGGGCTGGTGAGTAGATTATCAGGTGTAGATTATAGCCTCTGTTAGGGATGGTGAGTAGATTATCAGGGTGAGAGTAGTATAGCCTCTGGTAGGGATGGTGAGTAGATTATCAGGGTGAGAGTATAGCCTCTGGTAGGGATGGTGAGTAGATTATCAGGTGTAGATTATAGCCTCTGGTAGGGCTGGTGAGTAGATTATCAGGGTGAGAGTATAGTCTCTGGTAGGGCTGGTGAGTAGATTATCAGGGTGAGAGTAGTATAGCCTCTAGTAGGGATGGTGAGTAGATTATCGGGGTGAGAGTATAGTCTCTGGTAGGGATGGTGAGTAGATTATCAGGTGTAGAGTATAGTCTCTGGTAGGGCTGGTGAGTAGATTATCAGGGTGAGAGTATAGTCTCTGGTAGGGCTGGTGAGTAGATTATATGGGTGAGAGTATAGCCTCTGGTAGGGCTGGCGAGTAAATTATCAGGTGTAGAGTGTAGTCTCTGGTAGGGCTGGCGAGTAGATTATCAGGGTGAGAGTATAGTCTCTGGTAGGGCTGGCGAGTAGATTATCAGGGTGAGAGTATAGTCTCTGGTAGGGCTGGTGAGTGGATTATATGAGTGAGAGTATAGCCTCTGGTAGGGCTGGTGAGTAGATTATATGGGTGAGAGTATAGTCTCTGGTAGGGATGGCTAGTAGATTATCAGGGTTAGAGTATAGCCTCTGGTAGGGCTGGCGAGTAAATTATCAGGTGTAGAGTATAGTCTCTGGTAGGGCTGGCGAGTAGATTATTAGGTGAGAGTATAGTCTCTGGTAGGGCTGGTGAGTAGATTATCAGGGTGAGAGTATAGTCTCTCGTAGGGCTAGTGAGTAGATTATATGAGTGAGAGTATAGTCTCTGGTAGGGCTGGTGGGTATATTATATGGGTGAGAATATAGTCTCTGGTAGGGCTGGCGAGTAAATTATCAGGTTGAGAGTACAGTCTCTGGTAGGGGTGGTGAGTAGATTATCAAGGTGAGAGTATAGTCTCTGGTAGGGCTGGTGAGTAGATTATATGGGTGAGAGTATAGTCTCTGGTAGGGCTGGCGAGTAGATTATCAGGGTGAGAGTATAGTCTCTGGTAGGGCTGGTGAGTAGATTATATGAGTGAGAGTATAGTCTCTGGTAGGGCTGGTGAGTAGATTATATGGGTGATAGTATAGCCTCTGGTAGGGCTGGCGAGTAAATTATCAGGGTGAGAGTATAGTCTCTGGTAGGGCTGGTGAGTAGATTATCAGGGTGAGAGTATAGTCTGTGGTAGGGCTGTTGAGTAGATTATCAGGGTGAGAGTATAGTCTCTGGTAGGGCTGGTGAGTAGATTATATGGGTGAGAGTATAGTCTCTGGCAGGGATGGCTAGTAGATTATCAGGGATAGAGTATAGTCTCTGGTAGGGCTGGTGAGTAGATTATCAGAGTGAGAGTGTAGCCTCTTGTAGGGCTGACGAGTAGATTATCAAGTGTAGAGTGTAGTATCTGGTAGGGCTGACGAGTAGATTATCAGAGTGAGAGTATAGCCTCTGGTAAAGCTGGTGATAGATTATCAGGGTGAGAGTATAGTCTCTGGTAGGGCTGGTGAGTAGATTATCAGGGTTAGATTATAGCCTCTGTTAGAGATGGTGAGTAGATTATCAGGGTAAGAGTATAGTCTCTGGTAAAGCTGGTGAGTAGATTATCAGGGTGAGAGTATAGCCTCTGGTAGGGTTGATGAGTAGATTATATGGGTGAGAGTATAGTCTCTGGTAGGGCTGGCGAGTAGATTATCAGGGTGAGAGTATAGCCTCTGGTAGGGCTGGTGAGTAGATTATATGAGTGAGAGTATAGTCTCTGGTAGGGCTGGTGAGTAGATTATATTGGTGAGAGTATAGTGTCTGGTAGGGATGGCTAGTAGATTATCAGGTGTAGAGTATAGTCTCTGGTAGGGCTGGCTAGTAGATTATCAAGTGTAGAGTACAGTCTCTGGTAGGGCTGGCTAGTAGATGATCAGGTGTAGAGTATAGTCTCTGGTAGGGCTGGCTAGTAGATTATCAGGTGTAGAGTATAGTCTCTGGTAGGGCTGGTGAGTAGATTATCAGGTGAGAGTATAGTCTCTGGTAGGGCTGGTGAGTAGATTATCAGGTGTAGAGTATAGTCTCTGGTAGGGCTGGCGAGTAGATTATCAGGGGGAGAGTATAGCCTCTGGTAGGTCTGGTGAGTAGATTATATGAGTGAGAGTATAGTCTCTGGTAGGGCTGGTGAGTAGATTATATGGGTGAGAGTATAGTCTCTGGTAGGGCTGGCGAGTAGATTATCAGGGTGAGAGTATAGCCTATGGTAGGGCTGGTGAGTAGATTATATGAGTGAGAGTATAGTCTCTGGTAGGGCTGGTGAGTAGATTATATGGGTGAGAGTATAATGTCTGGTAGGGCTGGCTAGTAGATTATCAGGGTGAGAGTGTAGCCTCTGGTAGACCTGGTGAGTAGATTATATGAGTGAGAGTATAGTCTCTGGTAGGGCTGGTAAATAGATTATATGGGTGAGAGTATAGTGTCTGGTAGGGATGGCTAGTAGATTATCAGGTGTAGAGTATAGTCTCTGGTAGGGCTGGCTAGTAGATTATCAGGTGTAGAGTATAGTCTCTGGTAGGGCTAGCTAGTAGATTATCAGGTGTAGAGTATAGTTTCTGGTAGGGCTGGCTAGTAGATTATCAGGTGTAGAGTATAGTTTCTGGTAGGGCTGGCTAGTAGATTATAAGGTGTAGAGTATAGTCTCTGGTTGGGCTGGTGAGTAGATTATCAGGTGTAGAGTATAGCCTCTGGTAGGGCTGGCTAGTAGATTATCAGGTGTAGAGTATAGTCTCTGGTAGGGCTGGTGAGTAGATTATCAGGTGAGAGTATAGTCTCTGGTAGGGCTGGCTAGTAGATTATCAGGTGTAGAGTATAGCCTCTGGTAGAGCTGGTGAGTAGATTATATGAGTGAGAGTATAGTCTCTGGTAGGGATGGCTAGTAGATTATCAGGTGTAGAGTATAGTCTCTGGTAGGGCTGGTGAGTAGATTATCAGGTGTAGAGTATAGTCTCTTGTAGGGCTGGCTAGTAGATTATTAGGTGTAGAGTATAGTCTCTGGTAGGGCTGGTGAGTAGATTATCAGGTGTAGAGTATAGTCTCTGGTAGGGCTGGCTAGTAGATTATCAGGTGTAGAGTATAGTCTCTGGTTGGGCTGGTGAGTAGATTATTAGGTGTAGAGTTTAGTCTCTGGAAGGGCTGGTGAGTAGATTATCAGGTGTAGAGTATAGTCTCTGGTAGGGCTGGCTAGTAGATTATTAGGTGTAGAGTATAGTCTCTGGTAGGGCTGGTGAGTAGATTATCAGGTGTAGGGTATAGTCTCTGGTAGGTCTGGTGAGTAGATTATTAGGTGTAGAGTATAGGCTGGTGAGTAGATTATTAGGTGTAGAGTATAGTGTCTGGTAGGGCTGGTGAGTAGATTATTAGGTGTAGAGTATAGTTTCTGGTAGGGCTGGTGAGTAGATTATCAGGTGTAGAGTATAGTCTCTGGTAGGGCTGGTGAGTAGATTATCTGGTGTAGAGTATAGTCTCTGGTAGGGCTGGTGAGTAGATTATCAGGTGTTGAGTATAGTCTCTGATGGTACTGATCAGTAAATGAGTGTAACAGCATAGTCTCTGGTGGGATTGGTCAGTATATAATCAGTGTTAGAGCATTGTCTCTGGTGGGACTGGTCAGTAGATTTTCTGTGTTGTCACTATCCTGGCGGTCAGCACTTCAACGCTGGGATCTCTGCCGGCAGGCGGCCGTTGGCTATTCGCACTCGTGGGTGTTCACGACACCCATAGAGTGCGAATAGAACCTATGGCGAGCAGCGAGCCCACAAGGGACTTCATTGCGCTCGCCCTTTCCGGCATTCTGGCGTCTGCGATCCCATAACCATCACCTATGTTTGAGAAGCTGTTTGCTGTTTCTGCAGATAATAATTAAGGGTTTGCGTTAATTGGGTATAGCAGACATACACTAAAGAAGAACATACTGTACTGTCAGAATTTCCTGCTTCTTCTGTCTATCTGCTCTCTTCCTCTTTTCTTTTCCACCTTCATGTGTCTTTGGTAATGATCAATGTAATTTCATGCCACCTAGATGCTCAACCTACAGAGTCCGAAAAGGATATTTATAATCAGGTGAATGTAGTATTAAAGGACGCAGAAGCAATCCTGGATGATTTACAGTCATACCGAGGAGCAGGTCTGGAGATCCGAGAGGTGAATTATTTATAATGTTTGCTCAAATAAAAATCACACTTGACAAATGTACTAAAACTTACATTTGACCCACATTTGTAAAACATGGCCATTTGGGAGCTACGACGCCTGCCGTAGTTGCATACCGCTGAGTTCCCCATGCAGGACGGGGATTTTTTTCCGTGTGAAGCATCATGTATAAATCCCTATCACCTGTCGTATGTCTTCAGTAATGTCTTAGAGGTTGTCAGACTTTCAGTCTGTGCCTTCAGCACATGAGGTATCAGCCCCAGTGAAATCCCAGCCCCGAGTGGCCCCCGGGGGCCTTCTGGATGGTGGTTTTCCTGAACATAAGACCCCTACTGCACTGCTAGTTGTTGCATGAAATAGGGCTTTTAGTTTAGACTTATTCGAATTTCATTATGGAACCATAGAGAATGCTACAGACTTTGGAATGATATCCGTTAGGTGGTCGACAATGTTAAGGTCAACACTCAGGTCGACCACTATTGGTCGACAGTGACATGGTCACATGAACAAATGGTCGACACATGACACGGTCAACATGACTTTTAAAAAAAATTAGATTTGTAACGTTTTCAGACTTTACCATCCACGTGGACTACGATTGGGAATAGTAACCTGTAATAGTAATCTTGCCCGCAGCATGGCGAGTGGAGGCGGTACACTAATTGGGCTTCCTGTTTATGTTACGGAAAAACCAATAGTGGTCGACCTAATGACCTTAACATTGTCGACCATTCATACCGGAACCCTTTAGAATTGTCCCCGTACCTGAGTTTTTAATTTTTGTGCTTGAAAATTAAATCATGGTTTCTTTGTTTCTGTGGAAAGGCAATACAACATGCTACTGATGAAAAGTTACAAGAAAAGGCGTGGGGCGCGGTGGTTCCTCTGGTTGGCAAGCTAAAGAAATTCTATGAATTCTCACAGAGACTAGGTGAGTTCTTCCTCCTCCTCTTCCTCCTCCTTCTTCTTCCTCCTTCTTCCTCCTCCTTCTTCTTCCTCCTCCTCCAGTAAGTGGAATCATACAAACTGTTTCTCTATATTTACTAAAGTGCTGTAAGCTAGCTGTTATCTTCTAGAAGCTGCTAGACAAATGATATGCCACTTTTGGAGGTGGTACATACCGTGATTTTGTAGATGGCCAGCATTCCCCCACTGCTCCATCGTGCTGATGTCATTGAATATGAACAGAGCGGTGCTAAAATCTGTTCTGCTTAATTGTAACTAGAGCTCACATTGGTGATGAAGCAAAGGGGGCTCTAAGGGTGGTATGAGTCCTATGGCCTGTATTCAGACCTCATATACCTAGCCTCAATACGCCATGTGGCACGAGTTAGTCTAGAAGATCGGTGTAGCGTCTTTTTCATTTTAATGTGCGTCTTAGCCGCAACTGGAGGCGACAAAACCGCTTTATGCAACTGTACTGATTAATTGGATTTGTGACACTTGTGCATCTGTGTGCGTCTGAGCCTGACTCTGCACAACAGACGTTGGTGTGAAAAACCGCTGCATCATGTATATAGAACATTCAGACTGGGGGGGGGGGGGGGATATCCAACTAGCCCCGGTAATTTACCGGAGCTAATTGTCCTGCGGGGGGCTATACAATTAGCCCCAATAAGCTGGCACGAGACGCGGCTTATCAGGGATCACCTGCCTCAGGCAGGCAAAACCAAATCCCCGGAAACAGCCCCGTTTTCCTGTGAAAATGGTGCTGTTTCTACCGCAAACACACAGGTTTCACTGAACCTGTGTGTTTTCGGAAGGTCCGCTTTTTTTATTTCTTACGGATGATCCATATTGGATAGACTGTAAAAAAAAAAAAAAATCTGTAAAAACATTGGGAACAATGTTAATTCACCTGTAATTGGATATCCCCCTTAGTCGCACACAAGTGTTGCAAATCAAATGAATCAGTGCAGTCACTTGAAGCGGTTTTGTTGCATTGCACTGTGAAGACACACATTTGTGCGAAAAAGACAAGCCTAGTCGCACGG
The DNA here is from genome assembly GCF_028390025.1 of Pseudophryne corroboree. NCBI lineage: Eukaryota > Metazoa > Chordata > Amphibia > Anura > Myobatrachidae > Pseudophryne > Pseudophryne corroboree. Next base: position 54,954,256 of record NC_086448.1, read on the forward strand.
AACCTGGCGCGCCGTGAATGGATGTTTTGTGCGACTGCGGCAATAGTGTTTGACACCTGTACACCCAATTATAATATTTATGTCCTGCTGAAAATGCTTACACACAGAACAGGGGTTATATCTATGGAAATAGGTGTGGTGGATCTTGCGTCTTTTTGCACTGCGTATTCTCTGTAGCCGAGTGTACATCTCCTACAGGCGTTTTAGAGTTACGGCTGATGGTATTTCAACTCTAAATTTGCCCCCTTGTGGTCTGGCTTTCAAAAAATTTTTGCCTAAAAATAAATAAAACTTCCTGAATGTGTACACCATTATCGTGATGGCATCCTCCCCAGAAGTGGCTTATAGTCCTCGCAGAGAGGCAACCATTCACCTGTACAATACACAAGTAGGCAAAGCATCTTTTTGACAGTTAAATCCAATTTTAAACTTGATTTTCACAGTGAAAACTGGTCTGTGATTGGCTGAGCTACAGTCGATAGAGATGTCGGATTGGCTGAACTGCAGGCGATAGGGTATATCTGATTAGCTGAGCTGCAGGTGATAGAGATGTCTAGTGCATAAACTAGCTGGATTGTGCTAGTTTATGCCCTGATTATCAAGTAGGATTAGGATTTATTGATCTACTACATATTTTAGATTATACCCAATTTATGAAAAATACTGTTTTAGGAAATTGTCTTAAGATATATGAACTTTATATGTGCTAATATGTATATATATGAATTTCTGTATAGAACAATAGTGCATTTTTATATGTGATTTATGTGTATATGGCTTATTTAGAATATATGAATTTTGGTTGGTTAATTAAAGACATGTGACCATGTTAGGGAGGATAAAATGACCGGCAGGGTCCATTATCACTCCACACCTTGATGAAGGAACAGTGTTTCCGAAACGCGTCGGTGGAATTGCGACACTCTTCATAGGTTCACGCGTCACCTATCGTGAGGAATTGGTAAAGACCAATTTTTGGTTACATCTTTTTTTACCCACGTATTATTCCCCTTTTTCTTCCCTCGTTTTTTCCATCAGAGGAGTGTGCGGTGATATAGATCTTGCCGGTGGGGAATACTGTGTACGTTTGGTGACCTATGATACAGTGAATGTACATATATATTTTTATATATTTTTACAAATAAATCGGTTTATACCTGACATTGCATGGATTTTTGGTTCTGACCTACTCCATATATCATAATGGTATAAGAGCCCAGCATCGCCCAGCCTTATCCAGACGAATGGGGTACCAGAAAGAAACCTTTTGATGCACATAGGGTATTTACCAAAGGTGAGCCATATACCAATAAGTTAAGAAGTGATTGTATGAAATTTGGAAAGATAAAGAAACCTTGATAGAGATGTCTGATTGGCTGAGCTGCAGGCGATAGAGATGTCTGATTGGCTGAGCTGCAGGCGATAGAGATGTCTGATTGGCTGAGCTGCAGGCGATAGGGTATGTCTGTTTGTCTGTTTTCTCCTCTCCTGTTGTTCTCTGCAGGAGATTCCCATTATCACATTACAAGTGTTGGTGACCAATGCAATCTCCAGGACACTTTGTCACCATACTATACCCGGCAGCTACATTGTAAAGGATTATTTTGCAGATTTGGATGAGCATATTCTTCACACTCATCTGACGGGAGCCGCATGTACAGTACACAGATGCGGATTTTCATCCGGCATTACAGTAATAACCAGTCGTTTTGTTCTGTCTTCCCTGTGTTTAGAAGCAGCATTGCGAGGCCTCCTAGGAGCACTGACCAGCACCCCTTACTCCCCAACACAGCACCTGGAGCGAGAGCAGGCTCTTGCCAAACAGTTTGCAGAAATCCTTCACTTCACTCTCCGCTTTGATGAGCTCAAGGTACAACAGCTACAGTCACCTAAACACTAGAACTGACACAAGCAGGCAATGTATCTGCCCGGTGATATCAACTGTCCCCACTTACTGCTTGGCATCACCGCTCCTGTATGAATAACCCGCACATTGTTTCCCAGAACTGCGTCCGTTTTGCCAACGGAAATCTCTTTCCTTGAATTCAGACTTTCAGTATGTGCGATTTCATTACAGCAAGTACGGTATAACTTTATTTGTTTTTACGAGGTGATATGAAGTGGCCATGTGGAGAATCACATATCGGATCGTGTTCGGTGCTTTATTCATTAGACATTCTCATTTGTAACCTCACCTGTACCAAGTGGGGATCATAGGGTCAGCAGTAACTAGGTCGACACGGTCATTAGGTCGATGTGGAAAAAGGTAGACATGAGTTTTTTGTATTTTTTTGGGTGTCGTTTTCTTCGTAAAATGACCGGGAACCCCTATTAGAGCACCGTGTCCCCTGGCATGGCGAGTGTTTGGGCAAGTTTCTATTCCCAATCGTAGTCCACGTGGATCGTGTAAGAAAATAAAAGTGAAAAACTCATGTCGACCTTTTCACAATGTCGGTCAATAATAGTCGACTTAATGAGTGTCGGCCTATGTGCCGTCGACCTAAAGACCGGATACCCCTTTCCCGTTGCTGCCACTGATGACCCGTGGACGTGCCTGGTGTGTGATATAACGGCGTGTGTTCTCTTTTTCAGATGACAAATCCTGCTATTCAGAACGATTTCAGCTATTACAGAAGAACTTTGAGTCGTATGAGGATCAACAACGTCCCAGTAAGAAATTTTACATTGTTTCCTGCTCTTAGGGGGGAAATTTACTGTCGATTTTTCATTGATTTATAATAGATGAAAAACAATCAAAATCGATGTTGTACTTCCAGGGCTAAAACACACATTTATTAATATTTAAAAATTAATATACAAAAAATAAAATAGGATTTTAATACCTACCGGTAAATCCTTTTCTCTTAGTCCGTAGAGGATGCTGGGGATGCTTCAAGAACCATGGGGTATAGATGGGATCCGCAGGAGACATGGGTACACTGTAAGACTTTGAATGGGTGTGAACTGGCTCCTCCCTCTATGCCCCTCCTCCAGACCCCAGTTATAGGAACTGTGCCCAGGGAGACGGACATTTCGAGGAAAAGGATTTATTTAAGTAACTTAAACTAAGGTGAGATACATACCAGCTCACACCACTAACACGCCGTACAACATGGCATTCAACAACAACGCATGCAACGGCATGACCAACATCAGCCACAGACTGACTGAACTCAACGAAACCTGAGCGTAACTATAACCAAACTGCAGATACAGCCCACACAGGGACGGGCGCCCAGCATCCTCTACGGACTAAGAGAAAAGGATTTAACGGTAGGTATTAAAATCCTATTTCTCTATCGTCCTAGTGGATGCTGGGGTTCCTGAAAGGACCATGGGGAATAGCGGCTCCGCAGGAGACAGGGCACAAAAAGTAAAGCTTTTCCAGATCAGGTGGTGTGCACTGGCTCCTCCCCCTATGACCCTCCTCCAGACTCCAGTTAGATTTTTGTGCCCGGCCGAGAAGGGTGCAATCTAGGTGGCTCTCCTAAAGAGCTGCTTAGAAAAAGTTTAGCTTAGGTTTTTTATTTTACAGTGAGTCCTGCTGGCAACAGGATCACTGCAACGAGGGACTGAGGGGAGAAGAAGTGAACTCACCTGCGTGCAGGATGGATTGGCTTCTTGGCTACTGGACATCAGCTCCAGAGGGACGATCACAGGTACAGCCTGGATGGTCACCGGAGCCGCGCCGCCGGCCCCCTTGCAGATGCTGAAGTCAGAAGAGGTCCAGAATCGGCGGCTGAAGACTCCTGCAGTCTTCTAAAGGTAGCGCACAGCACTGCAGCTGTGCGCCATTTTCCTCTCAGCACACTTCACACGCAGTCACTGAGGGTGCGGGGCGCTGGGGGGGGGCGCCCTGGGAGGCAAATGTAACCTATATAAAGGCTAAAAATACCTCACATATAGCCCCCAGAGGCTATATGGAGATATTTAACCCCTGCCTGGATTCACTAAATAGCGGGAGACGAGCCCGCCAAAAAAGGGGCGGGGCCTATCTCCTCAGCACACGGCGCCATTTCCTCTCACAGCTCCGCTGGTCAGGACGGCTCCCAGGTCTCTCCCCTGCACTGCACTACAGAAACAGGGTAAAACAGAGAGGGGGGGCAAATTTATGGCGATATTTTGATATATATAAAGCAGCTATAAGGGAGCACTTATTATAAGGCTATCCCTGTTATATATAGCGCTTTTGGTGTGTGCTGGCAAACTCTCCCTCTGTCTCCCCAAAGGGCTAGTGGGTCCTGTCTTCGTTAGGAGCATTCCCTGTGTGTCTGCTGTGTGTCGGTACGTGTGTGTCGACATGTATGAGGACGATATTGGTGTGGAGGCGGAGCAATTGCCAAATATGAGGATGTCACCCCCTAGGGAGTCGACACCAGAATGGATGCCTTTATTTATGGAACTACGGGATAGTGTCAACACGCTAAAGCAGTCGTTTGACGACATGAGACGGCCGGACAATCAATTAGTGCCTGTCCAGGCGACTCAAACACCGTCAGGGGCTGTGAAACGCCCTTTGCCTCAGTCGGTCGACACAGACCCAGACACAGGCACTGACTCCAGTGGTGACGGTGACGAATCAACCGTATTTTCCAGTAGGGCCACACGTTATATGATTTTGGCAATGAAGGAGGCGTTACATTTAGCTGATACTACAGGTACCACTAAACAGGGTATTATGTGGGGTGTGAAAAAACTACCTATAGTTTTTCCTGAATCAGAAGAATTAAATGACGTGTGTAATGAAGCGTGGGTTGCCCCTGATAAAAAGCTGATAATTTCAAAGAAATTATTGGCATTATACCCTTTCCCGCCAGAGGTTAGGGAGCGCTGGGAAACACCTCCTAGGGTGGACAAGGCGCTAACACGCTTATCTAAACAAGTGGCGTTACCCTCTCCTGAGACGGCCGCACTTAAAGATCCATCAGATAGGAGGATGGAAAATATCCAAAAAAGTATATACACACATGCAGGTGTTATACTACGACCAGCTATAGCGACTGCCTGGATGTGCAGTGCTGGGGTAGTTTGGTCAGAGTCCCTGATTGAAAATATTGATACCCTGGACAGGGACAATATTTTACTGTCGTTAGAACAAATAAAGGATGCATTTCTTTATATGCGTGATGCACAGAGGGATATCTGCACACTGGCATCACGGGTAAGTGCTATGTCCATTTCGGCCAGAAGAGCTTTATGGACGCGACAGTGGAAAGGCGATGCGGATTCAAAACGGCATATGGAAGTTTTGCCGTATAAAGGGGAGGAGTTATTTGGAGTCGGTCTATCAGATTTGGTGGCCACGGCTACAGCCGGGAAATCCACCTTTCTACCTCAAGTCACTCCCCAACAGAAAAAGGCACCGACTTTTCAACCGCAGCCCTTTCGTTCCTTTAAAAATAAGAGAGCAAAGGGCTATTCATATCTGCCACGAGGCAGAGGTCGAGGGAAGAGACAGCAACAGGCAGCTCCTTCCCAGGAACAGAAGCCCTCCCCGGCTTCTACAAAAGCCTCAGCATGACGCTGGGGCTTCTCAAGCGGACTCGGGGACGGTGGGTGGTCGTCTCAAAAATTACAGCGCGCAGTGGGCTCACTCGCAGGTAGATCCCTGGATCCTGCAAATAATATCTCAGGGGTACAGGTTGGAATTAGAGACAGATCCACCTCGCCGTTTCCTGAAGTCTGCTTTACCAACGTCCTCCTCCGAAAGGGAGACGGTTTTGGAAGCCATTCACAAGCTGTACTCTCAGCAGGTGATAGTCAAGGTACCTCTTCTACAACAAGGGAAGGGGTATTATTCCACTCTTTTTGTGGTACCGAAGCCGGATGACTCGGTAAGGCCTATTCTAAATCTGAAGTCCTTGAACCTGTACATAAAGAAGTTCAAGTTCAAGATGGAGTCACTCAGAGCAGTGATAGCGAACCTGGAAGAGGGGGACTTTATGGTATCCTTGGACATCAAGGATGCGTATCTCCACGTTCCAATTTACCCCTCACACCAGGGGTACCTCAGGTTCGTTGTACAAAACTGTCACTATCAGTTTCAGACGCTGCCGTTCGGATTGTCCACGGCACCTCGGGTCTTTACAAAGGTAGTGGCCGAGATGATGATTCTTCTTCGAAGAAAAGGCATATTAATTATCCTATACTTGGACGATCTCCTAATAAGGGCAAGGTCCAGAGAACAGCTAGAGATGGGATTAGCACTGTCTCAAGAAGTGCTAAAACAGCACGGCTGGATTCTGAATATTCCAAAATCCCAGTTAATGCCGACAACTCGTCTGCTGTTCCTAGGGATGATTCTGGACACGGTTCAGAAAAAGGTTTTTCTCCCAGAGGAAAAAGCCAAGGAGTTATCCGAGCTTGTCAGGAACCTCCTAAAACCAGGAAAGGTGTCTGTACATCAATGCACAAGAGTCCTGGGAAAAATGGTGGCTTCTTACGAAGCAATTCCATTCGGCAGATTCCACGCAAGAATTTTCCAAAGGGATCTGTTGGACAAATGGTCAGGGTCGCATCTTCAGATGCACCTCCGGATAACCCTGTCTCCAAGGACAAGGGTGTCTCTTCTGTGGTGGTTGCAGAGTGCTCATCTATTGGAGGGCCGCAGATTCGGCATACAGGATTGGATCCTGGTGACCACGGACGCCAGCCTGAGAGGCTGGGGAGCAGTCACACAAGGAAGAAACTTCCAGGGAGTATGGACGAGCCTGGAAACGTCTCTTCACATAAACATTCTGGAACTAAGAGCAATATACAATGCTCTAAGCCAGGCAGAACCTCTGCTTCAGGGAAAACCGGTGTTGATCCAGTCGGACAACATCACGGCAGTCGCCCATGTGAACAGACAGGGCGGCACAAGAAGCAGGAGTGCAATGGCAGAAGCTGCAAGGATTCTTCGCTGGGCAGAGAATCATGTGATAGCACTGTCAGCAGTGTTCATCCTGGGAGTGGACAACTGGGAAGCAGACTTCCTCAGCAGACACGATCTTCACCCGGGAGAGTGGGGACTTCATCCAGAAGTCTTCCACATGCTGGTAACCCGTTGGGAAAGACCAATGGTGGACATGATGGCGTCTCGCCTCAACAAAAAACTGGACAGGTATTGCGCCAGGTCAAGAGATCCGCAGGCAATAGCTGTGGACGCGCTGGTAACGCCTTGGGTGTACCAGTCGGTGTATGTGTTTCCTCCTCTGCCTCTCATACCAAAAGTATTGAGAATTATACGGCAAAGAGGCGTAAGAACGATACTAGTGGTTCCGGATTGGCCAAGAAGGACTTGGTACCCGGAACTTCAAGAGATGATCACGGAGGATCCGTGGCCTCTACCTCTGAGAAGGGACTTGCTTCAGCAGGGTCCCTGTCTGTTTCAAGACTTACCGCGGCTGCGTTTGACGGCATGGCGGTTGAACGCCGGATCCTAAAGGAAAAAGGCATGCCGGAAGAAGTCATTCCTACTTTGATTAAAGCAAGGAAGGAAGTAACCGTGCAACATTATCACCGAATTTGGCGAAAATATGTTGCGTGGTGCGAAGATCGGAGTGCTCCGACGGAGGAATTTCAACTGGGTCGATTCCTACATTTCCTGCAATCAGGATTGTCTATGGGTCTCAAATTGGGATCTATTAAGGTTCAAATTTCGGCCCTGTCGATTTTCTTTCAAAAAGAATTGGCTTCAGTCCCTGAAGTCCAGACCTTTGTTAAGGGAGTGCTACATATACAGCCTCCTGTGGTGCCTCCAGTGGCACCGTGGGATCTCAATGTGGTTTTGGACTTTCTAAAATCTCATTGGTTTGAACCACTAAAGAAGGTGGATTTGAAATATCTCACATGGAAAGTGACCATGCTTCTAGCCCTGGCTTCGGCCAGGAGAGTGTCAGAACTGGCAGCTTTATCTTACAAAAGCCCATATCTGATTTTCCATTCGGACAGGGCAGAACTGCGGACTCGTCCGCATTTTCTCCCTAAGGTGGTGTCAGCATTTCATCTGAACCAGCCTATTGTAGTGCCTACGGCTACAAGTGACTTGGAGGACTCCAAGTTACTGGACGTTGTCAGAGCATTAAAAATATATATTGCAAGGACAGCTGGAGTCAGAAAATCTGACTCGTTGTTTATATTGTATGCACCCAACAAGATGGGTGCTCCTGCGTCTAAGCAGACGATTGCTCGTTGGATCTGTAGCACAATCCAACTTGCACATTCTGTGGCAGGCCTGCCACAGCCTAAATCTGTAAAGGCCCACTCCACAAGGAAGGTGGGCTCATCTTGGGCGGCTGCCCGAGGGGTCTCGGCATTACAACTTTGCCGAGCAGCTACGTGGTCAGGGGAGAACACGTTTGTAAAATTTTACAAATTTGATACTCTGGCTAAGGAGGACCTGGAGTTCTCTCATTCGGTGCTGCAGAGTCATCCGCACTCTCCCGCCCGTTTGGGAGCTTTGGTATAATCCCCATGGTCCTTTCAGGAACCCCAGCATCCACTAGGACGATAGAGAAAATAAGATTTTACTTACCGATAAATCTATTTCTCGGAGTCCGTAGTGGATGCTGGGCGCCCATCCCAAGTGCGGATTATCTGCAATAATTGTACATAGTTATTGTTAACAAATTCGGGTTATTGTTGAAGGAAGCCATCTTTCAGAGGCTCCGCTGTTATCATACTGTTAACTGGGTTTAGATCACAAGTTGTACGGTGTGATTGGTGTGGCTGGTATGAGTCTTACCCGGGATTCAAAATCCTCCCTTATTGTGTACGCTCGTCCGGGCACAGTACCTAACTGGAGTCTGGAGGAGGGTCATAGGGGGAGGAGCCAGTGCACACCACCTGATCTGGAAAAGCTTTACTTTTTGTGCCCTGTCTCCTGCGGAGCCGCTATTCCCCATGGTCCTTTCAGGAACCCCAGCATCCACTACGGACTCCGAGAAATAGATTTATCGGTAAGTAAAATCTTATTTTTCCCATACGTCCTAGAGGATGCTGGGGATGCTTCAAGAACCATGGGGTTTATACCAAAGCTCTAGAACGGCGGGAGAGTGCGGATGACTCTGTAGCGCCGATTGACCAAACAAGAGGTTCTCCTCAGCCAGGGTATCAAACCTGTAAAACTTCGCAAAGGTGTTTGAACCCGACCACGTAGCAGCTCGGCAAAGTTGTAACGCCGAGACCCCTCGGGCAGCCGGCCAGGATGAGCCCACCTTTCTGGTAGAATGGGCCTTCACCGATTTCGGTAACGGCAATCCTGCCGTTGAATGAGCCTGCTGAATCGTATTACAAATCCAGCGCGCAATAGTCTGCTTAGAAGCAGGAGCCCTAATCTTGTTGGGAGCCCACAGGACAAACAGAGCCTCTGTTTTCCTAATCTGCGCCGTTCTGGCGGCATAGATCTTTAAAGCTCTGACCACATCGAGAGACTTTGACTCCGCCAAGGTGTCAGTAGCCACTGGCACCACAATTGGCTGGTTAACATGAAACGATGAAACCACTTTTGGCAGAAATTGCTGACGAGTTCTCAACTCCACTCTATCAGCATGGAAAATCAAATAGGGGCTTTTGTGAGACAAAGCCGCCAACTCAGACACTCGCCTTGCAGAAACCAATGTGGGTCCCATGGTGCCACTGGGGACACAAAGGGAGGTTGGATGTGCAGCACGCCTTTTACGAAGGTCTGAACTTCTGGAAGGGAGGCCAATTCTTTTTGAAAAAAGATTGACAAGGCCGAAATCTGTACTTTAATAGAGCCTAACTTTAGGCCCGCATGCACACCTGCTTGTAGGAAATGGAGCAAACGCCCCAGGTGAAACTCTTCCGTCGGAGCCTTATTGGATTCACACCAAGACACATATTTCCTCCAAATACGGTGGTAATGCTTTGCCGTTACTTCTTTTCTAGCTTGAAGAAGTGTAGGAATGACTTCATTGGGAATACACTTCGGGCTAGGATTTGGCGCTCAACCGCCACGCCGTCAAACGCAGCCGCGGTAAGTCCTGATACACGCACGGCCCCTGTTGTAACAGGTCCTCCCGAAGAGGAAGAAGCCAGGGATCTTCTATGAGCAACTCCTGAAGATCTGGATACCAGGCCCTTTTTGGGCAATCTGGAACAATGAGGATCGCCTGAACCCTTGTTCTTCTTATAATTTTTATCACCTTCGGAATGAGTGGAAGTGGAGGGAACACATAGACCGACTGAAACAACCCCGGTGTCACTAGGGCGTCCACCGCTATCGCCTGAGGGTCCCTTGACCTGGAACAATATTTCTGAAGTTTCTTGTTGAGGCGGGACGCCATCATGTACACTTGAGGAACTCCCCAACGACTTGTCACTTCTGCAAAGACCTCTTGATGAAGACCCCACACTCCTGGATGGAGATCGTGTCTGCTGAGGAAGTCTGCTTCCCAGTTGTCCATTCCTGGAATGAAGACCGCTGCCAGAGCGCTGGCATGTCTTTCCGCCCAGCGAAGGATCTTCGTGGCCTCGGCCATCGCCACTCTGCTCTTTGTTCCGCCTTGGAGGTTTATATACGCCACTGCTGTCACCTCTGACTGAATCAAGATCGGCAGACCTCAAAGAAGATGTTCTGCTTGCAGTATGCCGTTGTGGATGGCTCTTAATTCCAGAATGTTTATGTGTAGACAAGCTTCCTGGCTTGACCACTTTCCCTGAAAGTTTCTTCCCTGTGTGACTGCTCCCCAGCCTCGGAGGCTTGCATCTGTGGTCACCAGGATCCAATCCTGAATCCCGAACCTGCGTCCCTCCAGAAGGTGAGAACTGTGCAGCCACCACAGAAGGGAAATTCTGGTCCTGGGAGATAGAATTATTTTCCGGTGCATTTCCAGGTGAGACCCGGACCACTGGTCCAGCAGGTTCCACTGAAACACCCTGGCATGGAACCTGCCATACGGAATGGTCTCGTAGGCCGCCACCATCTTCCCCAGCAACCGAGTGCAGTGAAGAACTGACATCCTTGCCGGTTTCAGAATCTGTTTTACCATGTTCTGTATTTCCAGAGCTTTTTCCACTGGAAGAAAAACCCTCTGCCATTCTGTATCCAGAATCATACCCAGGAACGACAGCCGTGTCGTTGGATCCAACTGTGATTTTTGGTAAATTTTAGAGCCAACCGTGTTGTTGCAAAATCGTCCGTGAAAGAGCAACGTTCTTCATCAATTGCTCCTTGGACCTCGCCTTTATCAGGAGATCGTCCATGTACGCGATAATTGTGATTCCCTGCTTGCGCAGGAGAACCATCATTTCCGCCCAGGAGGGGTCCTTGGTGCGAGCAAGCAGTGCCTGCGCCCGGGGCGCTGCGGCCTGGGGGCGCGGCCGCAGTCACCCCGCAGGCACCGCCGCCTACCCGCACCCCGGCTGCAGCAGACGCCGTGGACTGTGTGGGCGTCCGCTGCAGCCAGCTCCAGTGACAGACACTAGAGGTCAGGATTGACCTCTAGTGTCTGTGCGGCGCTGCTATGGGAGAGACGTCATGACGTCTCTCCCATAGAGAGGAGCCAGCGGCCAGACGGAGCAGCAGGAGCGGGGCAGTGGTAAGTATTGTTTTTTTTATTTTTGTGTGTGTGTTTTAACAGGGGGCACAACTATCGGGGGGCACAGCAGCAGAGGGCACAACAGGGGGCACAGCAGCAGAGGGCACAACTATCGGGGGCACAGCAGCAGAGGGCACAACAGGGGGCACAGCAGCAGAGGGCACAACAGGGGCACAGCAGCAGAGGGCACAACAGGGGGCACAGCAGCAGAGGGCACAACTATTGGGGGCACAGCAACAGGGGGCAAAACTATTGGGGGCACAGCAACAGGGGGCACAACTACTGGTGGCAAAGCAACGGGGCACAGCAACAGAGGGCACAACTACTGGGGCAAAGCAACAGAGGGCACAACAGGGGGCACAGCAGCAGAGGGCACAACTATTGGGGGCACAGCGACGGGACACAACTACTGGGGGCAAAGCGACGGGACACATCTACTGGGAGCAAAGCAACAGGGGGCAAGGCAACAGAGGGCACAGCTACAGGGGGCAAATCTACTGGGGTCAAATCAACTGGAGGGCACAACTACTTTGGGCAAATATGGGGGCATAACTGTGGCCACGCCCCTCCCCTATGAAGCCACGCCCCTACTTTTTGGACCGGGGGGGGGCGGGTGCCAGTGGAAACTTTCGCACTGGGCGCCACAAAGTGTAGAACCAGCCCTGTTTCCGCCATAACCTTGGTGAAAATCCTTGGCGCTGTGGACAGACCAAACGGGGCAACGTCTGAAATTGGTAATGACTATCCTGTACAGCAAATCTCAGGTAAGCCTGATGCGGAGGATATATGGGGATATGTAAGTAGGCATCCTTTATGTCGACCGACACCATAAAATCCTGCTCGTAGAGACTCCATCTTGAACTTGAATCTTTTCAGAAAGAAATTGAGGGATTTGAGGTTTAGAATAGGTCTGACTGAGCCATCCGACTTCGGGACCACGAACAGGCTTGAATAAAAACCTTCCCCCTGTTGAGACAGGGGAACCGTGACAATCACTTGATTTTGACACAACTTTAGTATCGCAGAGCTTACTATCTCCCTTTGTGGAAGAGAAGCTGGCAAGGCCGATTTGAAAAATCGGTGAGGGGGCACGTCTTGAAACTCTAACTTGTAACCCTGGGTTACTATATCTACTATCCAAGGATCCAGGTCCGAGTGCACCCAGACCTGACTGAAGAGTTTGAGACGTGCCCCCAGTGGTGCGGACTCCCGCAGCGGAGCCCCAGCGTCATGCGGTGGATTTGGTAGAAGCTGGAGAGGACTTCTGCTCCTGGGAACTTGCCACAGCCTGTGACCTCTTTCCCCTTCCTCTTCCTCTAGCAGCAAGGAAGGAGTACCGTCGTCCTTTTTTTAATTTATTGGGCCGAAAGGACTGTATCTCATAGTGGGGTGTTTTCTTCTGTTGTGCGGGAACATAAGGTAAAAAAGATGACTTACCCGCGGTAGCCGTAGAGACCAGGTCAGTGAGGCTGTCACCAAGCAAGACCTTACCGTTAAACGGTAGAGACTCCATCGCCTTCTTAGAGTCAGCATCAGCATTCCATTGATGAATCCACAATGCTCTCCTAACTGAGACTGCCATGGCATTGGCCCTTGACCCCAAAAGGCCAATATCCCTTACAGCTTCATTTAAATATGCTGCAGCGTCCTTGATGTGACCTAAAGTCAAAAGCACACTATCCCTGTCTAGGGTATCTACCTCAGAGGACAAGTTATCCGCCCACTTCTCAATAGCGCTACTCACCCATGCCGCAGCAACAGCGGGCCTGAGTAGCGACCCTGTAGTGACATAAATGGATTTCAGGGTATTTTCCTGCTTACGATCCGCAGGATCCTTCAGGGCTGCCGTGTCAGGGGACGGAAGCGCCACCTTTTTGGATAGACGCGATAAGGCCTTGTCTACCGTGGGGATTGACTCCCAGCTGTCCCTGTCCCCAGAAGTAAACGGATATGCCATGGGAATTCTTTTGGGAACATGTATCTTTTTGTCAGGATTTTCCCAAGCTTTTTCAAAAAGCGCGTTCAGTTCATGAGAGGGAGGAAACGTTACCTCAGGTTTCTTTCCTTTAAACATACAGACCCTCGTATCAGGAACAGCAGGGTCCTCAGTGATATGTAATACTTTTATCACCACAATCATGTACTGAATGCTCTTTGCCAGGTTTGGATGTAATCTGGCATCACTATAGTCGACACTGGAATCAGCGTCCGTGTCGGTATCTGTATCTACTATCTGGGCAAATGCACGTTTCTGCGACCCCAAAGGGGTCTGGACCTGTGACAAAGCCTCCTCCATGGATTTCCTCCATGTCTGGTTCTTAGACTCAGATTTATCAAATCTTTTAGCCAACTTAGTCACATTTGTATTTAAAACACTCAACATATTGACCCAATCATCCGTCGGCGGTGCCGACACGGTCACTCTCACCGAACTGCCTGTCCCCACGCCAGCCTCCTCCTTGGAAGAGCATTCAGCCTCAGACATGTCGACACACACACACGTACCGACAGCCACAAACACACTGGGGCTATGGGAGACAGACCCACAGCAGAGCTTGTTAGAAAGACACAGAGAGAGTTCTGCCAGCTCACACCCAGCGCCTATCCCGGTTCTGAAGTCCGTAACAAGACTGCCCAGACCTGTTAGCGCTTTTATCATATACTATAATTCACCAATCACTAGTGCGCCCCCCCCCCCCCATCGTTTTGCACCCTGCTACTTGAACAGCAGTGTGGAGGATCAGGGCCAGCGTCTCTGCAGCCTTCTGCGAAGAGAGAAATGGCGCTGGTCAGAGCTATGCAGCTAAACCCCACCCCCTACATGGCGCGCTTAGGTCACGCTCAAAATTGTTTATACTGGCGAGCGTCCCTTAACAAGTGCCTGGGCACTGTTATACTCTATGCCAGTGCTATTTGAGGCCCCCCATGCTGCCCAGGGCGCCCCCCCTGTGCTCTGCACCCTGCAGTGCCGTGATCAGTGTTGGAGCATGGCGCGCAGCGCGACCGCTGCGCAGTACCTCAAACTCCGTCTTCTGCCGTCACTGAAGTCTTCTGATCTTCTCATACTCACCCGGCTTCAATCTTCGGGCTCTGTGAGGGGGTGATGGCGCGGCTCCGGGAACAAGCAGCTAGGCGTACCGTAGGGATCGAACCCTCTGGAGCTAATGGTGTCCAGTATCCTAAGAAGCAGAGCCCTTGAACTTTTAAGAAGTAGGTCTGACTTCTCTCCCCTCACTCCCACGATGCAGGGAGCCTGTAGCCAGCAGGTCTCCCTGAAAATAATAAACCTAACATAAAGTCTTTTCAGAGAAACTCAGGAGAGCTCCTCAGTGTGCATCCAGTCTCGCTGGGAACATAATCTAACTGGGGTCTGGAGGAGGGGCATAGAGGGAGGAGCCAGTTCACACCCATTCAAAGTCTTATAGTGTGCCCATGTCTCCTGCGGATCCCTTCTATACCCCATGGTTCTTGAAGCATCCCCAGCATCCTCTAGGACGTATGAGAAAATTCACCTGTTAAAAATGTGTATTTCAGCCCCTGAAAACCAAAATCAATTGAGAACGATTTTAATCGATTTACATCGATTTTAAATAGATTAGAATCGATTTTTAGGTAATTTCCCCCTTAGCGTTAAGAGTAGTGGTTTCAGACAATATATGTCTCCCTCTTGGTCCCCAAACTCATTAATTTACACACAGCCTATTCCGAAAGCTGGAGGATGAGTACGTAGCCGTCAGTGATGGGCATAAAAGCTAGGCCGGAGATGTAAAAATGGTCTGAGTACGCACCAATCATGGGAGCGATTTATTAAGCAGTGATAAGAGCGGAGAAGTGAGCCAGTGGAGAAGTTGCTCATGGCAATCAATCAGCATTGAAGTGACATTTATAATTTGCATGCTAAATAATTATACAGAGCAGCTGATTGGTTGTCACAGGCAACTTCTCCACTGGCTCACTTCTCCATTCTTTTCCCCACTTAGTACATCTCCCCCTGTTACATCATAGCTTCCTTCACTTTGCAGATATAAATCTTGTCTGATAATGATATTCAGTTGAACCTAGTTAAGCGGGATCTCGTGGGATGGCACATTTAGTCTGGCCTAAAGAGGTATCGCACTTATCGATGTTCTCACTTATGCAAGTTCAAACAGTACTTGTTTCAGTTATAGAGGCGCCTAAATGCTAAATAAAAAATACGTAAGTACATTATGTATTCTTAAAAAAATAAAAACTTTATTTGCAAACAAACGTACTGGTGGGAATTCAAATGTTTGAAAAGTCAGTTGAGTGACTGTTTCTTTCTAATAGACAGGAAAACACAGACACCCAACCGACTTTTCCCCCCTATGTATTACATACAAAACAATTCAAATCAAGTTATGAGTCACATGGTGTGACTGTACCCTGCAGCACAGCGGTCTTCCTTAGGGATGGTTTCCCGCCATAGATGGTCAGTGCTAGTGAATTATTATTTTTTTTATCCCTCAAAGTATTAGCCCCGCCCCCCCTGACACCAACGAAGCCAAGACCCCAGGGTTCTGACTGGCCCGCATTTCATTGTACTTTAATGCAGGGGTGGCCATTGATGGGTAAAACCATCTTTGGTTCCCTTCCAGATGGTTTTACACCATCGAGGTTATCCATCAATGGTACCATTGAAGGATAAGCCACCGATTGCCATCCCTAGGCTTCCTTAGCTCCACCCCCAACAGCCTCTTTTAGTTTCACTTTCATTCTTTGGCTGTGTGCATGTTGCTTACATTTTCCAGCTTACTGGGTCCTAAATCACTCCCACTCAGTGGCTCTATGAAAGTCATTCCTAATAATAGAAAAAAATCAGTCTTGGTTAAAGAGGTTTGGTATGGTGGGTGTTCGTTCCATAGCATGATACGGGCACTAGTGCACAATGGTGTATAGAAAAGAAAATGTTGTACAATGTGAGTGTGCATTTAGTAATTTGCACTAGTGTGGTCTGTAAGTCAATTAACGTGAACCCCGTGCCTTTATGCCATTATTTAGGTATTCTCATTTCCGGGTACAAATTGCCTGTTTTATAGGGAGAACAGGAGATAAATTAAGTGAACCTTAATGCTGGTCACACGCCTGATACTGCAACTTGTGGTCCCTGACAGTCGTTACGGGGCATGTTGGTGACGCCTTATTGGCCTGTGTGTTGCGGCAGTGCTGGAACAGAATCCACATGTTGAACCGGGGAGCTGAACGCCTGTATTTCATATTTGCCCTGATCGGACTCTGATATTGCAACTCTGCCCTATCTACAGCACCATCACTGTGTGTCCAATATTTACCCTTTAGAAACGCTGCGCAGAGAACCTCATAGAGCCTGAAATGATTGACGCGTCTTTGTGATAAATAATTGTTACATTCAGCGTCCAGTATTGGATTCCGGTCATGGTATAGAAAGGTTCTCATTTACATTGTTCCTTTTAATATGTTGAATCAACTTGCATTTAGGTTTAGTGGATGCTGAAGAAAACAAAGGGTTGTATAATGGATACTTAGGCAGACACACACATTGCCCGTCTGTCTGCTCTCATAACCTCTGGGGTTTTTCTTTACCTAAGCCTGAAAAAGAAAACTTGTGTTCTGCATCTTATAGGCCTCTTACGTAGTTTCCTCTTTCTCGTTCTCAATGAACAAAGTGACGCAGTTTGACCATTATTCATTAGGCTAGCAGATGGTGACGTTAATGACCTTTTCATCCCTCGCAACTGTGTGCAGATCTCCAACGAAAGCCGCTGTTATCTGATGCTCCGGTATGAATAATAGATGCCAGGACCATGTGTTTCCTTTTATCCTCACACTGTGTAGAAAAGCAGTTTCCAGTATATGGACAGACCTCTAGCAATACTAGAAAATGCACAATGCCATTCAAATAGATTTCTAGCCTAGACCCTTTATAAAGTTTTATATATATATTTTTTTAAAGGCAGAGGGAGAAAACGAAGTTAACAATGAACTGGCCAATAGGATGTCATTATTCTACGCTGAGGCCACACCCATGCTGAAGACCTTAAGTGACGCCACAACGAAGTTTGTATCGGAGGTAAGCGGAAGCTTGGGGGGTGCTAGGGACGTATGTAGGTGAGACATACGAGGAAGCAACCTCAATAAGGTTCAGACACATGAACAGCGATGCAAAGAAAATTCCTGGTGCTGCTTAAACTGAAAAGGAACAAGCCAAAATCATACAAATGTTTATTGCTCTGTAAACGAAGATGCTGGTGGTAATTTGTGTTTCCCTTTGTCTGGCTGTTACTGTGCTGCATAACAGCACAAAAACCTGATGGCTGGCGGAAAGTCTTATATCCAGGTCAACGATGGGTCAGATGAGAGAGGATTACCCGTAAGGAGTGTCTGCATGATCTCATCCTTGCAGCTCAGGGCTCGTTCCCAGAAATCGTCTCGCCAGCAGATCATTTCAGACATGTAACGGAAGAGCACAGCTTCCTCAGAGCTGCACCACATCAGCCAGCGCAGCTCTCATAGAAAACCATTTCAATTGCAGATACAGATGTGTCCTCATACATCCAGCCTCAATACGCCACGCGGCAGGAGATGCCTGGCGTGAGTGAGCTGACGGGTCCCCGGCAAGTCCTTCAGCAACAGGCGCTTTTTTTTTCTGAAAATGCGTCTTAGATGCAACACAATGTGGCTAGGACGCAACAGGGGACTGTGCTGATTCATTTGATACGTGAGACTTTTATATCTGTGTGTCACGGAGTCTGTATACAGAGCAGAACAGAACTTGTATTGGATAAAAGCCGCCGTTGCTACATTGTAGCACGTCGTGTGCAGATGCAGAGACTCAGTCGCACACAGATAACAAGTGTCACCTATCACGTTAAACAGCACCGTTTCCTGGCACGCCAAGAGGGACTGTTGGGCGCAGCTGCAGCAAAGATGTGAGGACAGATCTGTATCATATTTTCGGCTTTGGTTTTATTGATTGACCATAAATATAAGGGTTATACTCAGTAAACATCAAACAACCTTATTAATAATAATCAATAAAACTTCCATTACAAATGTTTTTTGCGGTTTTATGGTCTATAATGGTTTCATGTTTTCTTTTTGCTGTCTTGCCTTCCCCACAGAACAAGAATTTACCTATAGAAAATACCACTGATTGTTTAAGTACCATGGCCAGCGTGTGCCGAGTAATGCTGGAAACTCCGTAAGTGATTCCCCAGCTTCTCCAGGATGCAGTCAGATTCAATTAATCCCAAAGTTGTCTTGTGTAATTAATGTTTAAATGTCACTCCTGTCTGTATTGAACTGATTTTATTATTGGAGTGGGTTTGCTGCAAACACAGTAATACCCCTTTTCCACTACTGTAGCACGGGTCGCAGCCAGGCGACCCGTGCTACAGCCCCCTAAAGACAGAGCCTCGCAATTGCCGGGTTGGTGACGTGGCTAGTGACGCGGTAGGGGCGGCGCTGGGAGATCACATGATCTCCCAGCGCCGCCCTCCCATACACTGTGAACGGGAGCCGTGTCGCCTCGACACGGCTCACGTTCACACTAGACAGCTAGCCGGGTTGAACACGTGTTCAACCCCGCTAGCTACCAGGGTAGGATTCCCGGATCACTTGATCCGGGAATTTGCCGGGGGACCCTTTTCCACTATGGAAAAACATGGGTAAATTTACCTGTGTTTCTAAGAGCTAGTGGAAAAGGGGTATAAGTGTGGGACCCAGAGTAACCCTGTAAGGCATAACATCTTAGCGTTTGGTGAGCAGTGGCTGTCATGTCCCTCCAGTGTCCGATGTCCCATCACTAACCTAGGTAACTAGAGCTTCCTTCAACTATTGGAGGTGCATTCACAGCAAGTAATATACACTACAGACAGTGGGGCAGATGTATTAAGCCTGGAGAAGTGATAAAACAGTGATAAGTGCAAGGTGATAACACACCAGCCAATCAGCTCCAGTATGTAAATTTACAGCTAGGAGCTGATTGGCTGGTGTGTTATGACCTTGCACTTATCACTGCTTTATCACTTTTTCCAGGCTTAATACATCTGCCCCACAAGGACTAAGCAGGACAAACTTAGCTTTTTACCTTTCACAAAACATATAAAACTCTCTGTTTTGTTTATAGCTATTCTGTACAGGGGCAGTTTCTGCACAGGGCACAGTACAACCCTGAAATCCTGCAATTGATGTGTCTAATAATTAATGGGACCACCTAGCTAATTGTGGGCTGGTGATTCTGCATCTTTGGTTGATACCTCTATATTACCTGGTCTCTGACTTATTTTTAGACCTCGGAATCACCCAGTATCTGAGGCTTCTTTTCATTGCGAGAATGATTACACATAAATATGTGGTTTTTTTTTCTTCTTCTAGGGAATACAGGAGTCGGTTTACAAATGAAGAGACTGTGTCCTTCTGCCTGAGAGTGATGGTGGGAGTAATCATCCTGTATGATCATGTGCATCCTGTGGGAGCTTTTGCCAAGATGTCCAAGATTGATGTACGTTTGTGCCCTGTGAATATTAGAGCGGCCTCACCAGCATTAAGAAATGCATTAGCACCGCGAGTCCGTGCACTAGTTCCATTAGCAGAACGCACAGTCAGCAGGAAAGTTTCAAAGAGCTTCTTGGTGTCAAGAGAACTGATGAGAGATGACAGACGAAGCTGGGTCGGTGGCTAAACGTGGCGCGGTTCAGGGTGTCGGCTCAGGGTGACCCCACTGTAACCCCGGCTGAAAGGCCTTTTAAGAAGCGCGGAGCTGCGAATAGAAGGTGTCATCTTGAGAAAGTTGGGATAGAAATTTCTGACAAATTATTTTAAGCATCCTGGGCGAGAGGTTAATCGCGCCTTCAGTCTTGGCCAAGAAGTGTCGGCTTCTTGGGCGAGAGCACACCTTCAGTCTTGTCCGATATCTGTCAGCTTTCTCGAGAGCTTAATTACACTATCAGTCTTAGCCGATAAGTGTCAGGTTTCCTGGGCAAGAGCTTTCATCCCAATATATACACCGACAAGTCATTGCTACTTGGGATCTACATTGGGCTATAGGAAGGGTACAGGAATACAACAGTGCGATGTTGGGATATACTGGGCGATAGGTTCAGGTTTTCTCCATGCTAAGTGACAGATATCGGGTAATACTGAAGGTGCTTCAGTGCTATTATTATTATTACATTTTATTTATAAGGCGCCACAAGTGTTTTGCAGCGTCGTACAAAGAACAGTACAGGGAGACAAAACTTAGCATTACAGTTAATAAATAACAGAAATAGAGTACAGGTAACAAAGAGCACCACAATTCTCATACATAATAAAGCTAGGATGTAAGTAGCGAGGGAGTAATCACCGTACTACTTGGGGCTGGTGGCCATAGATAGAGATGAGCCTTTACCAGCAGGAGAAAAAGCGGTAAAGATGGTCGCTAAGTAGGGGAGAGCTGCGAGTGAAATGTGTCGAGAAGAGGGCTTTGACAACAAGAGGAAAGAGGCCCCTGCTCTGAAGAGCTAACAATCTAGTGGGAAGGGGCGACAGACAGATGACATGAGGTGCAAGCAAGCAGGAGGTAGCCTGATGGCAGTATGTAAGCAAAGCAGAGATGTTCAAGGCATGAGGCAGGGGGATGGAGGAGCGGCCGCAGGACTAGGTTATGCATCGGAAGGGTACGCTTTGATGAATGAATAGGTGGGTTTTTAGTGCTCATTTGAAGCTATGCTACCCGATATCTGTCACTTAGCATGGGGAAAACCTGAACCTATCGCCCAGCATATCACAATATCACATTATTGTATTCCTGTACCCTACCTCTAGCCCAGTGTAGATCCCAGGTAGCAATGACTTGTGTCCAGTGTATAGCTGCTGCTACCTTCCCTCATTTAACCATCAACATTTACTTTGTATCTAACACTGAGCAGCTATGTTGAAAACCACTAGGACAGACTTAATATGTAAGCCTCCCTGTAGCACAGAGAAATATCCTCTGTCACGGAAGATTTTACTTTTCATGTCCATTTTGTGAATACTTTTGCCACAGGGGTGGGTAATCTGTGACTCTCCAAATATTGTGTCTGGCTTTCTGGGAACGCTAGGACATGTAGTTCCACAACCGCTTTGGAAACATACCTCTGCTAGAGATGTGTCCTCCTACATCTTGCCCCAATACGCCATGTAGCAGGAGATACCTTGTGTGAGTCAGCCAGCAGCTCTGCTAACTTTGGGCGTCTACTTTTGCCGAATAAGTGTCTTGTTCACATCGCTATGTGACTAGGACGCACAAGCAACGTGTGCTGATTAAAATGATATGCAGCATGCCTATATTCTGTGTGCGATTGTGGCTGTATCTGCATACAAAATGGTACGTTACAGTTCCATGAGAACAGTACACTGTAACGTAGCATTTCGTATGCAGATACAGCCGCAGTCACACACAGAATATAGGCATGCCACATATAATTTTAATCAGCGTAAGTTGCTTGTGCGTCCTATTCACATAGCAATACAACTTAGACGCATTTAAATGGAAAAAAGTTGCATATAAATACGCTTGGCGCTACCAATGCACGCCACGGCATGACTAGAAGGGCTGTAAAGGATGTAGGAGGACACACCTGTATATGGTCTCTTGAGCCCTTAGTCCGGGTTGCTGCTTCAGTCTTTCATTTCTGTTTCTTAGGTGCCCTTTTTCTTTCTTACAGTACTTTTTATTTTGCCTGAATGTGTGGAAACGTTTTGTTTAATATCTCTCTCTGTCTCATACTGCTGTTTCTTTATAAACATAAATAATTATATACGATTTGCTGCTTGAAATAATTACATCTGCATATACAATATGTACCTATTTGTACTAAAGAAAACCGTGGTGACCATTTGCTAACCAACGAAGGACCCAGATTACGAATCTAGATGTATGCCTGGCCAGTAATAGACCAATAAGATCTTCTGGCTGGCTAATATGAGACAAGCAAGGATCAACTCACCAGCCAATAGGGGGCAGGAAAGGATCTGCTGACTAGTAGAAGACAATTAAGAATCTACTTGCCTTTCACTTGAGGGCAAGTAAGTATCTACTATTTGGCCAATAGGAAACAAGTGAGGAACTACTCACCAGCTAATATGGGGCAAGTAAGTAGCTACTAGCTGGCTAATAGGAGACAAGTAAGGATCTACTCACCAGCCAATATGGGGCAAGTGAGTAGCTACTAGCTGGCTAATAGGAGACAAGTAAGGATCTACTCACCAGCCAATAGGGGTCAAGCAAGTCTCTACTAGCTGGCTAATATGAGACAAGTAAGCATCTACTCACCAGCCAATAGGGGTCAAGTAAGGGGGATGCGGTCAAGATCCCGCCGGCCGGAATCCCGACCGGCACAATCCCGACATATTCTCCCTCCGCGGGTGTCCACAACACCCATAGAGGCTGCGCCCGCAGCGTGATGAGCGTAGCGAGCCCGCAAGGGGCTGCGTTGCGCTCGCCCCCCTGTCGTGATTGTACTGGTCGGGATTCCGGTGTCGGTATTCCGACCGCCAGGATCCCTTCCAGCGGGATTTCGTACTGATCCCAAGTAAGGATCTACTCACCAGCCAATAGGTGTCAAGCAAGTCTCTACTAGCTGGCTAATATGAGACAAGTAAGGATATACTCACCAGCCAATAGGACACAAGTAAGGATCTACTCACCAGCCAATGGGGGTGGGGGGGGTGGGAGGGGCGCAAGCAAGTCTCTACTAGCTGGCTAATATGAGACAAGTAAGGATCTACTCACCAGCCAATAGGGAGCAAGTAAGTATCTACTAGCTAGCTTAAAGGAGACAAGTAAGGATATATTGGTATGATCATGTAAAAACAGTCAGTTATAAAAAGGTTCTTGGTGCACTTACTAAAATATCCAAAGCAGTCTAGTGCCAGTTAAACAATTTGGGGCGGAATTCAATTGTTGCGCCCGCCGGCAGCTATTCAAATAGCTCGCCCCGGAGGTGGCGAGCAGAAATGCACGAAAAGTGACCCGTTTGGCGATCGCGCCCATAACTTTAGTCGGGTTTAGCCGCTTTACACGGCTAAACCTGACTGCTATGAGCGTGATAGGGACAATAATGGGGGTCAATTGAATATCGCCACGTTAGACGAGAGATCGGGCACAATATATCATATGTGTAAATCAAAGTTCTAGTTGGTGACTGAATAATTCTCATTGTATGTTCCATTTATGTTTATATGCTCTCATTGTATTTGCATGACGTAGAATAAATACAATGGAGTGCTGCTGTAGTAGTTAGACATGTAATGCAGGCTTGCTCTTTGCTTTCAGATGAAAGGATGCATCAAGGTTCTGAAAGAACAGCCCCCCAACAGTGTAGAAGGTCTCCTCAACGCTCTCAGGTACTGTATCCTGCAGCATCTGTGCTCTCCGTGTGTTGGATAAGTCCTATTAACATGGAACCATCCAAGGGTTACTTTCATGCCCCAGTGTCTGTAGTAGTCATGTATGTATGAGTTATAGGAACCGGTGGCCCCTGATTTCTCATTTCCTAGTGTTCCGTGGGAGTCAGTCGCTGGAGACTTCTCACTGTCTCTTTCCCAAGACTGCCTCAGCCATTGATGCAAAGCATCTGCTGTGTAAAGGAGTCGGGAGGTAATGGAGCATGGTCACACAGCCGGGAGAGAGAGAGGTTATTTACAGCCTGCTGTCACCGTAATAGCCTGCTGCAAACTGTACAGAATATAAGGAAAGGGGAGGTGCAGATCTGGGATTATGAGAGGTATAGCAGCAGATTCAGAGTGCAACACAAGTCGGCCGTACAAACACCTGCATTGCGTGCATGTAACTTGATGCAGCTATTTGCCCGTGTACGGAGTTGTAAGCACTTATGCTACTGCACCGCCCCTACTTGTACGCTTATATAGCTGTCATGGCGCGCTTGCATCGGCCCTATATAAGTTACAAGAGATATGCCTGATAACGGATCTCTGCGTGCGCACAGTTAAGTAGCTTGCCCGCAACACTCCAACTTAAACTAAGCTTACGTTTAAACGCCCAGTTGCCACCCAGTTACCCTCATTCAGACACAGGTGGAGATGAGGCCGAGTTGCTGGCGCTAGGCTGTAGAGCAGGTGTATTGCTAAAACGTGCATGATGCCGTCTCAGAAAGGACAGGCCTCACACTCTTTACATAGACAAAGGGGTTATAACCTCCTATCTTTAAAAGTCCTCCTGGCTAGGAATATCAGTCTAATTCTCAACTGAAGGTTGTCAATGTGGTTTACTCTGTGCCATCCAGCTTCATATGTACATCCTGGAGACAAGCATACATTGTGCAGGGATTGGGTAAAGATTCTTTGACACAGAGCTCATGTGATTCTTCAGAGCCAATGCACTGAGAGCTGGCAGTGTGATGATGTCACAGGATGTTTCTCAGAAACAGTGCATGTGGGCTGTTCAGTCTCGCATGAACATCATAGCTGGCCCGAATAGGTGAATAAAAATAAAATAAAAACTACATCTGTAACCTGCTGTAAACATAACATGTTCAATTCTGTTACCTGTTTCATTATAAGTGCTGCTGTGTGTAGGTTTTGGGTGCGCCTTAATGAGCGCAATGGTCTTCATAGTTTAAGATGCAATTCATATGTATTGATTGCAAAATACATTTACAATTTTTGAGTTGAAACTGGCAATTTAAACTCTGTAGAAAGCCCAGTGCAGATGGTATGGTACCAAAATTTGGGGAAATATGTGGCAGAGTTTAGTTAGTACAGGTTGAGTATTCCATATCCAAAATACTTTAAGTATTTTGGATATCGGATTTTTCCGTATTTTGGAATAATTGCATAGCATAATGAGACATCATGGCGATGGGACCCAACTTTGTGTATTTAACAAAGTTTGTGTACATTGAGCCATCAGAAAACAAAGGTTTAACTATCTCAGTCTCACTCAAAAAATTCTGTATTTCAGAATATTCCGTATTTCGGAATATTTGGATATGGGATACTCAACCTGTAGTTATAAACTGTACCCATATACGCCTTTTTATCCATTAGTGCTCATCTCCATTGTATACACTAGTGGAATTAATTCTGGACACTTTCAATAAATAAAAAAATGTTTTTATTTGATATTTATGCAGAAAATTAATATTCTGCTATACCAAATCAATACTTTAATGTTTTTATTTTAATCTATGATGTTTCTACTTAATAGTTTAACATAATTTGTCATGTTAATTATTTTAAATTGTTATTAGTTACACCATGCAATTTTCTCTTACGTCCTAGGGGATACTGGGAATCCATTTAGTACCATGGGGTATAGACTGGTCCACTAGGAGCCATGGGCACTTTAAGAAATCAATAGTGTGCGCTGGCTCTTCCCTCTATGCCCGTCCTACGAGACTCAGTTTAGAAATGTGCCCGGAGGTGCCGGGCACGCTTATGGAAGCTCCTGAAGAGTTTTCTGCATATATTTTGTCAGTTTGTTGTTTTCAAGCAGGACTTGATAGCACCAGCCTGCCTGCTTTGTAGGACTTAGGGGGGGAAGGGGGGGGGGTGGAATGGAACGGCTCAACCTCTCTCAGGATTAATGGTCCCGTTCCCCGCTGACAGGGCACTAGCTCCTGAGGGAACTATTCGCAAGCCCCACCACGGCGAGCGTAAATTCCTGCAGCACGCCGCCACCCCTAACAGAGCCAGAAGAAAGAAGAGTGGTGAGTACTAAGCCGGCGTCCCGGTTAGCGGGTCACCGGCCATTATGGTGGCATGAGGGGATGGAGACGCACGGCTTCTAAACTGGGCGGACTGTGTCTCCCGCTGTGTACGGACACAGTACCCAGACTGGCAACATAGCCATAAAAGGAGTATGTCTCCATTTTATGCACTTAGACACATACAGCCAGTATAAAAAAGAGCTGGAAGACCGCGTGCCATTGAAGGGGCGGGGCTTCACTATGAGCGGATCCAGCAGCTCACCAGCACCATTTTCCCTCTGCAGTGGACAGAGACGCTGACTGACAGGGATGTGCAGCTCCTCCGGAGAGACTCCAGATTACCTCAGCGGTACCAGGGGGTCATAGCGGGGATGGGGAGCGATTATTAGTGTACTAAGTCCCCAATCTGGGTACTTAGTCTGCGACCCGGCTAAGCTTGGCATTAGCGTTATGGGCACTGTGTACTGGTTCCATAATCCCTCTGTGTCTCCCTAGAATGGCTCTTTGTTG
The DNA here is from genome assembly GCF_028390025.1 of Pseudophryne corroboree. Lineage (NCBI taxonomy): Eukaryota > Metazoa > Chordata > Amphibia > Anura > Myobatrachidae > Pseudophryne > Pseudophryne corroboree. Next base: position 54,981,002 of record NC_086448.1, read on the forward strand.
GTTAATTGTGCATTTAACCTTTTCCTGTGTGTGTGCTGTCACTATTACAGTATGTCATGCAAAGAGTGTGTTTCATGTAAGGCACAGTGTTCCTCTTCCCCAGGGAGTTCACTAGTGTGTACTCAATGTAGTGTCCCTTCCCAGGCTAGTGGGGCAGAACTGTGCATTCACCTTCTGGGGAAAATGGTGGCCTCTTACAAGGCGCTTCAGTACAGAAGGTTTCATGCGAGGCCCTTCTAGCTAGATCTGTTGGACAAATGGTCCGGATCGCATCTTCAGTTGCCCCAGAGGATCCGTCTGTCGCCAAAAGCCAGGATCTCCCTTCTGTGGTGGCTACAGACTTCTCACCTAGTCGAGGGTCGGAGGTTCGGAATTCAGAATTGGATTCTGCTAACCACAGATGCAAGCCTCAGAGGTTGGGGAGCAGTCACCCAGGGGGTGCTGTTTCAGGGAAGATGGTCAAGTCAGGAAGTCGTCCTTCCAATAAACACCCTGGAACTCAGGGTTCTATTCAACGCCCTTCTGCAGGCCTCATCTCTTCTTCAAAATCAGGCCATTCAGGTCCAGTCAGACAATGTGACGGCAGTGATATACATAAACCGACAGGGCGGAACGAAAAGCAGAGCTGCAATGTCAGAGGTGTCAAGAATTCTCCTCTGGGCGGAAAAACACGCCATGGTGTTGTTGGCGGTCTTCTTTCCGGGAGTAGACAACTGGGAAACAGACTTCCTCAGCAGACACGTCCTGCACCCGGGGGAGTGGGGCCTTCACCCGGAGGTGTTCAGGTGGTTGACACGTCGGTGGGGATATCCACAAATCGACATAATGGCCTTACGACTCAACAAGAAGCTCAAGCGGTATTGTTCCAGGTCGAGAGACCGACATGCAGTGGCGGTAGACGCTCTGACGACTCCATGGGTCTACCAGCTGGTGTACGAGTTTCCTCCACTTCCTCTGATCCCAAGAATTCTAAAAAGGAAAAAGGTTCAAGCAATCCTCATTGCTCCGGACTGGCCACGAAGGGCCTGGTATGCGGATCTTCTAGAGATGCTGATCGAAGATCCGTGGCCTCTACCTCTTCGCGAGGATCTTTTGCAACAGGGCCTGTTCGTCTATCAAGACTTACCGCGGCTACGTTGAACGGCATGGAAGTTGAACGGCTGATTCTAACCAGGAGAGGGATTCCTGACAAGGTCATCCCGACTATGATACAAGACAGGAAGGGGGTAACGTCTAAACATTACCACCGTATCTGGAAGAAATATGTCTCTTGGTGTGAGAGCAGACAGTATTCTGTGGTAGAATTCCATCTGGGACGTCTCCTGCTTTTTGTGCAGTCGGGAGTGGATATGGGCCTACATCTAGGCTCCATAAAAGTCCAGATTTCGGCCTTGTCTATTTTCTTTCAGAAGCAATTGGCTTCTCTTCCTGAGGTCCAGACGTTCTTGAAAGGTGTTTTGCACATCCAACCTCCCTTTGTGTCTAAAAGCAGTCTATTGCACGCTGTATCAGGCTCACAATACAGCATGCTTTTTCCACGGCAGGCTTGCCGGTTCCAAAATCTGTACAGGCCCACTCTACTAGGTCGGTGGGTTCTTCTTGGACGGCTGCCCGGGGTGTCTCTGCTTTACAGCTCTGCCGAGCAGCTACTTGGTCAGGTTCGAACATGTTTGCTAAGTTTTACAAGTTTGATACTTTGGCTTCTGAGGACCTTCAGTTTGGCCAATCTGTTCTGCAGGAACCTCAGCACTCTCCCACCCAGTTTGGGAGCTTTGGTATTTCCCTATGGTACTAAATGGATTCCCAGTATCCCCTAGGACATAAGAGAAAATAGGATTTTAATTACCTACCGGTAAATCCTTTTCTCGTAGTCTGTAGGGGATACAGGGCGCCCGCCCAGTGCTCGTTCTTCCTGCACTGTTACTTTATTAAGTATTCTGGTTTGCTCAGCTGTTGCTGTTCCTGTTTCAGGTTTGGTTAGCATGGCTTTCCTCTTGTTCTGTGTGTGCTGGTTCGTAATCTCACCACTTTCCTTATATGTCCTTCTCTCAAAGTATGTCCGTCTCCTCGGGCACAGTTTCCTAGACTGAGTCTGGTAGGAGTCCTGTCAGCGGGGAGCGGGACCATTAATCCTGAGAGAGGTTGGGCCGTTCCCCACCCCTAAGTCCCACGAAGAAGGCAGGCTGGTGCCATCCAGTCCTGCCTGAAAACTATGCAGAAAACTCTTCAGGAGCTTCCATAAGCTTGACCTGCTCCTTTGGGCACATTTTCTAAACTGAGTCTGGCATAGAGGGAGGAGCCAGCGCACACTATCATTTTCTCAAAGTGCCCAGGGCTCCTAGTGGACCCGTCTATACACCATGGTACTAAATGGATTCCCAGTATCCCCTACGGACTATGAGAAAAGGATTTACCGGTAGGTAATTAAAATCCTATTTTCGTGTTGAAATTTTCGTGTACTAGGAACACATAACTTTGCGTGATTTAAATCACTAAATTATGGGGGAGCGATCTTTACAAACAATGTCATCATTGTTTTAGTCAGCTATTGTGTTTTGAGAATTGAAGACATTTTTAGGATTTTAACTGCTGTCAAATTGTGAATAAGGACTAAAATGGTTCTGAATACCTTGAAACGTGTTGATTGGTCGCCTGGGAAGAGAGGCAAAGCCATAACACTTCATGAGGAAGGGTATACCTACGAAGAAATTGCAAAGAGGTTGGTCGGTGGGGCAACGAAGAACTTGGAGAAAGCCCACGCTTACAAAACAAGATGAGCGCAGCATCTGTCGCCTGGCCCTGCAGGACAGTTTTAGGTCTGCAAAACACATCAACAACATAATGAAAACATCTGGTGTCCAAGTTTGTGACTGAACCATACGAAAAAAACTTTGTGACAATGGTTTTCAAGCTAGAACCCGAGAAAGAAGCCATATCTAAACCAAAAACAGAGGCAGAAACGTTTAGATTGGGCTCTGGCACACAAGGAGTGGACAGAAGAAGACTGGGACAAGATTGTTTGGAGTGACTAGACCAAAATCAGCGTTTTCGGGAGTGATGGAGTGAAATTTGTTCGGTGTTGGCCTGGGGAAGATCTTTTGCCCAAGTGCCCCACGGCAACTATGGAGCACCCAGTGAGTGTGATGGTGTGGGGCCGCATGGCCAGCCATGGTGTGGGACGTTTGGCTGTCGTTAATGGCAATATCAATGCCAAAAAGTACAAGAAGCAGTGCTGGAGGCGATACTGTTGTCCACAATCGAGGATTTGTTCGAAGGTGACCCACAGAAGTGTATCTTTCAGCAGGATGGAGCGCCATGCCACAAGAGTTCCATGAAGTGGTTCGTGATCACCAAATCACTGTCCTGCCTTGGCCAGGAAATGGTCTGGATTTAAATCCGATAGAAAATCTCTGGTCAAGGTTTAGGGGTATATTCAGTAAGTGTCGCATCCTTTCCGACTGTCTGATTTGGCCACTGCTACTGCTGCTCCCCCTGATCCCCACTGCTGCTTCCCCCCCCCCTCTCCGGCCGGGCGTCCACATCTTCCGTGCAGCTGCTGCTGAACCCGGCGCCATGTGCCGGGGTCAGCAGCACCACGGCTCTTCCTCCCCGGACCCGGAGCAGCTGCCCTTCATCAGGTAGCAGGGGTACCCCCCAGATGACACCTACCCCCTGTGCGCTGACAGTGGCAGCGGGGAGAGCTGACGGCGGGGGTGGGGGGGAGCTGACAGCTGGCGGAGGCGGGACATGTCAGCGGCGGGGGGAGGCGCTACCCGGGAGTAAGGAGCCTGGCCGGGTGGACGCCCTGCTCAATCCAACTTTTTTTAAAGTTGGATTGAGATCGTCGGAAAGGGGGCCAAAACCTGTCGGATTTGGCTCCGTTTCTGACAAAAGCACGCGGATCGGCGCCTATTCCACCGATCCACGTGTTTTCCGACAAGTCAGGAATTCCCGACTTGTTGGTAAAAAAGTGCCCACTTTGAATAGGTCGGAACCCCTTCCGACAGAAATCTGTCGGAAGCTGACGTATTTCCGACAAGACGGCAGCTTCCGACAGCTGTTGAATATATCCCTTAAAGTGATGGTATCACAAAAAAATCCAAGTAACAAGAGAGAGCTGATCGAAGCCATAATCCAGGCCTGGTACCACGTGATTTCACCTGAAGATCTGGGACGTCTGGTTCACTCGATGCCTCGACGAATCGAAGCTGTTCTTAAAAACAGAGGATATCCAACGAAATATTAATTTTGTGTATAGCTGAAGTTACAATTTTTTTTTCTATAATAAAAACATAACTGTAAATCCCTAGTTTAACTGAATTTTTCACTGGATATTTGCCTAATGGCAACTTATAAATAAATAATAACGATTACACTCACATATACATTGATTGGAATATAAATTATAAGTGATTATAATGTAAAAATAGTGAATAAATGCAAAATTTTACTAAAACTGTCCATAATTAATTCCACTAGTCATATACGCCTTTTTGTCCATTAGTGCTCATCTCATTGTACATATGGAGGAGAGGAAACCAAACCTTTACTACTAGTGCAGCTGAGCTCTCCACACAGTCGTTGCCAAGATGTGACCAGTATAGCCAGGATCTCCACACAGGAGTTATCAGTATAGCCAAGCTCTTCACACAGGAGTTATCAGGATGACCAGTATAGCCAAGCTCTTTACACAGGAGTTATCAGGATGACCAGTATAGCCAAGTTCTTCACACAGGCTTTATCAGGATGACCAATATAGCCGAGCTCTTCACACAGGAGTTATCAGGATGACCAATATAGCCAAGCTCTTCACACAGGCGTTATCAGGATGACCAATATAGCTGAGCTTCTCAGCACAGGAGTTATCAGGATGACCAGTATAGCCGAGCTCTTCACACAGGAGTTATCAGGATGACCAGTATAGCCGAGCTCTGCACACAGGAGTTATCAGGATGACCAGTATAGCCGAGCTCTTCACACAGGAGTTATCAGGATGACCAGTACAGCCGAGCTCTTCACACAGGAGTTATCAGGATGACCAGTATAGCCGAGCTCTTCACACAGGAGTTATCAGGATGACCAGTATAGCCGAACTCTTCACACAGGAGTTATCAGGATGACCAGTATAGCCGAGCTCTTCACACAGGAGTTATCAGGATGACCAGTATAGCCGAGCTCTTCACACAGGAGTTATCAGGGTGACCAGTATAGCCGAACTCTTCACACAGGAGTTATCAGGATGACCAGTATAGCCGAGCTCTTCACACAGGAGTTATCAGGATGACCAGTATAGCCGAACTCTTCACACTGGAGTTATCAGGATGACCAGTATAGCCGAGCTCTTCACACAGGAGTTATCAGGATGACCAGTATAGCCGAGCTCTTCACACAGGAGTTATCAGGGTGACCAGTATAGCCGAACTCTTCACACAGGAGTTATCAGGATAACCAATATAGCTGAGCTCTCCACACAGTCGTTACCAAGATGTGACCAGTATAGCCAGGATCTCCACACAGGAGTTATCAGTATAGCTGAGCTCTTAGCACAGGAGTTATCAGGATGACCAGTATAGCCAAGCTCCCCACGTAGGAGTTATCAGTATAGCTGAGCTTCTCAGCACAGGAGTTATCAGGATGACCAGTATAGCCGAGCTCTTCACACAGGAGTTATCAGGATGACCAGTATAGCCGAACTCTTCACACAGGAGTTATCAGGATAACCAATATAGCTGAGCTCTCCACACAGTCGTTACCAAGATGTGACCAGTATAGCTAGGATCTCCACACAGGAGTTATCAGTATAGCTGAGCTCTTAGCACAGGAGTTATCAGGATGACCAGTATAGCCAAGCTCCCCACGTAGGAGTTATCAGTATAGCTGAGCTTCTCAGCACAGGAGTTATCAGGATGACCAGTATAGCCGAGATCTTCACACAGGAGTTATCAGGATGACCAATATAGCTGAGCTCTACACACAGGAGTTATCAGGATGACCAGTATAGCCGAGCACTTCACACAGAAGTTATCAGGATGACCAGTATAGCTGAGCTCCCCACGTAGGAGTTATCAGTATAGCTGAGCTTCTCAGCACAGGAGTTATCAGGATGACCAGTATAGCCGAGCTCTTCACACAGCAGTTATCAGGATGACCAGTATAGCCGAGATCTTCACACAGGAGTTATCAAGATGACCAGTATAGCCGAGCTCTTCACACAGGAGTTATCAGGATGACCAGTATAGCCAAGCTCTTCAAACAGTAGTTATCAGGATGACCTGTGTAGCCGAACTCTACGCACAGGCGTAATTAGGATGACCAGTGTGGGCATTATCAGGATGACCAGTGTAGCCGATCTCTACGCACAGGCGTTATCAGGATGACCAGTATAACCAAGATCTCCATACAGTCATAATCAGGATTTGACCAGTATAGCCAAGCTCCCCGCATTGAAGATATCAGGATGACCAGTATAGCCAAACTACCCGCACAGGAGTTATCATTATGACCAGTATAACCAAACTCCCCGCACAGGAGATATCAGGATGTGACCAGTATAGCCGAGCTCCCCGCACGACTGCTATCAGGATGTGACTGTAGTAGGCTATGTAGGCTGTATCTGAGATCACCACACAGTCATTATCAGGATGGCCAGTATAGAGGAGTTCTCCACACTGGAGTTATCAGGATGACCAGTATAGCCAAGTTCACCACACAGGAGTTATCAGGATGAACAGTATAGTCAAGCTCTCCACACATGAGTTATGAACTTGAGTCTGGTCATTTATGAATCAAAGTGGTGTGACGGCTTTCTATTTGTGTTCCGCAGGTACACAACGAAACATTTGAATGACGAGACTACCTCGAAGCAAATCAAGGCAATGCTGCAATAACGGTGGTGCCAAGTGCATATCTGCTGTGGACACAAGACAGTATTCTGCAATGACTGAGGCGTCCAGGATCTTAGTGATTGCGATGACCATTTCTGCCCGGCTCTTTTTATTTCCCCATTCCTGCTCTCTATCAACTGTCCTTTCTTTACCCTCTTTTTTAAACCACGTCCTTGTTCTTTTTTGTGCCAAAATCAATGGAAATAAAACCTGGAAGGCAGTTAAACGTTTTGAAAGATGGCCGTTTCAGTGGCAGCTATTTATGCATTGCGTTTGGTTTCCTCTTTTCAGGAGGAAAGATTTTGTGACTTGAACTAAATATTTTTAAACTGTATTTTTTGTTGTTGTTTTCCCAGAAAATAAACTAATATTTAATATTGCTTAGACTGCATGGCGGAACTGCCTATTTCTGCTGTTAAGAAAATAAATAAAAATAAAAAATACAAGATTTTTTTTTTATATTGCAGCTTTTTTTTTTTACTTTTTATTATTTTTTTTGCCCATGCACAACCAAGAAAAAAATAAAATGAGCAGAGGTGTTTAAATTAACTGTTGTATAGAATATGGTACCCAGCACAATGATATTTTTTTTTTTGGATTAGAAAAACAAAAACAAAAAACAGATGTTTTTAGGTTGCATTTTGACTCATTTTTGTAAGGATGTATGTTGTATGTTTTAATCTTTGATGACTAACATAAAAATAATGTGATGTGTGCGTAACGGAACTACGTATGCATGTTTATGTCCAATGGATGGCTGTTAAAATAATAATAAAAAAAAGAAAAAATCGGCTTTCATTTTTGTAATGCGTGGACTGATTTATCAGTGTCATATGATTTAGTAAATGATTGGAGTCCCTGTTTTATTTTTATTTTTTGCACCAGTGGTAAAAAAAAAAAGATCAGGAGAAGTAAAACAAAAAAAAATGCTGGAATAGGAATTAAGAAATTATACACCCTTTGTCGGGGCAGGATTGGTGACTGGACATATTACAGGCATGGTTCAGCCTCTATCTGATCCTTGTACTTGGTGCAAATGATGTGATTATCGTAACCTACTATAAGACTAGTGGTTACAGCAGTAAATAAAAATAAAATAAAAAAACTTGCATTGTTAGTCTAGGATCTACTACATTCATCCAGTAAAGACTAGTTCTTGAATGTTGTGTAAATTCTCTCTGGCCAAAACTATCGATTACTAATTCTCTGTCTTGCCATGTATTATTTTTGGAATTGGTAGAGACCTTGACTCACTAACCATCTATTTCAAGCTGTCTGTTACAGTTGGTGCTGATTATGACCCAAACCCTTTTGACATAGACTTTATGGTGAAACATGTTGGTAATGGATACATCAAGGACACAGATGTTAGAGACCTTGTTCCTTGACGAAAGATGTTTAATACATCTGAAACGTTGGCTAAAAAGTTTTGAGTCCGTGATGTTTGTTTGAAAGTCCGAGGAGTGCGACCTTGCAGCTGTTATATTGGTAAAGTTTCTTTACAATGGTCTGCACCCAGGCTATTGTAATATTAATGGGTTGAGTGCCGGTCTGTCCACACCAGTGGTCGGGGAACAGGGGTAAATTATCCCAAATGGGGTAAAAATGAAATTCCTGGGGGTAATGGACGGTTGCGCTGCCGAGACACAGCCCAGTCCAGCATCGCCTGGCTTGCCCTGTGCTACCTTCTGCCCGCCCTGTGCTGTGTTCCTGGCCGTGGTGTGACGTGCTGACGTCACACCGCGCTCCCTCATGCCAACCCATCCTGCGCTGTCCTGTCCTCCCGCCCGCGGCCCGCCAACCCACACACAGAACACTGACATTACTCAGGTGAGGATGTGACCATCTGTCTCCTAAAAGTCGTGTTGTGCCCCCCCCCGCCCATCCATCTTTCTTACATTCATTCTGGTGATTTGGGGAGAAAGTGTTAATTAACCCATTCATTGCCAAAAAATAATTTGTGAAAATAATAATTTTGTTTTTTTTATAATTTTTTCTATCTATCTATCTATCTATCTATCTATCTATCTATCTATCTATCTATCTATCTATCTATCTATCTATATATCACGCCCAATTTCCTTTCTAAAATTATCTCCGTTATGGCGCATATTGCGCCCATAGTAATCAGGTTTAGCTGTGTAAAGGGTTGGGTGCCTCCCTACTCTGGGGGTAGCGAGCTGAAATAATAATACAACGTCCCTGAGGGCAGAAACAGAATGGGTGTGGAAAGGGGTGAAAAGAATTGAATCCCGCCCAATGTGTGTGTGTGTGTGTAAACCAGGGGTCATGGAACTTTATTACCTTTTAGCCCAAAATATATTTCTCTTACGTCCTAGAGGATGCTGGGGACTCCGTAAGGACCATGGGGATAGATGGGCTCCGCAGGAGACATGGGCACTAAGAGAGAACTTTAGGTATGGGTGTGCACTGGCTCCTCCCTCTATGCCCCTCCTCCAGACCACAGTTTATTACTGTGCCCAGAGGAGACTGGGTGCATTACAGGGAGCTCCCCTGAGTTTTCCTGAAAAAGAAAGTATTTGTTAGGTTTTTTATTTTCAGGGAGCCTGCTGGCAACAGACTCCCTGCAGCGAGGGACTGAGGGGAGAGAAACAGACCTACTTTAATGTTAGGCTCTGTTTCTTAGGCTACTGGACACCATTAGCTCCAGAGGGAACGGAACGCAGGTCTCACCCCGCAGTTCGTCCCAGAGCCGCGCCGCCGTCCTCCTTGCAGAGCCGGAAGATAGAAGCCGGGTGAGTATGTGAAGAAAGAAGACTTCAAAGGCGGCAGAAGACTTCAGATCTTCACTTAGGTAACGCACAGCGGTAACGCTGTGCGCCATTGCTCCCACACAGCACACACAAACGGCAGTCACTGTAAGGGTGCAGGGCGCAGGGGGGGGTGCCCTGGGCAGCAATATGGACCTCCAAAGGTGGCAATAAACTTATATACAGGCTGGGCACTGTATATAAGAGAGATCCCCCGCCATATTTTGAAATTTTAAGCGGGACCGAAACCCGCCGATGAGGGGGCGGAGCTTGTTCCTCAGCACTCACCAGCGCCATTTTCTCCACAGCACACCGCTGAGAGGAAGATCCCCGGACTCTTCCCTGCTTAACCACGGTGAAAGAGGGTTTTAAAGAAGGGGGGGGCACATAATTTGGCGCAAAATAGATATTACGGCGCTATCTGGGTAAAACATATAGGGGTATATTCAATTAGCAGCGATAACGGACTTTTCGCGCGCAAAGTCCCGTTTTCGCCCGAAAAAACTGACTTTTCCCGCGAAACGCTATTACAGCCTATTCAATTTTCCGGGAAAATTTATCGGTGATAATTTTTTCACTAATTTCACTTCACCTACTCTGAAGCAGGTGAAAAGTTGGGAAAAGTCACTATTTTAAGGTAAAAATGTTTGGATATGGTGCAGAACTCCTGGGACACCCCCGTTAATGACTAATTAGGCACGTTGAAGTTTTTAATTATTTTTAATTGGCCAATAATGACGTCATTTTTGGGGTGAAAAAGTGTAAAGTGATGGAAATTGGGGTTCAAGGTATCGGACAGGTATATTCGGGTGCTTTATGAGTGGGACACGTGTTTTTTAGGCTTGCAGATGGGAGTAATCGGTCTGTTTCCACTTTTTTTTTAAGTACCCTAAAATGACCCAAATATATACTTATACCCATTTTCATGTACCCCAAATTTAATGAGAGCATTTATTTTGCTCAAAAAAACTTGCTTTCTATCATTTTTTTTGCATTTTTATAAAAATGCATATAACAGCCATTTCACACAATTTAAGTCCCCAAAAACTCTCTAATGTGATCTCTAACACACTTCTCTTCTGTTTTCCTATGTTAGTTTAGCATTTTTTGGGGTACAGGCTGATTTCCCCATTTTCATCTGCACTTTTCACGGCAAGAATTTTCACGTGAAACTCGTTTGGAATTAAATAGGTCGAAAAACTGAGCATTTTCGTGGCAATTTTCGCCCGATTGGCGCGAAAAATTTTCACCCGAAAAATTGCCGCGAATTTGCGGATAATTGAATACCCTAGATAGTGTGTTTTTTCCTGGGTCATTAGCGCTGGGTGTGTGCTGGCATACTCTCTCTCTGGCTCTCCAAAGGGCCTTTGTGGGGGAACTGTCTTCAGATAAGAGGTTTCCCTGAGTGTGTGGTGTGTCGGTACGCGTGTGTCGGCATGTCTGAGGTAGAAGGCTTTCCTAGTGAGGAGGTGGAGTAAATGTATGTGGTGTCTCCGTCGGCAACACCGACACCTGACTGGGTGGATATGTGGAATGTTTTAAGTGCTAATGTGAATTTATTGCACAAAAGGTTGGACAAAGCTGAAGCCAGGGAACAGGCAGGGAGTCAACCCCTGCCTGCCCCTATGTCGCAGGGACCTTCGGGGTCTCAAAAGCGCCCACTATCCCAAATAGTAGACACTGATACCGACACGGATTCTGACTCCAGTGTCGACTACGATGATGCAAAGTTACAGCCAAAATTGGCTAAGAATATTCAATATACTGTATGATTATTGCAATAAAGGATGTACTGCATATCACTGATGAGCCCTCTGTCCCTGACACGAGGGTACACATGTTTAAGGGGAAGAAAGCTGAGGTAACCTTTCCCCCCTCTCATGAGCTTAACGAGTTATGTGAAAAAGCTTGGGAATCTCCAGACAAGAAACTGCAGATTCCCAAAAGGGTTCTTGTGGCGTATACTTTCCCGGCTAAGGACAGGATACGGTGGGAATCCTCCCCTAGGGTGGACAAAGCGTTGACGCGCTTATCCAAAAAGGTAGCGCTGCCATCCCAAGATACGGCTACCCTCAGGGATCCTGCTGATCGCAAGCAGGGGGCGACTTTGAAGTCCATTTACACACATTGTGGTACTTTACTCAGACCGGCGATAGCGTCGGCTTGGGTTTGTAGCGCTGTAGCAGCGTGGACAGATACCTTATCGGCGGAATTGGATACCCTGGATAAGGATACCATTATATTAACCCTGGGTCATATTAAAGATGCTGTCTTATATATGAGAGATGCTCAAAGAGACATTGTCCTGCTGGGTTCTAGAGTCAACGCTATGTCGATTTCTGCAAGACGAGTCCTATGGACCCGGCAATGGACAGGTGATGCCGACTCAAAGAGGCATATGGAGGTTTTACCTTACAGGGGTGAGGAATTGTTTGGGGAAGGTCTCTCGGACCTGGTCTCCACGGCTACGGCAGGTAAATCAAATTTCTCTAACGTCCTAGTGGATGCTGGGGGCTCCGTAAGGACCATGGGGAATAGACGGGCTCTGCAGGAGACATGGGCACTTTAAGAAAGAATTTAGATTCTGGTGTGCTCTGGCTCCTCCCTCTATGTCCCTCCTCCCTCTATGTCCCTCCTCCAGACCTCAGTTTGAGACTGTGCCCGGACGAGCTGGGTGCTGTTCAGTGAGCTCTCCTGAGCTTGCTGTGAGAAAGTATTTTGTTAGGTTTTTTTATTTTCAGGGAGCTCTGCTGGCAACAAACTCCCTGCATAGTGGGACAGAGGGGAGAGAAGCAGCCCTACTCTCTGAAGCTAGGTCCTGCTTCTTAGGCTACTGGACACCATTAGCTTCAGAGGGATCGTACACAGGATCTCACCCTCGTCGTCCGATCCCAGAGCCGCGCCGCCGTCCCCCTCGCAGAGTCGGAAGACAGAAGCCGGGTGAGTATGAGAAGCAAGAAGACTTCGAAATCGGCGGCAGAAGACTCCGTTCTTCACTGAGGTAACGCACAGCACTGCAGCTGTGCGCCATTGCTCCCACACACCTCACATACTCCGGTCACTGTAAGGGTGCAGGGCACAGGGGGGGGGGTGCCCTGGGCAGCATATGGACCTCTTTTGGCAAAAGTACACATATATACAGTTGGGCACTGTATATATGTATGAGCCCCCGCCAAGTAAATGTATATTTAAGCGGGACAGAAGCCCTCCGTCAAGGGGGCGGGGCTTCTTCCTCAGCATTCACTAGCGCCATTTTTTCTCCACAGCTCCGCTGAGAGGAAGCTCCCCAGGCTCTCCCCTGCAGATTCAAGGTAGAAGAGGGTAAAAAGAGAGGGGGGGCACATAATTAGGCGCAAAAATCAATATAAACAGCAGCTACTGGGTTAACATTAAGTTACTGTGTTATTCCTGGGTTTATAGCGCTGGGGTGTGTGCTGGCATACTCTCTCTCTGTCTCTCCAAAGGGCCTTGTGGGGGAATTGTCTTCAGATGAGCATTCCCTGAGTGTGTGGTGTGTCGGTACGTGTGTGTCGACATGTCTGAGGTAAAAGGCTCCCCTAAGGAGGAGATGGAGCAAATGTGTATGTGAGTGGTGTCTCCGTCGACAACGCCGACACCTGTTTGGATATGTGAAATTAAGTGCTAAGGTAAATTTATTGCACAAAAGATTAGAGAACAGACAGGGAATCTACCCATGTCTGTCCCTATGTCGCAGAGATCTTCAGAGTCTCTCAATGATCACTATCCAAAATACTAGACACTGATATCGACACGGAGTCTGACTCCAGTGTCGACTACGATAATGCAAAGTTACAGCCAAAATGGCAGGAAAGTATTCAATATATGATTATTGTAATAAAAAAATGTTTTGCATATCACTGATGACTCATCTGTCCCTGACACAAGGGTACACATGTTTAAGGGGAAGAAAGCTGAGGTAATTTTCCCTCCTCTCTTGAAGAAAAAGAGCGTGAATCTCCAGACAAGAGACTGCAGTTTCCCACAAAGAATTCTCAGGGAGTATCCTTTCCCTACTAGGGCCAGGATACGATGGGAATCTTCCCCTAGGGTGTCACGTTTGCTCAAAAGGTAGCGCTGACTTAACAGCTATCCTCAGGGATCCTGCAGATAGCATGCAGTAAAAGTACTTTGAAGTCCATTTACACATTCTGGTACACTACTCAGACCGGCGATTGTGTCGGCATGGGTTTATAGCGCTGTGGACGGATACCTTATCAGCAGAGATTGAGACCCTAGTATGTATAAATATATATGTATATATATATATAAAAGATGCTGTCTTAGATATATATATATATATATATATATATATATATAAAACATGCCCAAAGAGACATTAGTCTACTGGGTTCTAGAGTCAACACTATGTCGATTTCTGCTTGACGTGTCCTGTGGAACATGCAATGGACAGGTGATGCCGACTTAAGAGGCATATGGAAGGTTTACCTTACAAGGCTGAGGATTATGTGGAGAAGGGATCTCGGACCTGGTCTCCACAGCTATGGCTGGTAATTCTGATCTTTTGCCTTATATTCCCGCACAGCCTAGGAAAGCACGACATTATTAAATGCAGTCCTTTCGATCACAAAGAAACAAGAAAGTCCGAGGTGCGTCCTTTCTTGCCAGAGGCAGGGGCAGAGGAAAGAAGCTGCACAACACAGCTAGTTCCCAGGAACAGAAGTCCTCCCCGGCCTCTACAAAATCCACTGCATGTCGCTGGGGCTCCACAGGCGGAGCTAGGCCTGGTGGGGGCACGCCTTCGAAATTTCAGCCACAAGTGGGTTCACTCCCTGTTGGATCCCTGGGCAATAGATATTGTGTCTCAGGGATACAAGCTGGACTTCGAGGAGATACCCCCTCACCGACGGCCCTGCAGGCTTCCCCCCACGAGAGGGAAATAGTGTTAACTGCAATTCACAAATTGTATCTTCAACAGGTGGTGGTCAAGATTCCCCTCCTTCAACAAGGAGGAGGTTATTATTCGACCATGTTGTAGTCCCGAAACCGGACGGTTCGGTCAGACCCATATTGAATTTAAAATCCCTGAACATATACCTGAAAAGGTTCAAGTTCAAGATGGAATCGCTGAGAGCGGTCGTCGCAAGCCTGGAAGGGGGGGATTTTATGGTGTCTCTGGACATAAAGGATGCATTCCTTCATGTCCCCATTTATCCACCTCATCAGGCGTACCTCAGATTTGTGGTACAGGATTGTCATTACCAATTTCAGACATTGCCGTTTGGTCTCTCCACGGCACCGAGAATATTTACCAAGGTAATGGCGGAAATGATGGTACTCCTGCGGAAGCAAGGGGTCGCAATTATCCCATACTTGGGCGATCTCCTCATAAAAGCGGGATCAAGAGAGCAGTTGCTGATCAGCGTAGCACTTTCTCTGGAAGTGTAACGGCAACACGGCTGGATTCTAAATATTCCAAAGTCGCAGTTGGTTCCTACGGCTCGTCTGCCTTTCCTAGGCATGATTCTATACACAGACCAGAAAAGGGTTTATCTCCCGATAGAGAGAGCTCAGGAGCTCATGACACTGGTCAGGAACCTATTAAAACCAAAACAGGTGTCAGTGCATCACTGCACTCGGGTCCTGGGAAGGATGGTGGCATCATACGAGGCCATTCCCTTCGGCAGGTTCCATGCGAGGACCTTTCAATGGGACTTACTGGACAAGTGGTCTGGATCACATCTTCAGATGCATCGGTTAATCACCCTATCCCCTAGGGCCAGGGTGTCTCTCCTGTGGTGGCTGCAGAGTGCTCACCTTCTTGAGGGCCGCAGATTTGGCATTCAGGACTGGGTCCTGGTGACCACGGATGCAAGCCTCCGAGGGTGGGGAGCAGTCACACAGGGAAGAAATTTCCAAGGTCTGTGGTCAAGTCAGGAGACTTGCCTTCACATCAACATCCTGGAACTAAGGGCCGTATACAACGCCCTACGTCAAGCGGAGACCCTGCTTCGCGACCAACCGGTTCTGATTCAGTCAGACACCATCACCGCAGTGGCTCATGTAAACCGACAAGGCGGCACAAGGAGCAGGGAAGCGATGGCGGAAGCCGCCAGAATTCTTCGCTGGGCGGAAAATCACGTAAGCGCACTGTCAGCAGTGTTCATCCCGGGACACGACCTCCACCCGGGAGAGTGGGGACTTCATCAGGAAGTCTTCGCACAGACTGCATGTCGGTGGGAACTGCCACAGGTGGACATGATGGCATCCCGCCTCAACAAAATACTACAGAGGTATTGCGCCAGGTCAAGAGACCCTCAGGCGATAGCTGTAGACGCCCTGGTGACACCGTGGGTGTTCCAGTCGGTCTATGTATTTCCTCCTCTTCCTCTCATACCCAAGGTGCTGAGAATAATAAGAAAAAGAGGAGTGAGAACGATACTCATTGTTCCAGATTGGCCACGAAGGACTTGGTATCCAGATCTGCAAGAAATGCTCACAGAGGAACCGTGGCCTCTTCCTCTAAGACAGGACTGGCTGCAACAGGGGCCCTGTCTGTTCCAAGACTTACCGCGGCTGCGTTTGACGGCATGGCGGTTGAACGCCGGATCCTAGCGGAGAAAGGCATTCCGGAGGAGGTCATTCCTACGCTGATAAAGGCTAGGAAGGACGTGACAGCTCAACATTATCACCGTATATGGCGAAAATATGTTGCTTGGTGTGAGGCCAGGAATGCCCCTACGGAGGAATTCCAGCTGGGCCGTTTCCTTCACTTCCTACAGTCAGGAGTGAATTTGGGCCTAAAATTGGGTTCCATTAAGGTCCAGATTTCGGCCCTATCCATTTTCTTTCAAAAGGAGTTGACTTCACTACCTGACGTTCAGACGTTTGTAAAGGGAGTGCTGCATATTTAGCCCCCTTTTGTGCCTCCAGTGGCACCTTGGGATCTTAACGTGGTGCTGAGTTTCCTGAAATCCCACTGGTTTGAACCACTCAATGTGGTGGAGTTGAAATATCTCACGTGGAAGGTGGTCATGCTATTAGCCTTGGCTTCGGCTAGGCGTGTGTCAGAGTTGGCGGCTTTGTCACATAAAAGCCCCTATCTGGTTTTCCATGCGGATAGAGCAGAATTGCGGACCCGTCCACAATTTCTGCCGAAAGTGGTTTCATCCTTTCATATAAACCAACCTATTGTGGTGCCTGTGGCTACTACTGACTTGGAGGATTCCGAGTTGCTTGATGTGGTCAGGGCTTTGAAGGTTTATGTAGCCAGAACGGCTAGGGTCAGGAAAACAGAGTCTTTGTTTATCCTGTATGCTTCCAACAAGCTTAGTGCTCCTGCTTCAAAGCAAACTATTGCTCGCTGGATCTGTAACACGATTCAGCAGGCTCATTCTGCGGCTGGATTGCCGCTGCCAAAATCAGTTAAGGCCCATTCCACTAGGAAGGTGGGCTCTTCTTGGGCGGCTGCCCGAGGGGTCTCTGCATTACAGCTTTGCCGAGCGGCTACTTGGTCAGGTTCAAACACTTTTGCAAAGTTCTACAAGTTTGATACCCTGGCTGAGGAGGACCTTGTGTTTGCTCAATCGGTGCTGCAGAGTCATCCGTACTCTCCCGCCCGTTTGGGAGCTTTGGTATAATCCCCATGGTCCTTACGGAGTCCCCAGCATCCACTAGGTCGTTAGAGAAAATAAGATTTTACTTACCGGTAAATCTATTTCTCGTAGTCCGTAGTGGATGCTGGGCGCCCGTCCCAAGTGCGGACTTCTTCTGCAATGCTTGTATATAGTTATTGCTTCAATAAGGGTTATGTTATGGTTGCATCAGGTTTGGACCTGTTGCTCTGTTGTTGTTCATACTGTTGACTGGGTATGTTTATCTCAAGTTATACGGTGTGGCTGGTATGAATCTTGCCCTGGATTACCAAAATCCTTTCCTTGTACTGTCAGCTCTTCCGGGCACAGTTTCTCTAACTGAGGTCTGGAGGAGGGACATAGAGGGAGGAGCCAGAGCACACCAGAATCTAAATTCTTTCTTAAAGTGCCCATGTCTCCTGCGGAGCCCGTCTATTCCCCATGGTCCTTACGGAGTCCCCAGCATCCACTACGGACTAAGAGAAATAGATTTACCGGTAAGTAAAATCTTATTTTTTTGCCTTATATTCCCTCACAGCCTAAGAAAGCGCCACATTATCAAATGCAGTCCTTTCGGTCAAATAAACACAAGAGAGCACGAGGATCGTCCTTTCTTGCCAGAGGTAAGGGCAGAGGGAAAAAGATGCCAACCACAGCTAGTTCCCAGGAGCAGAAGTCCTCCCCGGCCTCTACAAAATCCACCGCATGACGCTGGGGCTCCGCTGAGGGAGTCCGCCCCAGTGTGGGCACGTCTTCGACTTTTCAGCCACATCTGGGTTCACTCACAGGTGGATCCCTGGGCAATAGAAATTGTTTCCCAGGGTTACAAGCTGGAATTCGAAGAGGTGCCTCCTCGCCGGTTTTTCAAATCGGCCCTACCAGCTTCTCCCCCAGAAAGGGAGATAGTTTTAAATGCAATTCAAAAATTGTGTCTTCAACAGGTGGTGGTCAAAGTTCCCCTGCTTCAACAAGGGAGGGGGTATTACTCAACCCTATTTGTAGTCCCGAAACCGGACGGTTCGGTCAGACCCATTTTAAATTTAAAATCCTTGAACCTATACTTGAAAAGGTTCAAGTTCAAGATGGAATCGCTCAGAGTGGTCATCGCCAGCCTAGAAGGGGAGGATTTTATGGTATCCCTGGACATAAAGGATGCATACCTTCATGTTCCCATATATCCACCTCATCAGGTGTACCTGAGATTTGCGGTACAGGATTGTCATTACCAATTTCAGACGTTGCCGTTTGGGCTTTCCACAGCCCCGAGGATTTTCACCAAGGTTATGGCGGAAATGATGGTGCTCCTGCGCAAGCAGGGTGTCACAATTATCCCATACTTGGACGATCTCCTCATAAAAGCGAGATCACGAGAGCAGTTGTTGAACAGCGTGTCACTTTCACTGAAGGTGTTACAGCAACACGGCTGGATTCTCAATATCCCGAAGTCACAGTTGGTTCCTACGACTCGTTTGACCTTCTTAGGCATGATTCTGGATACGGACCAGAAAAGGGTTTATCTTCCGATAGAAAAGGCCCAGGAACTCATGACTCTGGTCAGGGATCTATTGAAGCCAAAACAGGTGTCGGTGCATCACTGCACTCGAGTCCTGGGAAAGATGGTGGCATCTTACGAGGCCATTCCTTTCGGCAGGTTCCATGCGAGGACCTTCCAATGGGACCTACTGGACAAGTGGTCCGGGTCACATCTACAGATTCATCAGTTGATCACCCTGTCCCCCAGGGCCAGGGTGTCTCTCCTGTGGTGGCTGCAGAGTGCTCACCTTCTGAAGGGTCGCAGATTCGGCATCCAGGACTGGGTTCTGGTGACCACGGACGCGAGCCTCCGAGGTTGGGGAGCAGTCACACAGGGAAGAAACTTCCAAGGTCTTTGGTCAAGTCAAGAGACTTGTCTCCACATCAACGTCCTGGAACTGAGGGCCATATACAATGCCCTTTGTCAAGCGGAGACTTTGCTTTGCGACCTACCGGTTCTGATCCAGTCAGACAACATCACCGCAGTAGCTCATGTAAACCGCCAAGGCGGCACAAGGAGCAGAGTGGCAATGGCGGAAGCCACCAGGATTCTTCGCTGGGCGGAAAATCATGTTGGCGCACTGTCAGCAGTGTTCATTCCGGGAGTGGATAACTGGGAAGCCGACTTCCTCAGCAGACTCGATCTACATCCAGGAGAGTGGGGACTTCATCAGGAAGTCTTCGCACAGATTGCAAGTCAGTGGGGCCTGCCCCAGATAGACATGATGGCGTCCCGCCTAAACAAAAAACTACAGAGGTATTGCGCCAGGTCAAGAGACCCTCAGGCGGTGGCAGTGGATGCCCTAGTGACACCGTGGGTGTTTCAGTCGGTCTATGTGTTTCCTCCTCTTCCTCTCATCCCCAAGGTGTTGAGAATAATAAGAATGAGAGGAGTACAGACAATTCTCATTGTTCCAGATTGGCCGCGAAGGGCCTGGTATCCGGATCTGCAGGAAATGCTCACAAAAGATCCGTGGCCTCTTCCTCTAAGACAGGACCTGTTACAACAGGGGCCCTGTCTGTTCCAAGACTTACCGCGGCTTCGTTTGACGGCATGGCGGTTGAATGCCGGATCCTAGCGGAAAAGGGCATTCCGGTTGAGGTCATTCTTACTCTGATAAAGGCTAGGAAGGACGTGACAGCTAAACATTATCACTGTATATGGCGAAAGTATGTTTCTTGGTGTGAGGCCAGGAATGCTCCTACGGAAGAATTCCATCTGGGCCGTTTCCTTCACTTCCTACAAACTGGAGTGAATTTGGGCCTAAAATTAGGCTCCATTAAGGTTCAGATTTTGGCCCTATCCATTTTCTTTCAGAAGGAATTAGCTTCTCTCCCAGAAGTACAGACTTTTGTGAAGGGAGTGCTGCATATTCAGCCTCCTTTTGTACCTCCGGTGGCGCCTTGGGACCTTAATGTGGTGTTGAGTTTCCTTAAGTCGCACTGGTTTGAACCACTTAAAACAGTGGAATTAAAATATCTCACTTGGAAAGTGGTCATGTTGTTAGCCTTGGCTTCGGCTAGGCGAGTGTCTGAATTGGCGGCTTTGTCTCATAAAAGCCCCTATCTGGTTTTCCATATGGATAGAGCGGAATTGCGGACCTGTCCTCAATTCTTGCCTAAGGTGGTTTCATCTTTTCATATGAACCAACCTATTGTCGTGCCTATGGCTACACGAGACTTGGAGGATTCCGAGTCCCTTGATGTGGTCAGGGCTTTGAAAATTTACGTAGCCAGAACGGCTAGGGTTAGAAAAACAGAAGCACTGTTTGTCCTGTATGCTGCCAACAAGGTTGGCGCTCCTGCTTCAAAGCAGACTATTGCCCGCTGGATCTGTAACACGATTCAGCAGGCTCATTCAATGGCTGGATTGCCGTTACCAAAATCGGTTAAGGCCCATTCCACTAGGAAGGTGGACTCTTCTTGGGTGGCTGCCCGAGGGGTCTTGGCATTGTAGTTGTGCCGAGCTGCTACTTGGTCGGGTTCAAACACCTTTGCAAAGTTCTACAAGTTTGATACCCTGGCTGAGGAGGACCTCCTGTTTGCTCAGTCGGTGCTGCAGAGTCATCCGCACTCTCCCGCCCGTTTGGGAGCTTTGGTATAATCCCCATGGTCCTTACGGAGTCCCCAGCATCCTCTAGGACGTAGGAGAAAATAAGATTTTAAACATACCGGTAAATCTTTTTCTCCTAGTCCGTAGAGGATGCTGGGCGCCCGTCTTAAGTGCCGACTACTTCTACAAGACTTGTATATAGTTTTTGCTTACATAAGGGTTATGTTACAGTTTTCATCAGTCTCGGTCTGATGCTGTGTTGTTTCATACTGTTAACTGGTTCGTATATTCCTAGTTATACGGTGTGATTGGTATGAATCTTGCCCTTGGATTAACAAATCCTTTCCTTGTACTGTCCGTCTCCTCTGGGCACAGTTTCTCTAACTGAGGTCTGGAGGAGGGGCATAGAGGGAGGAGCCAGTGCACACCCATACCTAAAGTTCTTTCTTAGTGCCCATGTCTCCTGCGGAGCCCATCTATCCCTATGGTCCTTACGGAGTCCCCAGCATCCTCTACGGACTAGGAGAAAAAGATTTACCGGTAGGTTTAAAATCTTATTTTAGATACGCCGACGTTACATTGTGCATATATACTGGTTATCACTGTTTATATGGCATTTCTGAGATACTGTGTGTGTGTGTGTGTGTGTGTGTGTGTGTGTGTGTATATATATATATATATATATTCTAGATACAGAAACATAGTGCAAATCACTTTTAATTAAAACAAATAAAATCCCTTTAACAAAGGATCCACATTAACACATAGGATCACTGTGACATAGAATCCACATTAAATGAATGAGACTGGTACCGAGGTTCTCACCCGTGTGGACTGGTTACCATATGATGTATACAAAATGAAAGCTCTAATCCAAGAGATTCCACATTGGGGGATACCACTGAAAGTAATAGTAAAATAATCTAAAGTGGCTGCCCTAGACAAGTGCCGGCTTTCGGTGGGCACGTAACACAACAGAAGTTCTCATGCAGCCAATGGGGCATAAGTTTGTTGATGGCTCAGCTAACCTAAGCTCCTGATAGCCTACACTCTATTCCATTGTAATCTATGTCCCCCCAAGAGAAAATGTAACTAATTTTGTTTCTTCCTTCCAGTAACATGAAACAGCAGGTCCGTGATCATATCAAATATTGTACAAGTCTCAGAAATACTCATATTGCTAATTCAAAACATCTGAAATAATGTACAGTAAGCTTTCCTAATAGACACTGTACTTTACATTACATTACATTACACAGTATTTTGCGTCCATGTCTGTTTCCATTCACTCCTTTATTTATGGGGTAGCAAGCATCAATAACACCGGCATAACTAGTGGAGAGATACCTCCAGAGCTTTCACGTTGAACACAGCACCAACACCTAGATATCACTTCAAAAAATCTCCTTGGCCATGGCGCTCCTTTCTGTTCTTAATGTTCCTCGGCAAAAGAAAAAATACACAACATAGTGTAATTTGTTTTTATACACATAATTCCAACACCTGTGTTTGAATAATGGAAAGAGAAAGACAGTGGGGACCAATCACCTCCTTGGTGCCCTCTTATTACTCCAATTACCTTAAGGAAACCTCAAACTTAATCGAGGTAAAAGCGTTTTAGTTGAAATAAAAGGATAGATATCCGCAGCCATTAAGAAGTATGCCCTCTACCTTCCTTATATCCCCAAAATGAGGATATAGAGCATGAATTTATTCCCAAGGCAAAACCGCAAACAAAACGAATCCTCCTTGTTAAATGGATCCACTTCAAGGACTCCCAAATTGATATGGAAAGAAACACATAAGTCGCATAGTGTGATATAGTTTTCAAAAAATTTAATAAAACACGCACTTTAAAAACATAAAAGGGGAGAAACATCCAATGTGTATAAGCACGCCTACCAGATGACTATTTGAGTAAAAAATCCGGGGCCTGACAAAGGGAAACCGATAACTCGTTGCCATTCGGAGGGAGGACTCCACGTGGAAAGCATTTGACTGCCTGTGCCTGGGGAATGAGGACTACCTACTTTGGAGTAAAACCGGGACTCTAAACTATGCGCTAGTCTGATTTTTCACTCAGACAAATAGTCATCTGGAGTAATTGGAGTAATAAGAGGGGTACTAAGGAGGTGATTGGTCCCCACTGTCTTTCTCTTTCCATTATTCAAACACAGGTGTTGGAGTTATGTGTATAAAAACAAATTACACTATGTGGTGTATTTTTTCTTTTGCTGAGGAACAGAAAGGAGCGCCATCGCCAAGGAGATTTTTTGAATTTGTATCTGAGAGATTGGTGATATCTCTGTCTTTAGAGGCTGCACCAATTACTTATTTTTGGGAGCGCTGTAATAAGTATCAACCTCTTGTTTACCTAGACATCACTGCTGGAACAATACAGCTAGAGCTTCACCATGAATGCTTCAATGACACCAAGACATGGCTAATGGAGAGATATTTGTGTTGATTAGTGAACTGTGGGCATCATTTAGCGTTAAGAGGAAATACAGATAAAGGGTTCAAATTTGTACTTGGGCAAACCATGTTGCAATGCGAGGGGTACATACAGGGTAAATACCAGCTGCCTTTGCTTACATGTAGTGCACCCACCCAACTTTAAATACGACTGCACGTGGTGGCTACAATCCTTCATCATGAATACACTAGGAATGGCCATTACAATTGCCACCATCGGAATGTAACTCGCTACAGCTTATAGCTATCACAAGGCAACCTTTTGTGGTTATTCTAGTTTTTATTCAGGTGCTGTTACATATATGAAAGGTGTTTATATTAATAATTGTTAAATAATCTTAAAAGCACCAACCTCCCCGGCAGGGGTATATCTAGAGAGGAGGGGACCCGTGTGCAGTCTCAATGTATGAGGGCCCCCTGCTCTCCTGTAGCCGGCAGCGCCACTGTTAGCGCTCTGAGCACTAGAAACTCGGGCGAAGTGCCAGAGTCTGGCGCGGCGGCCATTTTTTCAGAGACCTGCACATGCACTGTAGGTTCTGGCACTGTGCTAGAGTCTCTAGTGCTCAGAGCGTTAACAGCGGCGCTGCCGGCTACGGGAGTGGAGGGGGCCCACATACGGACACCGGAAAGGTAAGTATACAAAAAATGGATGCAGTGTGGGACCCCTCTGGAGCCAGGGGCCCGTGTGCACTGCACCCATTATAGATACGCCACTGCTCCCCTGTATGATATCAATCCGACGATACCTTCAATCTATATAATAAGCAGTCAACTGTATTCAAATGTCTAAAAACAGTTATATCTTTGTATACAGATGGAGCCACGCTAGTCCTGGCTCCGTCTGGGCCTAGGCGCACCTGCCCGGACGCGCCTATCGCCAGGAGAGTCTCCGTCCCGCCGGGCGCCCGTGACGGAGACGCGCCCCATTCACTTGAATGGAGAGCGTCTCTGTCCGCTCGCCCTGACAGAGATGCTGTGAAAGGGAGCGTCTCTGTGCATTCCCGGCGCGACTCGGCGGATGGATCGCCTAGTCACGCCAGGTGGGCACGCCTGCGATGGAGCCACCTCACATGAGCGTGTCTCCATCTGTACATATAGTAAAGTAAGAATGCTTTCAAAAATAGAAGTGTTAATAGTTTTATCAATTAACAAAATGCAAGTGAATGAACAAGAAAAATCAAATCAATATTTGGTGTGACCTCCCTATGCCTTTAAAACAGCATCAATTCTTCTAGGTACACTTGCGCACAGTTTTTGAAGGAACTCTGCAAGGCGGTTATTCCAAACATCTTGGAGAACTAACCACAGACTTGATGATGTTGAGGCTCTGTGGGGCCATATCATCACTTCCAGGACTGCTTGTTCTTCTTTGCGCTGAAGATTGTTCTAAATGACATTGGATGTATGTTTGGGGTCTTTGTCCTGCTGCAGAATAAATTTGGAGCCAATTAGACACCTTCCTGATGGTATAGCATGATGGACAAGTACCAACAAGCCTACATCCACAGAAGATCTGTGTTTAATTCTCCAAGTTCTTTGGAACAACCTCCCTGCCGAGTTGCTTAAAAATTTGTGTGCTCACTTTTCATATAAGGTACAGGTATGGTTCATTAGGTTGCCCCTAACTAGGTCGACCACTATTGGTCGACAGTGACTAGGTCGACACCTGAAATAGGTTGCCTGGGTCATGAGGTCGACATGGAAAAAAGTTGACATGAGTTTTTTTGTGTGTGGTGTTTTCTTCGTAAAGTTACCAGGAACTCCAATTTGTGCACCGCGTCCCCGTGCATGGGGAAGGTGCCTTGCTTTGCTACCGCTGCCTCGGCACAGGTTACTATTACCAATCCTAGTCCATGTGGATCGTAAAGTATGGAAAGTTAAAAAAAAGTGAAAAACTCATGCCAACCATTTCATGTGTTGACCTTTGCCATGTGGCCCTAAAGACCATTGTAACCTAAAGCATGTCAAACAATAGTAGTCGACCTAATTACTGTTGACCTAAGTGATGTCAACCTAAAGACCGGATACCATAAGATACACCTAGTGTGTCTCACATCCACTAAATATTCTCGGAAATTCACACAGATATATCTATTGGCCCCTTATCTCTAATACCTATTTTTACACTCCCCATGCTTCTATCACTGATCTTTTCCTTACACAAAATATAACTATCAACTAGCTTAAATCTCATTTGCTGCACTAGATGTTATATTTTTGGAAAATTACCTGCATTTAAAATCGGTGTATATTGGCTTAATGCCTATGACTTGTACTGCTTTGTATATTGTATTGTATGATTTTGTGTGTTGTTGATCTGTTTTTATATTTCTCGATTTATTATTTTTTTCATGTATAAAACAATAAAAATTACTCAAAAAAAAAAAACTGCGTGCAAGTGTACCTAGAAGAATTGATACTTTTTTGGAGGCAATGGGTGATTTGATTTAGATATTGAAATATTGATTTCATTTAGATTTCACTTCTGTTCATTAACTTTGCATTTTGTTAATTGAGAAAAATAAACTAAAGGGCGGTACTCACGGAGCGATATTCTAAGCAATCTGACTAGATTGCTTAGAATTTGAGCATTATCGCTCCGTGTGTAGCCCCCTCAGCGATAGCGATGCGCAGCCCCGCGCATCGCTATCGCTGCTGCTAGACAGGCCAATCTAGCGGGTCGCTCACTTCACCTGCTGGGTGAAATGAGCACCCCCCGTCTCCCCCCGCACGCTCAGCACACATCTCTCCCGCATCGGGCCGTCTATATGGGTCCTAACACTTATATTTTTTTTAAAAAAACATTCTTACTTTGCAGTATTTTTACCACACCTGCCTAAAACTTTTGCACAGTACTGTATAAAGAGAAAGAGAGACTGAAAATGTGGAGAAGAAATTGCATGTCAAAGAATCAATGACTTCATGTAATGAGGACCTGATAACTCACCAACAGAGACCACTGATATTACGACATCTGTATCGACCAATGGGGGGTCATTCCGAGTTGATCGCTAGCTGCTGTTGTTCGCAGCGATCAGGCTAAAAAACTGCATTTCTGCGCATGCGCAACGTACGGGTACAAAGCCCGTTGTGGTTGTGCACAGGTTCTAGCGAAGTTTTCCTTCGCACTGACGGCCGCAAGAAGATTGACAGGAAGCGGGCATTTCTGGGTGTTAAATGACCGTTTTCAGGGAGGGTTTGCAAAAACGCGGGCGTGTCTGAAAAAACGCAGGCGTGGCTGGGCGAGTGTATGACGTCAAATCCAGACACGAATAGGCTGAAGTGATCGCAAGCGCTGAGTAGGTTCAGAGCTACTCAGAAACTGCACAAACTGTTTTTGCAGAGCTCGGCTGCACATGCGTTCGCACTTCTGCTAAGCTAAAATACACTCCCAGTGGGCGGCGACATAGCGTTTGCATGGCTGCTAAAACTAGCCAGCGAGCGATCAACTCGGAATGACCCCCAATGTGTGTATATACAGTAGCTGATTTTTGACCGTACCTCCAAATGAGCCTCCGAATGAGCCATGGGAAACAAGCGAGGTCTGGTGGCAACGATTGCAATCCCAGCATTGAATGGAAACAGTATTTGCTTCGAATCAGAACATCGATGTTGTTATCAGAAACCATCAGTTTCTAATGACCATCCCTATTGGTGCAGCTACGACGCTGTCTGATGTGTCTGGCACTTGGGGTCTATTCACTTTGCTTTGGGTGAAGATAAAGTGGATGGAGATAAAGTAACAGCCAATCAGCTCCTAACTGTCATTTTCCCAACACAGCCTGTGACATGGCAGTTAGGAGCTGATTGGCTGGTACTTTATCTCCGTCGACTTTATCTCCATCCAAGGCTTAGTAAATAGACCCTTGAGAGTGTTGCTTATGGTTCTGGTATGAATGGTCGACACTCATTAGGTTGACCACTAATGGTCGACGCATGAAAGGTCGACATTTATTTTTGTACTGTTTTTGGTGTCATCTTTTTCCATAACATGGCCAGGAACCCCAATTAGTGCACCGCGTCCCCTTGCATGGCTCGCTGCGCTCAGCACAGGTTACTATTCCCAATCGTAGTCCACGTGGATGGTAAAGTATGAAAAAGTTAAAAAAAATAAAATGAAAAAGCCATATCGACCTTTTCACGTGTCGACCATTTTCATGCGACGACCATTTGTACATGTCGATCATGTCAATGTCGACCATTAGTGGTCTACCTAATGAGTGTCAACCTTAACACTGTCAACCATCTGAACGGATACCGTTGCTTATATCCATTACAGACAACACTGGGAGATGCCCGGGGGTTATACAGTACTTCATTACAAACGTTTCGGGGCACCAATCCTACAGACTCCTGTCAGCCAGCACCAAGTGGCGTCAGGTCACCCAATGGCGTCAGGTCAGCCAGGTGATTATGGACACATACAGTACATGAAATAACACGTCCTGCACATTTACAGATGGAGCCCTGCTCATCTATCCCTTTAATAGGACTAATTGAGCCAGGGCAGTCGGACTTAATCCCCTGCTGTAATGACTTAATCCCCTGCTGTATTGTTCTCTCTGTATTGTATTGCAGTTGAGAACAATGGATGAAAGGCTTATGCTAATAAACCTTAGTGCACTTAGGTGCAACAGAGAAGGCTAGATGAGCGAGGCTCCATCTATATAATGCAATGTGTGCAGATAAAGTTAACGTACTGTATGCTAACGTGCCATGTGTATCCAACGGCAATGGAGCCCATGAGAGTCGATTTATTTATTTTATGATTGAGCAGAGGAGGAAGTGTACATGAACATTCTGCTTTCTGTGTGTGCACTGCACAGCGGTGATCATCCCAACCAAGGGTTACACAAATAATCTATTTCAACGTGCACGTTTCACTGCACTGCATGTGTGCGTAGTTCACCATGCTTCCCTCTGCAGAGCGCAGGGCCGGATTAACAATGGGGCGGATGGAGCTGCACCTCCAGGCCGCCCCATCAAAATAGGCCCACAGCATCTGCTGCATTGCGCTGCTGTACACAGGAATATTTTTCTTTCCTATTACAGCAGCCTAAGGCCCCGCCCACTGAAACAGCAAACCCCTTTCCCCTGCTTTTCTTGCCCGGGGTTGAAAAGACGGATTTAATAATTGTGCTAATAGCGGCGCAGTGGAAGGCTTCACAAGCCCTCCCTGCGCCGCACAGTATCTGAATCTCCAGCGCGGCAGCATCGTGACGGCGTTGCATCATCTCCTCTCATCTCCTACCCCCCCCCGCATCCTGTCACATCCAGGGCCCCGTCGCCCCGTCGGGACATCGCATCCCGCCGTGAAATGGTAACTACGTCCGCGCCGCCGCCCCATTACCGCTTGAATAACTGCTGTGCAAGTGTGCACTGTATGCAGCAGCCAACCCAGCTCTGCTCCGTGAAGGCGGCCCTGACACTTGCTGTGTCTGAGCTACCCAGCAGCTACTGATCACAGGTGACTGGCTGCAGCCGCTGCTGCTCAGAGAAGGGATGTCAGTGTCCTGCAGTGCCTCTGGAAAAGGTATGCACTGCCTCTGACTGAACATGTGCCTAATTATATTTTCTCTGACGTTTTATTGATGCTGGGGACTCCGTCAGGACCATGGGGGAATAGCGGCTCCGCAGGAGACAGGGCACAAAATTTAAAAGTTTGACCACTAGGTGGTGTGCACTGGCTCCTCCCCCTATGACCCTCCTCCAAGCCTCAGTTAGGTTTTTGTGCCCGTCCGAGCAGGGTGCAATCTAGGTGGCTCTCCTAAAGAGCTGCTTAGAGTAAAAGTTTTGATAGTTTTCTTATTTTCAGTGAGTCCTGCTGGCAACAGGATCACTGCAACGAGGGACCTAGGGGAGAAGAAGTGAACTCACCTGCGTGCAGGATGGATTTGCTTCTTAGGCTACTGGACATTAGCTCCAGAGGGACGATCACAGGTACAGCCTGGATGGGTCACCGGAGCCGCGCCGTCGACCCCCTTGCAGATGCCGAAGTAAGAAGAGGTCCAGAAACCGGCGGCTGAAGGCTTTTCAGTCTTCATGAGGTAGCGCACAGCACTGCAGCTGTGCGCCATTGCGCTCAGGCACACTTCACACCGGCGGTCACTGAGGGTGCAGGGCGCTGGGGGGGGCGCCCTGGGCAGCAATGTTAATACCTTTCTGGCTAAAAAGAATACATCACATATAGTCCCTGAGGCTATATGGATGTATTTCACCCCTGCCAGGTCTCAGAAAAACCGGGAGAGGAGCCCGCCGGAATAGGGGGCGGGGCCTATCTCCTCAGCACACAGCGCCATTTTCCTACACAGCTCCGCTGCTAGGAAGGCTCCCAGGCTCTCCCCTGCACTGCACTACAGAAACAGGGTAAAAAACAGAGAGGGGGGGCATTTTTTGGCGATATTATATATATTTAAGCAGCTATAAGGAAACAACACTTATATAAGGTTGTTCCTATATAATTATAGCGCTTGGGTGTGTGCTGGCAAACTCTCCCTCTGTCTCCCCAAAGGGCTAGTGGGGTCCTGTCTTCTATCAGAGCATTCCCTGTGTGTCTGCTGTGTGTCGGTACGTGTGTGTCGACATGTATGAGGACGATGTTGGTGTGGAGGCGGAGCAATTGCCGGTAATGGTGATGTCACCCCCTAGGGAGTCGACACCGGAATGGATGGCTTTGTTTATGGAATTACGTGATAATGTCAGCACGCTGCAAAAGTCGGTTGACGACATGAGACGACCGGCAAACCAGTTAGTACCTGTACAGGCGTCTCAAACACCGTCAGGGGCTGTAAAACGCCCTTTGCCTCAGTCGGTCGACACAGACCCAGACACGGACACCGAATCTAGTGTCGACGGTGAAGAAACGAACGTATTTTCCAGTAGGGCCACACGTTATATGATCACGGCAATGAAGGAGGCTTTGCATATCTCGGATACTGCAAGTACCACAAAAAGGGGTATTATGTGGGGTCTGAAAAAACTACCTGTAGTTTTTCCTGAATCAGAGGAATTGAATGACGTGTGTGATGAAGCGTGGGTTACCCCTGATAAAAAACTGCTAATTTCAAAGAAGTTATTGGCGTTATACCCTTTCCCGCCAGAGGTTAGGGCGCGCTGGGAAACACCCCCTAGGGTGGACAAGGCGCTCACACGTTTATCCAAACAAGTGGCGTTACCGTCTCCTGATACGGCCGCCCTCAAGGATCCAGCTGATAGGAGGCTGGAAAATACTCTAAAAAGTATATACACACATACTGGGGTTATACTGCGACCAGCAATCGCCTCAGCCTGGATGTGCAGTGCTGGGGTGGCTTGGTCGGATTCCCTGACTGAAAATATTGATACCCTGGATAGGGA